>NC_072866.1:947500-1263333 GCF_028858705.1 Grus americana
GGCCACACTGAGAACAGTCATTTTGCTCTTTGCTCAGGCGAGTACAAGAGTGGTGCGCATATTTGTTTCCATGTTCACTCACACATCGCCTGCCTACCCGCCCTGCGATGCTCCAAACCAGACAGCATCTCCCATCGCAGCGGGAGGTGCTCCCTGGACCCCGCTGCAGCACGGGCAGACGACGAGGGCCACGTCTGAGGTTTTTAAGTTAATCAGCAGGGACTGCCACAAGCTGCCATCGAAAACAGGCTGGAAGCAGCAGCAAAGGGCAGCCCGCAGCCTCCCCGAGAGCAGCAGGGAAGAACAACCCTGCGGGCTCGCACGCTTTTATTTTCTCAGAAAACTTTGGAGCTGAAAGGTGGTTGCTGAGGTTGGCGTGTTTAAAACAACAGCCGGGAGGCAGCCAGCAGGAGAAGGGACACCGCTCCCGAGCGTAAATGAGAGCCTGTGTTCGGCCGTGCCGGCGGGAAGGGGGAGCCCCACTTGGGGGGCGTCCCTGTGCTTCCCCCTCGCCAAAACCTTCTGGGTTGATTTCAGCTGAGCCCCTGTGTTCAAGGGAAAGTTCAAGCCCACGCTGGGTGAGGGCACGGGGACCTCCACGATTTACCGAGATGCTGACAGGCACCCGGAGGGGTGACCCTGGGGTCTGCATCCCGGCGTGACCGAGCATCATGGGGTGCGGGGAGCACCGGCGTGGGGGCATGTGCTGAGAGGTGCGAGGCTGGCCCCAATAAACACATCGTTTTCTCTTGGTGGCTCATGTACAGTAATGGCTAAATATATACTCGACGGAAAGTGTGGAGTGATTTATTTTTGTTATTGTTGGTCTAAAGTTATGCCGGCTGGAACGGCGCTGCTGAGTTATAGGGCCTCGCTGGGCACACACGAAACATTATCAAAGATATGTCATAAAGCAAATATTAGCAGGACCTGCCGTGGAGGTTACGCAGGGCCACCGCTGCCAAATGCAGCCACCGCACAGCGGGAGCCACCGCAGAATGTGACCTAACCCTGCTCTGCCACAGGCAGGTCCTCCAGTCTGCCCAGCCACCATCCATCAGGGAGGAGGAGGAGGAGGAGGAGCACTGCATCATCTCGCCTTGGGAAGATGCCAAGATGCAACAGGCTCTGATGGGCAAGGGCTGCGTCAGACTCCCGGCCACCACGCATGAGGCAGGAGAAAAATCCGCCCCCAGAAGGGGTCTGAGCCTCCTGGCTTTTCCCTGCAGCCCATCTCTGGTAGCAAGATGCAATCCCCTCGAGGGATCCCATACGGCAGCTATTAGCCTTTCATCAGCAAGCGTGCAGATGAATGTTATAAAAATCATAAAGCCACCATGTACTCTAGACACCCAACCCACCCAAACTCAGCAGCTCGTTTCTCTGGGCTGACTTTCCAAAATGTATCCTGTGCCGGAGGGAGGGGGAGGGCACCGACACCAGCGGGAACCTCCCTGCCCCCCCTTTCTCGCGAGGATCTTCCCCTGCTGCCTTTCCATGCGGTGCCCGTCACTGCCACGTCTCTGCGCTCCCCATCTCCCCCTGCCCACGCCTGGCAGCGACTGCAAAGTGCAATATCCCTTACGCCACCAGCCAAGACAGCCGACGGTCTTTGATGGGCAAAGCAGCAGCGACCCGAGAGCCTCCCCTGCTCCTCACCCCGGGTCCCCGCTCGCCCAGGAGAAATGCCCGTTGCACGGAGAGACTGAGAAAGAGGAGAGGAACCTTGTACCCGAAGGACACGTTCAAGGCAGAGCTCACGCCCAGCAGCAAAGCTGCTCTGCCCATGCAGATGAGCTGTGGCGCATGGCCGTGGGTGCCTGGCAGGTCCCTGGGTGGGAGAAAGTCAGAGGTCCCGTGTCCCCCCACCGGCCCTGGCTGCAGAGCAGGATCTACGGTGCCCCGTGGCTCCCCTGGCAACAGCCCCGCACACAGAGCACAGGGCAGCAGGTTCCTCACCAAAACGGCAGCAGCAAGAGAGGGATCAAGCCGGTAACGAACTTTGGAAAGTTTTGCCCTTCGAAACGGCAGTTCCCTCTCCGCAGGCTGCTCTTCAGGTGGTGGGGGCAGAATACAGAGCAGGAATCAAGCTCAACTGCAACAAAGTTTTGGCGTACCACGCAGCAGGCTCGTTTTGCAGCAGCAGCACGCCATGCAAGCTTGAGCCCTGCAGACACACAGCTCTCAGATCCCGGCCTCTGGCGGGCAAAGCGTGCCGAGCCCCGCGGCGTGTATCCCCGGCACCACGCAGATCCAGCGCCGACTGCCAGGCTGGAGCTCTCCCGAGCCAGAGGCACCAATTCACAGCGGGGCCACGTGGACCGGCTATCTCCTCCAACTAACCAGCCACTGCTGCAACCTCCAACACAGCTGCTCCGGAGAGGCGCACAGGGTAAACAGAGATGCATCTAAAGCCCAAATTAACTACAAAAGCCGCAGCCACCGCGGCTTTCATCTGGCCATACGGTTTTGTTCTTCGCTAATGAAATCTCACTTAGCGCCGCTACCATCTGCCACGCTGCAAACCGAGGTTACGACTGCCAGTGACTCAGGCGTTGGCACATCACACGGGTTTCCGCTTTCAAGCGGGGCACGTTCACAGCCCCGGAGCCCATCTCTGCTGCAGGCAGCCCCTTGCCTGCAGCCGCTGCCAGGAGACCCCCGAGCCAGCTGCCCGACGCCGAGGAGGCGGCCAGGAAAGCACCGGGTTACCTGGGCTCCCTCGCAGCCCTTCCAGCAGCTCGAAGCCTAACGCTCATGGATTTCCAAGCACTTCTTGGTACAAAAAGCCCTGATTAGTCCTTTGAAAACCCTGCTGTGCACACCCTGCCTGGGTTAGCATCCCAAAGCTTCTCAAAGCAGGAGAACCGCTGGGTTTCTGCAAACGGGAGTGAGCGCTCCTACTTGCAGGACTCCACCTTTACCCAACACCAAAAATCACTGACGCGTGAGAGATCTCACCGTGGCATCCTCCAAGCGATCTGCAGCAAATCCCCATTTAAGAACCCCAATTTTATTTAAACATTTATTTAGTACCAGTTTCTTTGTCTGCGGATCAAGATTTCCTTCCAGAAGGTGCTCAAGACCCCACTGCTGCCCTGGCCGCAGTTTGGCTCTGGCACAAGGATTTGATCGCAGGCAGGGCTCGATCCCATGCTTTTCAACCTCTTCCTTCTATCTCAAGCAAACTCTCCCGCCCATCCTAGCGTCGCATCGTTTTATATTCACCGACAGACCACTGTGAGAAGCTCTTGACTTCAGTAGCATGAGCTTGTGTCCCCTCTAAGCCCCACTGCGCTCACACGGACTGCCCGCTCCAACCCTGGGCTAAACCTAAGCCTGCCACCGCTCCACAGCTCCTCGGCAGGGTGCAGTTGAGAAGGTGGCTCCAACAAGGCTTCTCGGGTTTGTTCCCATGCAGTAACACCCCAACCAGAAACTAATTAGATATCGGAAGCAAAAAGTCTCAGGCCAGTGACCTCGTGAGCCACTTGCTGATGAGAAATCCTACTTCTCGTTGAGATGTCCCTGGACCAGCGCAGCCCCTGCCGGGGAACCACCCTCTGCACGACAGGCACCTTCCCGGCCGCTTGCCCGCGCCTTCGACGGGCCATCGGCAATCTCGCTAGCGGCGCTGGCTGATTTTGCGGAGCAGCAAAGCGCCTCAGTGCCTAGCCAAGCCCTTGAGGAGAAACCGGTCCCCACGGACCCGCACACCGAGGCTGGGCCCAAAGCAAAACCTCCAGCCCCGGGCAGGGTCGGCAGCGGCACCCGGTCCGCAGCTGGGAAGGGGATGGCAACTAACCCACCCATTTTGATGCTCTGCCCGCTCTATCGCAACCAAGCTGAGGAGGCAGATGCCTGCAGAGCATGCAAACTGCTTACTCAGTGATGCTAACCGTTCTAATTTCCTCTCTCCTCGGGACAGAGGGGTGCAGAGTTCAACACTCCCCCCTCCCGCAGCCCCATCTCACCCCCCACCCACCCGAAAGCCCATGTTCTCCTATTAAACTTCACAAGCGCCCTGGTTTTCCCTCTCTCAGCATCTCTTTCAAACGCACACACGCTCACTCTGTGCAAGAGGCAGGAGAGCTGAACAAGCTTCATCTACAGAAGAGAAAATTAAGACAGCAAACTCTCTCCCTACAGATCATCTTTAAAGTTTTTTTAGAATTGTCCCTCTTTATTAGTCCCAGACAGAAATCTGAAACCCCCTTTTAAAAAAAAACAGAGATATATAATGACTTTCAAAGCTGTGTCACATAATTAATGTCACATTTATCTCTTCAGCTGTAGAGATAAAAAGAAACCATCTATCCATGTCCTCATTATTTTTTATTCTCCTTTTAAAACCAGTGTTTAAATCCATGGGATGGGGGTACTTTAAAGGAGGGGGAAGCTCTGACTTTCCCTTTACCCCACACAACGATGGCAACGGAAGATTTCTCCCTCCCCTCTCCCCCACTCCCTGCTCTCCATCGCTGCTGATCGGGGGGTAGCACGGGTTGAGCATCCCTTAGGCAAACCTCTCCCCCACGTAACTGCTCCCCTCCTGCCCCACCACCCTAAGTTCAACGGGGGACACTTCCTGCAGCGGGAGTTTTTCTCCCGTCATCTTCGGCCGAGCAAAGGGCCAACCTTTCAAGATCTCCTGTGACACACAGACCGAGTCCCGCAGTAATGTTACTTTTTAAAAGCCATGTACATTTTCCACCATTAGCACAGTTTTGATTCATCTCATATTGCGTTCTGCTTCATTTAGAGGGATGCTGTCCACATTAAAATGATATTTAACACCGGGCCGCTCCCCCGGGCTGCCGGGAACACCTCTGAGCGGCAGCACTGAACGGGACCACCAGCGCTTTTCCCCACGGCTGCTCATTCCCACCCCTTACTCCTCTCGGCTCAGAGCTACGTCCTCCTGGATCAGACGAGGACGTGGCAGTCACGGCCTCATAACAACGTCCCAAGGAGTGAGAAGGTCCCTTTAAGATATCTGATGAACGCAGATAATCTGGTTTTGATCAGCTTATGACAGCTCCAAATATCGCCGTTAGAGCTCTCCAGGGCTTCCAGCAAGCTTTGGATCCCGTGCATCTACGCTCTGCATTTTGCCAAGACCCACGGGTGCCATCTGCCCTCAGCCTCCGGTCCCACCCAGGGCCTCCGTCATTAGCTATTCCCCAAAATGTGGGGGCCGAATGACATCGAGCATCAAACAGAGCAATCCGTGAATGCTGTGGGAAGCGAAAGGGCTGCCAGGTCTCAGGAAGCGCAGGAGACCTCTCCCCAAGGAGACAGACCGACAGACTGCTCCCCAAGGACACAGACCTCTCCCCAAGGAGACAGACCGACAGACTGCTCCCCAAGGACACAGACCTCTCCCCAAGGAGACAGACCGACAGACTGCTCCCCAAGGACACAGACAAACAGACTGCTCTGTGCCCCTGGCTGCCCCTCTGCGAGCACCCGAGCAGACCGTGCTGATACCGGGGAGGTTTCTCATCTCCTTGGCCACAACCAAACTCCTTTGGTGCTGGCAGCTACACACAGGCTCAGCCGTGCTGCTGCACCAGAGACCATGTACTGCGTATTAGTGTAAGACACGGGCGCGCAGACTCTGTCTGCTGGCCTTCTTCAAAAGTTACCCAGAATAGCCACCGAAAGCTGAACAGCATTTGGAAAACTCCAGGGATGGATAGCGTTGGGTCCCCAGACCCCTGCATCCGACTCAGGACAGCATCAACCGCGTGGCTCCTCCACGTCCCTGGCTCAGAAGCTGGTCCTTCCTGCCACGAATGGCACTGGCAGAGGAAAAAACATCCTACCTCCTTCTCACCGCTGTTTGAAGAGCGTGCAAGTTTGCATCCCTGCGTGTGCTTAGAAACAGAATAAAAAGAGGAAGCTGACCCTCCCCACTTGCTCTCCCGGAGCTGCGAGGAAGCATTTTTCGGTCAGTAGATAACCACAACCTCAGATGGCAGCTGTTGGATGCCAGGCTCAAGACCGGTGCTGTCATCCCAGCTCACCACCAGCAGGTCAGAGCCCTTTTAATCTCATGCCTTTAGCGTACCCAGGGTAGAGCCACGTGCCACACACCACGCAGGCACAGGAGGTGGCAATGCCCGTGGTCCCCGGCCCCCAGCCCGGCCCTGTGTCCGGCTCGAGGAGCGCTCCTCCGCTGGGCCTAGGCAAAGTCAAACCAATTAGCCAGAAACCATGCACAGTTTTAATTTAGCATTTCTACCTTCACTACATCTTTTTACCGGACGGGCAAACCCATGGAAGAAAAACAAGCCTCGAGCATCCTCCTCGGCCAGGAGCAGCCGGGGGAGATGGAGCCCAGCGCCTGCCTCTTGCCAGCCAGGCAGGGGTGGTCCACGCCACAAAACCCGCCTCGCATCCAGGTTTGCCACGGGGTGAAGATGGCCAGCTCCGAAACACGGCCCTGAGGGGCAGCTCAGGAAGGGGCAGACGTTAAAACAAGCAAGAGCATTGCTGTGTCGAGGCACCCGAGTGCCACCGGGCTCGTGGGGAAGCTCTGCAGCCCCAGCAAAGAAAACGAGTTCACGAGCTCTTCCGAAGAGGTGCTTTTGCTCCACAACCACTCGAGCACACTGGTGGTCATCCCGACCTTCCTTCTCTCTCTTGAGAAAGAAGAAAAAGGGTTATTTTTATTGCTGAAAGCTTCACCCACAAAAAGCAGGGGAGTCAAAGTGACTCTTCACTTGTTCACGTTGAGCACGCAGAGTCTTGAGATGAAGCAGTTGCCCTGGGTAGGACATCTGCAAAACGCCCTACGAGCACCCAGCTGCACAGCTCACGCCCTGCCTCAGCGGCTCTTCTCTCTGCTCCCAAACAAAAACACTTCACCAGGGAAAAGTGTTTGATGGAGCAACTCCAGCCTGCAGAGCCACTGGCAAATCATGGTTACAAACTGAAATTGTGGCTTGTCCACAAAATCACTTCCGCGTCGGTGAATGGCAGGGGGAAAGCTGCCCCACTGATGGGAAGGTCTCCCCGGGACTCCTGAGCGTGCTGCGCAGCACACGCACTCCGAGCATCTGCCGTGGGACGTGCATGGAGAGGCAAGAGTGCTCCCCAGCGTACAGACAGGCGCTCAAGTTGCAAACGAGGGTGTAAAAGACTCTGCGGGGAGCTTCAAGCTGTGAGAGGTCCCGGCTGTGCCCTGTAAGTGCAGAGGGGCTGGGCTGCTGCGGCAGCTCCCCTCGCTGAGCAGCGACCGAACCAGCCCGGGAGGGGAAGGGGCAGTTTGGAGCTGCAAACTCCCAGCTCCAGAGATGCGATGACCAGTGGCCCTAGAGAAGCAATGGGAGCCCGTACGGGGGGTGCCAGACGCAGGGTGCTCCTCCCGCTCACCCCCAGCCCCTCTCTGCTCCTGCCCCGGGATTCTGCCCCAGGACTCTGCTCTCTCGCACTGCTTCCCCCTTTTCCCTGTTCTCTTCCCGCCTTTCCCCGTACGAATCCCCTCTCTGACTCCACCACCAGCGTATCCTAGCTCTCCCCTGCAAAGCCAAGAGCCATCCATGGCAGCCCCGGTCCTATGCAGCCTTTCATTTTTTTGTTAAACGGGCTGGTTGGCTTCCACTCAGGGACCCTCAGCCCTTTCGGGAGCTCTCTCAGCTCACTCGGTGCCGCGAGGAGATCACAGCCCTCCGGGCTCAGGGCTGGGAAGCAGCCATCCTGCGCCAGTGCCCAGGCTCTGCCTGCGGGCATCGTTTCCATTTTGCAGTGCCACAAACACCCGCACTGAGCCGGGGGAAATGCAGAAGCAGCCTGGTCACCCCCAGAACTGGCTATCTTCCTTCTGCCTTCCTGAATCAACCCCGTACTGTTGTCTCCAAGTTCAGCTCTGCTTCTCAAAGCCAAACTGGGATTCCCTTCGGGCACTCCGAGCTGGCTCTCTCCTGATCCAGCAGCCCCAGTCGGGAGCAGCGCAGGCACCGAGCCCCATCCAGACCCGAGTCCCAGCCACTGCTGCATCCCTTGAGAGCGGGGGCAGTGGGAAGGGGAGCAGCCCCAACAAACCAGCTCCTTATCTAGCAAAGCAGAACACCAGAAGTCCCTTCTCCCTGCTCCATGCCGTTGCATGCCTGCTCTGATCTGCCCGAGCCATCGTGCCACCGCAGGCAGGGCCACCACTGGAGCCCGACGCTGCTGTGGATAAACCCCGCAGCCAGCCCAGCGTGCCCAGGGCGAGCAGGGAGGCTCAGCGCCCGACTGCGGGTGCTGGAGGAACCTGCCTGTTCCACCATGGCCAGCCTCCCTTCAAAGGCACAGCATGCCCGTCCCCAGATGGGCCGCTTAGCCCTGTACTTGTTGAATGAGGTTATTGATACAAGAGGGTTTGCAGGGACATCCCTTAGCAGCAATCCCTTTATCTGTTTATTTATAGAAAGATATTTATGTAGGATAACACACCCACGGAGACACAGCTACCCCACTCACACACTCGCCTTGCTAACACAAGCAGCTACATACACAGTTTCTACGGGAGGATGATTAATTAAACCCACTATATAGTCACAGAGGGAACTACCCCCAGGCAGCAGAGACTGGTGAGTCAAACTTGGATCTGGAGCACCCGCAGACTTTGAGCCCGGTCTCTGTACGTGTGGTCTCAGCGCTCACGTCCCCCCGTGAGGGATGACAACATCCAGGCAGCCCGGCACAGGGCAGGGGACAGAGGCTCCAGACTGATTTTTGCCACAGGTACCCCCTGTTTATCCCTTTCTCTCTTGCGCTCCGGCTTCTGCAACTGTAACAGGGCACCCGTTACCCACGTGTGGTGTATCTGCTGGGCGAAAAAACCTCAAGCAACGTGCCAGCCCCCAGGACCTCCACCTTTCCTCGTGGTGATTGCACCTACAGGTTCATTTTCTCCGCCCAGGGCAAGGAGCGGATGGCAGGAGATGCAGACGGGATGCAAAAACATTGAAACACGAGAAGCAGTGGCATTTGGGAAGAGAGATGCAGGGAGACATTGCTGAGACACCACCTTGTGCAGGGACAGAGATTGTGTGGTTCAGCCCATGGAAAATGACGTCCCTTCTACTTTCATCAGAGGAAACACAGGCTCCTAATCCCAAGAGGAGATTTCAGAAGGATTTAAAGTAGGGCACTTTGTTCCTTACAGAAAACGACTCCAATTTGGTGGGACTGAGAAGAGAGTGGGGACGCTGCGGGCAGAACACACCCGCAGGGTACGGCGTAGACCAGGGCTACAGCCACACGTGGTCCCTGGGACCGGTGTCCTGAGCCTCACCCCCCACCCTGCCCTCTCCTTCAAAAAGTCTCTTGGTATCAGCTTTGGAATTAGGTTTAAGTGCACACGCGAGTTCGGGTATTGCTTCTAGCACGTCTCCTGGGCTTCAGGAGCCCTCCCGAGCCCAGGGGCTGTGCTGCTTTCTGGGTGCGGATGGGCGGTTAATGAAAACAGTCCTTCTGAGAATCACGCGATAAAAACACCTGCGGAACTTTTATTACAAAGCCCGATCTGTCACTATCTGGGTGCAAACTTTGGAAAGTCTGTTAGTCTTTCTGGATTTTGTCTGTCAAATAACATTGGCAGCGATCTACCATGCTTGAGCAACGAGAGACTCAGTTACTGTGGGGTCTGCAGCTAAAACGCACTAAGTGACGGGTCTCAGCAGACACTGGTACCCGGCTCCCTCGCCAGCCGGCACACAGGGTATCGAGGGCTGTTCCTCGGTTACCCGGGCACCCTGCGCGCTTCTCCAAGCACTGCGTATTGAAGCCGGCAGGATCTGTGCTGCTGCCCTCCAAGGAGAATCCAGCTCCCAAAAATGACATCTCCAGCAAATCCTTCCCCCGCTCACGTGCGATACAACCGCTGGCAGAAGCCGGATGCTGACAGCCCTTCTGTGAGCCCAGGAGGCACACGAGCCCCACGGCTGCGCTTCTGAGACCACTGGCTCAAGCGGGAGAAGGTCCTTTGCCCCCAGCAAGTCTCACCCTCTGCCATGACGCTCATCCCATCCCAGTGGGAAAGATGAGGTCAGTGCACCAGCACAGGGGCATTCCGTGCTCCTTCTAAGATACCCTTCCAGTAAAACCAGCAATATTTGGGGGATGCTGGTACGAGTAGCCAGATTACAAACCCAAGGTCAGTGCTAGCCCAGCCCATCTACACCAACTCGTGGTGACTTGAACTAATCAGGCCAGCTGCCGCAGGACCGCGGAAAAGAAAACAGGATTGTTCCTCCAACACAGGCATCTTCCTCCCAGCGTACGGGCCAGCCCAGCGCCCTGACACAGCCTGGCAGATGGAAGGTACTCGTTGGAGGGCTGAAGCGTATGAGAAGAGAGAAGAAGAAAGAGGGACCATTTGTTGCACAGACTGGTTTAGTGGGTTAAACCTTCCCCTTTCTACCAGCGCAGGCAGGAGAAGGGTGAAAGGCCACAGAAGAGCCAGCGGATGAGAACGCACCCGAGGAGGCTCTGCCCACACGGCGCAGGTTGGTCCCAGCACAGCTGGAGTGAAGACGGCAAGGGAAGAACAGGTACGGCATGGCTGGAGCCACAGCAAGGGCTTCCACCAGCAAGCTGGGGCTGCCAGAATCCCTTCCCATGACTGCAGCGCAAGTCATCTGAAAAACCTCCAACTGCATCGACGTGACGCCCGGCCCTTTAGATCCGAGCCTGTGGCACCAGTGCCTGCAGCCCGAGCGCTGGCTGGGGACCCTCGCTGAGCCGCACAGGCCCTTGGACTTGTTCTGCTTCCCTCAGTCCCACCACTCCTCTACAAAGCACCTTTGCTGCAGGGCAGAGGAGGGCACGGGGCATCCTCCATCCCCAGGCTCTGCCCTCCACCCACGTATCAGTTCGGGGCAGTAACCCAGTCTCCATTTGCCTCCCACTTCTACCCAATTTGTTGTGGCACAACCGCTCCACAGACAGGAAAAAAATAAGCATAAATTCTGCTTCTGAACACCCCCACATTTGAAATCCTAAAATTTTACAAGCAAAAGAAAGAGCACAGCACCTCCTGCTGACACAGGCAAAGCCCCTGGTGCGGCTCTGGGACCAGCTGAGCCACCGCCACACGCACCCAAAACCAACGGCTCGGTCAGCATTCATACTTCCACCGGCGTACACGTGGCTAAATCAGGAAGTTTGGAGGTTTTAGGTAGGAGGTATATACCAAGATGTATATTATGAGTCAAATTAATTCATTTTGAATAAAGAAACCTGCTACCATGTGCAGATCACCGCCTTATCGCATCCTGCGGGCAAACATTAAAAAGCAGTTTATCAAGAATTTGGCATCCTGGATTAGACTCGTTCATTTTAACAAACGCAGCCACCGCTGAATCAGGGACCCTTCGCAGCCCACCAGGAAACAACAATTTACTGTCATTCGTGCTGACACCCAGGTTTATGCGTGCCCAACAGCAGCAGCCCGGTTCTCAGCTGTGGCAGCCAAACCCACCTGCGCCAGGCGGCTTCAGCAGGGACAAGCCGCGTGCCCGCCCAAAGCCCTACAAATTAAGAGCAGAGCAAGTTAAATACATCCCGCTCACACCACTGAAAACGTACCGGCGCGTTTCTCACACACAACTATCAGCATTCGGGTTGGACCGCTCGCAGCGGCCACGCGGGACCTCAAAACAAGATCCAGCGAGTCTTCAGCTCAGCGAGTCTTCTCCCACGAGCCCACCCCACCAGGCACCCTGCAGACGCTGGTGTAGATCAGGGCCCATCCTGCTCGTGCTGCGTGCCAACGGCACAGCAGGGAAGGCTCACAGCTTTACCTGCCCGGCCTCTCTCTCCATAGATTCATCCTCTGCAGAGGAAGCCAAAGACCCGGGCTTACTTTCCTAACAGGGATGGGCCGTTCTGCCTCAGCACTGCTCAGCATCTCCTTCACCCCCAGAGCAAAGGGGAAGACCAAAAAAATCCCAGTTGCTATCACCATGACCTGGAGGAGCCTCGGCCGTGCCCTCAGCACAAAGGCACGGGACACCGGCGATGGAAGCACCAGCTGGGGGTGGCCAGGGACACCAGTGACCTCGGGGTGCACGGCAAGTTTGGGGCAACACGTTAAAAGGCAGCAGAGCTCCTTCGCCTGTTTCTCACACCGCTCACTGCCAGACACCGCAACGACGCAGGGAGGGGAAACGCCTCTCGGAAGGCAATAAAGCAAGACCGTGCGCCTGCCCTTTAGCAATCCCGAACAGCGGGGGCCCGGCGGCCAGTGAGAGGGGCACGCGCCGATGCCCGTCCTCGTGGCAATCTGCAGCAAGGGCACACGTCTCAAACGGGGATGTGGGGGGGGGGGGTACGCAATGGCATAGATGCCATTTATCCTACTGGATCTTGGAAGCAAATGCCTCCCCAGAAAGGGAGGAATCCAAAATCCCCAGGACAGGACAACACGGGATGCCCACCTGCCTGCTTCAGCACCTCCGCACGGTGCCCAAAAGCACCGGTGTTTCACACGCAGGGGCCAGGCGAGCGACTAATTGCAGCTGTAAAACATTTTTGTCTTACACAGGAATCCACCTGACTCACATGGGCCAGACCCGCACTTCTCCAGTCATCAGCACACCGTCTCGTACGTTTTTTAGGATGTGACAACATGGAGGTGTAAAGATCACCTCCCCGGGCAGCCCTGCAGCCTGGCTCCGCAGCGGCAAGGGCCCCGGGTGCAGAGCGAGCCCCCCCAGCCCACACCATGCCCCGACGGGGGAACGCTTGGGCAGCAAAGCGGCGGGGAGGTAAGACAGCCCCTCGAGCTGACGGAGGGCAGCTGGGACGAGCCCTTCTCCTTGGGCCCATGCGCAAATTAATCCAGCCAGTGATTATGAGGAGCGTTAATCACCGTGGACAAAGGCCCAGGTACCCTTCTCTTAAAATACGAAGCCCTGACGCATGCAGAAAGCCCTGGCACAGGGGACAGGAGGTCCTCTCCACAGCCAGCACCACACAGCAGGCAGCACAGAGAAGGGACGAGGAAGGGTCAGTGTGCCCAGCACGACCTGGGAGACCAGCAATGAGTCAGGCCTCACCCACGCTCCGCGCCTGCGTTAAATGGTGAAGCGATTGAGAAATGCTCAAGGGAAGCAGGAGAGGGGACAGCGAGCGGGAGGACACGGAGCACGGGGCAGCGAAACTGCTGCCAGGGAGGCTGGCACCAGGAGCCCAGGGACACAGGGACAGGAAGGGACTGGGACACGATTGCTTGTTTTCATCCCTCCATCACACACGCACGCCCACGGTGGGGGCTTCTGCTCTGCCTCTCCTGCAGCCCTTGCAAGGTGCTCCCCCCGGCATCGCTCTCGTCTGCAGTTTTTCCCTAATTGTGACCAAAGCCCACCTTTCCTGGTAACGTCCCGTCTGCAGGGACCTGGCTACTCAGTTCAGTAGGTCCCTTTGCGCCTTCAGAGAGTTTGGCCTTTGGCTGCTGGTGTCACACCACTGCAAATCCCAGTGAAGAGGGGCCGAAGCGAGGGAGCCGCTGCTTCCTCAACCCACGGTACAAGCACTCCACCACGGTAGCTAACAGCAAAAAAGTTCTCCTTTCAGACTAACATCCAGCTTACACTATTTTTAGCCTGGAAGATAAAATTGTAAGAGGGTATCTTAAATGTGAAGCGTGAAGTACCTGGCGTGGATGCTGCAGTAATGACAACAGAGAGCCCTGGGAACGGGACGCTCAGGGCAGAGATGTCCATCGAGTGGTTCATGACTTTAGAGCTTACAAGTGTGGCCACTACCATTCTTTAATATTATCTGGAATAGTGGAATTTCTTTAATTTGATCAAGTATGGGTTCCTCACCTCTTTTTGCATCTAAAAAAGGGGGTAGAGTTGACATGTGTCTGTTAAACTGTCCAAAACCAGACAGAAAATGCACACAGTTGCTGTTGACCAAGCAACTGATGGTGACTCATCTGCTCACATGCAATAACACTCCCCGCATGGAGCCACCAGCCGGGTTTTGCTCCATGAGACCAGTCTGGTGGAACTGGTGAGACAGCTCACTATGTTTTTCTTGGAGGGAAAGCAGTGGGATATGTGGACGTTGCTGAATAAAAATCATTGCTCCACATTAACAACGAGCCAGTCATCCAACGGCAAAACATTTCTCAAAAAAGAGAAGATAACTCCTTACACATTTCTTTGCTGTGTGGCTCTGAAGCCCGTGGAAATCAGCTCTGCCCCAGCCTCCCCTGCACGTCAGGGCCAACACAGAATCCTTGTACTGCACGGCTTGGCCTCGGATGACAAAATCCAAGCACCAAAGATATCATCAACACTCAAACTAACGGACGCCTTCAAAATCCCACTGGAAAAGGCGAGCACTTTTCCTGCCAAGCCCACCAAGAAGGGATGAAAGGAGAGCCCTGATGTCTGTAATTTGTACTGAGCAGTGGAAGTGGAGGGTTGGGTGTTACCAGTCCCCATCTGAGATACATCTGCACGGACTGGGCTGACCTTGAAGCCGTACCTGCCGATCACACACGTACGGAGGTGCCAGCGGTGGATTCCTGGTGGTGGACAAGCCAGACCCAGGCAGTGCCAAGCTCCGTGGGCCCCAGCCGTGCAGGGTCTACACCACCCCATCGTCCCTGCCCTCCTGTGCCCACCACCCCAACCGGAGGAGGAACACCCTGTCCATATCCCCCCAGGACACCAGCCCAGCAAAAGCTCCACTCCCACTGCAGGACCTCAGCGGGGCTCTGAACCATGTTGGGGGATGACACCAAGCAGCTATCCACTCTAGGAACTCAGATCCAAGCACCGACACGTTTAAGAAAGTAAATAAATAAAAATAAAACACACGATGTTCTTCTAACCGAGCTGGTTTGCTCCTGCCCACATTTCTGTGCTTGTGCTGCGCAATGCATCTTCCAGCTTGGCGCCCGGGTTTCCCTCAGAAATGCAAGTCTTTACCCAGGAATTCATAGCAGGAGAAATTAAGAAGAGAAAGGGGAGGGGTGGAAAAAAGCAACCCAAAAAACCCCCCACGTTTCCCATCTAGCACCAAAGCCTTTTCCAGGTCCACTTCCCTTTGGCTCACTCACTCTTTTGGGTCTACCAGCATATTTTAGGTAATGAAATGCACATTTGCTGGTCAGCTCTAATATATCCAGAGGGACTGGTTTTCGCATGTGTTGTTTTAAACTTAAGGGTGTTGTAAAGTTGTTCCAACAGCCCAGGGACGGGACGATAAGACATGGCAGGCAGCCCCTGTTTAGTGGGTGGTTGTGGTATTAATATTTATCCCATAATTGAAGGAAGACGTGACAACATGAGAAAAGCAAACCACCACCACCACGTTTCCTTACAAGGCACACACCGAACCCTCTGCAGAGACCACCTCATATCTGTGAGGCATTTCATACCATCCTTGTTTACTGCAAAGAGAGAAAATCCTCTTACAAGCCAAGTTCTTAAAAAAACCTAGGGCTCCAAGTCAGAATCAGGCCTGCTGGCCCCAGCGCTCCCAGCGTCTCTCCAGCTCCCGCATCTCCCTGGGCACGCTGCATCCCCTGGAGCAGAGCATCCTGACCCAGCCGTACCTGCCACGCAGGGTGCAGCTCCATCACAGCACCCTGCGCAGCCAAACCGTGCTCGCACAAGTGCTGCTTCCATCTCCAGGCAGTTTTCAAACGATTGACCGAGATCAGGCTCACAAAGCTACAGGGAAACATTTCTCATGTAAATTGATTTTGTGCTTGCTTGGTAGAGAAGAAAACTAAAGATAGCTTATTCACCTTGAAAAGCAAAAATAGCCGTCCTTCACGAGCGGGTACCGGGAATTTTACAGAGCTACAGAACAGCAAGCAAACAGCAGCACGGTGTCAGAGCAGAGGACTCCAAGCGAGCATCAGTGGGAAGCCCACATGAAATGGGCCGTCGCTGCCAGGCGGGTGCGAGAGGGACAGACCTGTCCGCACAAAGCCCCTCTTGCTGAAATGACAACGCGATGGAGAATTACTGCCCCAATTTGGGGACATCAGAGCATGAAGCTCCAGCTTTCCCTTACTTTCAGTTGCTTGAAAAGTCCGGGAGATGAGGAAGAAGGTTTCCTGAGACACGAAGCATGTACCTAAAGAAAAGTCAGCTGAAATGGTGTAGAGATACCTGGAGAGCACACAGCTGCGGTAGAGGACTGGGAACACAACCGGAGATGAAGTCCATCTCCAGGATTTATGCACCCGCACTGCATTTGGGTAACTACTCAGATGCTGAGCTCAATGACGGGGGGAACAGGCTCCCATGCTGGCCTCCCCCCTTTTCAGCTTTCTTCTGCTCCACACGGCCTGACAGCAAGAGGTGGAAAGGGACACCATTCCCCGTACCATTCTCCAGCTGTGGGCAAGAATCAATGCAATTAATTACGCTTAACGCTCATTGGGATATGAAACACAGATGAGGAAGGCGAGAGCTTACGTGGCCGAGCTGCTGCAGAGCCCAGAGGTCCCACCTGGACTTTGCCGTGCTGGTGGACAGCAAGGAGGGAGCTGGGACAACCTCAGGGCACAGACCTGTCCCAAAGCCACCTCTCTGTACAACCCCGACACCCTGCACGCTGCCCGGGCTGGCGGAGGGCTAAGGGAGGGCAAAACCAGCTACGGCTCGGGGGGCTGACAGACCAGGCAGCGTTCAACGTCGCTCTGCTCCCTGCAGAGAGCCCAGGGGGCTCCGTCCCTCCCCTCACACCCTTCCTGGCCTTTCTGGTCACAACTGGACTCACCACATGGATATCAGACAAAAAAGGTTAACTTGCATTTTTAAGCCTTTGGCAGAGGCTACCTACAAAGAAAAACACACTTCGGAGTCAGCGAGGTAGAGATGCTGTTTACGAACAGGAGGTTTTGGTATTTTCTGTGGTCACTTAAGCTAACCGTACGGCTGCTGCTTGTAGCCACAACCTGCCTAACCCCCCCCGCAGCCGGCTTTTACCTCCGGGTTGCTGGCACCATTCAGTAGACAAAGTCCATACAAAGTCTTACTGTCTAGGTGGTGCTTTTCTAAAAGTAACAGGGGACTTGGGATTTCTCCCACAGACACGCACATTAGTCACCTCATGGTTGTTAAGGTCAGTGCTTTCCATTTTTCACTCCCAGATCTCCTACAAATCGTACAACACGGGTCCAGGTCCCTACACGGAGCATCCAAGCTTGTTCGTTACAGCCATGCTGCCCGGACACAGGAGGAGATGCTCACTTCAGGGTCCTCTCCATAACGATGCTGACCTTCCCTCTGACACCTTCCACCCCTTTCTTCCCAGGACAGGCAGGACTTTATTTATGGTATTATTCAGTCACCGGCAGGAAGCCACGTGCACGTCTGGACAATCAGCAACCCTGAAGCCAATGGCTTGGGCACATCAGTTGATCCCAATTTTAAGCTCAGAAGACGCCCCAGCCTCACACTGCACAAAGTTCTGCAGGGGGTTCCTGCAGCTGATCTCCCTCAGCTTCTCCTCTCCCGTTTGGATGACAGTTAGGAGGTGACTGACCACCAGTCCTCTCCCTGCGCACAGGGTGCAGTTTCCGCCAGGCTCATTTATGGAGAGCCTCTGGGAAGAGGCATCAGCTGGCAAATAAATGGCTTAAATTGAAATGTTTTAAGCCAACAGCACAAGTCCAACTGTTCCAACACCACGCAGGACTCGTCCATGGCAGACAATATCCCGGCCCAATAAAGCCTTTAAAGGTTCACTGATCACAGTTAGACGTGTCATAAATTTCCCTGAATAGTTTATTATTCCCATAAACCTCTCTAAAACTATTTTATCTCATCTGGATTGGCAATTAAGCAAACTTTGCTCTGTTTACAGCTTACCGAGCCAGCCTCTAACGACAACGCGTGTTCTTCTTAAAAAAGGGAACGAAGAGACTCACGAGCGTGTCAGCCCTCCCAACCACGCGTCACCCCAGGCACAGCAACCAACCCTGCGTGCTCCGTGTGCTTCCCCTGCCAGAAACAGACCCACTATCAAATAACGTTTCTTCCACTTCCTTATCTTCCAAATGTGCTATTTAAAAGCAAAGAAAAAATTAGCTTGGAGGCTCCCTCAGCCTGCTTTTGCCAAAATGCACGCTCTGCATTTAATTCAAAGAGTATTTTTGCTTCTGGGAGCTTAGCAGCTACTTTGTCAACAGGTTTTTTAATTGAGAAAAGTTGATGTTATGGCTTCATTTAAATCAGGTGGATAAATGCACGCACAACCATCATCTGTTTGGCTTTTCAATTACAACAGACAGAACTAAACCCACTTTCCAGGTTGTCCCACCTGCCACACGACTACCAGCTTTTCCATAGAGCCCAGTCCACCTTCCCCTTATAACCAGATCAGGCAAAGGGAGGGTTTCCCCTCTCGGAGATGAATCACAGGAGCCACCAACCTGTTTCTCCAGACGCAGCACCGTGTACGATGCTGCCTCCCATCCCGTCCCGCACGAGGCGGGGGTGAGCGGAACCGGCCCCAGAATGCCGACGGGCAAAGCTGAGGCTGGCGGCATGATTTGGCACCAGCGTACATCCCGCCCGAGAGCCTGCTGCCACGTTTTGCTAGAGCAAGGCCTGGACAACCAGAGAGGTTTCTGAGACGCATCAAATATCAGAAGACATTTAAGGCTTATCACAGCATGGGTTGAAGCCTTCGATCGGTACACCAAATATTGCATTTAATAGGAAATGCCATCTGGTGCACAGCTGGCTGGCAGGGTGGCACCCAGAGCTGAGCAGCCACCTTCCAATGTGTAATGATTCATGTGATGAAGCTGGGGTTTGAACAAGACAATTAAGAAAGGGTCTGAGGAGTAAGCACTTCTCATGCTCCAGTGAGGACTCTTACACGCAGCATTTTTAATTTCAACAGATTCTTCTCCCCTGCCTGGTGCTGCAGGAGCGGTTTTGGGGCTCTACATGCCACCAAGCAGCTCCTCTAGCAAAACCATGATTCACTGGATCTCCTTCCACCCAGCCCTGGCATCCAAGGACACAGCTGCACCACACATCTGTCACCTGCCAGTGCCATAACAGTGTCCCTTATGTGTCATTTACAGAGGAGCTGCCCTCACCCAGAAACCTGGCCTCTGGGCTTGACCACCAACCTCCTGCAAGACTCTCCCTGCCACCACCGTGCAGCACAGTCCACCCTGAAGAGCTCCCAGGACACTGCAATCCCTGAAGAGCAGGACCTGCAGAAATCCCACCACCACCCACCAAGCCTTCCTCTCACAATGGAGTTATGTGGAGGTTCAAAGCTCCTCGGTGGAGCTTATGAAAAACATCCAAGAAGGTCACTGCGACCAACCAACCTTCCAAGATTCCGATGGCAGCCTGCCTGCCCCCAGCCACGTCAGGAGGATTAATGTTTGCTGCTGGTAAAGACAGCTCCTCCTCCTCCTCTCTGCAGAGACACCCCTCCATCCCTCCTGAGGGCACACAGCTGCTGCTCACCATGGTCCTCATCACAGCCTGATTCCCAGTTAGACCATGCCTGTGTTCCGGACCAGAGGACCGCCATCACTCACACAAGCCTCGGCTGGAGGGAACGCCCGGCTTAAATACTTACGGCTCTGCTCATTGTCTCTTATGTTAAGCGTAAGCCCATCTCAGCCACGTCCCTCCTTTGCCAGGCAGGTCCCACAACCTTGGGGCCACCATTCTCACACAACCTTGGGGCCATGGCCCATCCCACGTTACTCCTGCCCTCTGCCACCACTCCCACCGTTGCCCTTCTTGCCGTGCCAGGAATGCCGAGCAGTCATTCCCGTCACTGTCCGCAGGAAGGAATCAGGACCCGGCACAGCACCCAAGGGAGAGGTCCCAGGCATCTCTGGGGAGTTTGATGGGCAAATATCTCACACTGGTGTCCTGAACTCCAGGAAGGTGAGGAGCAAAAGTTGCAGTTGCTTCAGGAAGCTTTACGATGCGTTGTGGGATCGTTTACCCAAAGAAAGGCACACTAGGGCAACGGGAGCATGGAGGTAAGGTACAATGCCCAGGAACACAAGCTGGAAGGACCGCTTGGTCGCGGAAGCCAGGCGTCAGTGGCCAGGGAGAGACCTTCAGGGTCACTGACCACCCCCACTCCCACCTGCAGCACAGGCCACCACTTCTTACGACTGATAAACTTTGGAGGCGCAATAAAAAGTCAAAGCCACAAGCGTAACGCGCTATATGGGGAGATTGCCGATGCCACCCGCGTCCCAGACCCCTGCTGCTGCAGGGCACGCGTTGGCCTCCAGCCACCATGGTGCCCCTTCTCCAGCTCTCCACCAGGCAGAGGTGAAGCGCCCGACCAGCCGGATGGCAATTTCCATGGCGACGCAGGGATGCCATGAGCAGAGGATTAAGCTCCAGCAGGAGGGGAAGCGGGACCAGGGGGAGGGAGGTTGATCAACAAGCGCTGCGACAGGGACGCTGCGGAGGAACGGAGGCCCACGGCATCGATTTTCACGCCCATCTTCCCCTTTCAATTCTTCTCTAGCATGAAAGTCCCAATTTAAATGGCAGACTTTGACACCATTAAAAACTATCAGAGCATTTAACACACTGCCCCTTCCTCCCACGTCATCACACCCACGTCTGCCACAGAAATAAAGAGGACTGCAAGATGCAGACATCTCCCCACAGTCCCGGCATGAAAGTGCAGCAAATCTGCGTCACACAGAGAACCTTTGAAAGAGGATGAATGCTAAGTGCAGGGAAAAATGATTACTTTATTTGTAAAGACCATGTCTCTTGTCATTCTAATTCATTCCAAATCCTCCAGGCACCGGACAGCTGTGGGTTTAATCATGAATATACAAATCAGCAACAAATGAACAACAAAGAGTCTCCAAATGCAATACAGGGAGACCCAGAATTCGGTCTGGTTTGGCTGCTGCCCTCCCTCCCTCCTTTGCACTGAAAGGAAGGAGGGGATGGGTAAAGCCAGGACCTGCCACCACGCATCCAGGCAGCCCAGCGGCGCCTCTCTCATTTAGTCCGGGACATGGGAACGCCAGCCCGCACCTCTCCCTCCTCCGGGCAAGCCTCCCCACCGCCGCGCGGGAAGCAGCAGCTGCACGGAGGGCAGCAAAGGGGAGAAGAGAGACAGGAGAAGCGAGGGAGGGTGGGCAGGGGCCAGGGCCAGTGGGAACGAGAGGCTGGGGGACCAAGAGCAGCTGGAGCAGCACAGACGACTCCAATAGGTAGCTGGGAAGGAAAAACAAAGGGTTTAACATATGCAAAAGAAATGCACCGAGCGATGGGAAACGCTCGCTTCTGTCTGAGCCCTGGCCAGGGCAGAGCACAGGGGTAACGCCGGTACCCGGAGGTTCACAGAACGGTCCCCTCCGTGAACACCTCCCCCGCCAAAGGAGTGCAAGTTCCCACGCGGGCACTAAGGCCGTTACACCTGATGTCAAACACCAAACCTTCCACGGGGGTCCTGCAGAGGCTGCTGCTGCCAAGGAGGCCTGGGGCCCCTTCCCGGACAGCCAGCACTCGCCTTCTGCTGTGCTCAGGGGTCTTCTGCCCCGTCACGAACGTGCACATTAGGATGCTACGGAGCTGGCGTGCAACAGAAGATGGAGCAGGCAGCAATCGATACCCATCGGTGCAGAGCACCGCACGTCGCTTGGAAGGGAGAGCTGGGGGAGGAAGCAGGAGCTACCCAGAGGCTTTGCAGAACAGATTATTTCATTTCTCCTACGAAAAGGGCAGGAACCGAACACAAGGCAGGGCTGAGCATCAGCCCAGTTGCAAACCACCTCCCGCCTGCTGCTGGGAGCTGCTGTGCTGCTCCTCGCCTTCCAGGCCTGCTCGCCCAAACTCAGCACACAACTCGTGAGGAATTTGCTTTCCGAGGGCCTGAGACCCTGCAGAGCATCACAGCAGACAGCGGACCACCCACCCAGGGCCAAGGACCAAGCCCTCAGTTTTCACCCCAACGCTCCCTCTGCAGAATTATCTTCTTTAACCATTCTGCAGATTTATCCAATGTGATTTGATCTGTGTTATTGTTTGTCTGGAAGTGATGGGGGATGGAGGTGATGTACTCCTAAAGTGCAAGCTTTAGAAAAAAATCAAACCAGATGAGGAAAAAAGTGGGGTTTGTGCCTCCTAGAGTGACCCCTGGGGTGGAAGCAGCCTCTCCTCTGGGTGCCAGGTTCCACCCGGGGCTGTGGGTGGGCCCTCAGGGTGCCATGCAGCAGAATGACAGTCCCTGGCAGCCTGGGAGACTAATTTCTGTGCAAGCCACAGCTCCAGCAGTCAGACCCAGCGACACGTTCCTGCCCTGTAAGAAACTGCTCCCCATCAGGCTTTGAAGCCAAACTCACCCTCACGCAGAGGCAGAATCACATCCCTTTTCCCTGCCCTTTCTCCTCGCTGCAGTGCTGTCCCTGGACCCCAAACACGGCATCTACAGCCCTCCTGCTCCAGACGGGATGGTCCCGGTGCTCCAGCTGCCCCACGCTGGGAAGGAATCCATCCTCTCCTCTTCCACAGGGCAAGTCGGTATTTTACTCCACTTGGAAAAAGATGCCTGAGTTCTGGAGTAATGAAAATAAACCTTATCCGGCAGTCCTCCCCTCTGAGAGGGGCAAGGTCTCCCTTGCCATCCTGACAAAGTAGATCTGGAGAGAAAGATACGGGGATGAGCAGGGGGACCCTGCAGAGACTGCAAAAAGCGACACGCAAGACAGCTTCACACGTCCTCACCAAGATGTTTCCCAGTGCAAAACCCTGCCCTCGCCAGGCTGCGGCTTTGTGCTGAGCGTGGCCCAGGGATTTCTCAGAGATCTCTGCAGAGGAGGGCGGCCGCCCCACCGATCGCCGTCACTGCTGGGACCGTCAGAGCAGCGTCAGGTGCGTGTCCTGCTCCCAGGGTCTGTCCCATGTCGCAGCTGATGCAAGAGCTCCTCGCACCAGGGAAGAAGGTGGCACACAGGCAAGGTGACCCTGCCAGTTCCCCACAGCCTTCCTGTCCCCAAACGGGCTTGCACGTGGAAGAGGAGAGGAGTTTCGGGGGTTCAGCTGAGCCCTCAAACTGGCAAGCTTTCTGCATCACCCTCCTTCCTTTCTGCAGACTCCCTCGTACAGCATGCTGTGAGGAGGAGGGACCACAGGGGACGTTTGAGCTTTGAAATTATTGAGACCCCCCAGAGCCACGTACTTGGAGCTGACCCTCTCCCAGCCCAGCTCTGGGAAGCAGCACTCGCATCCCGGGTCCAGCCCTCCACTGACACCCCACTCCCTCGCCTCCGTCGCACCCCAAGGCCATCAGACTAAGCTCCCTCCAAACATTAGGTCAGGCTCCCCGGTCAATCCTGGAACGATCAAACACCACAAAATGCAGAATGCTGACAATAAAAATTAGTGTACTTCAGAAGAAAGCCCAGTTCCCGATTCTGCAAGGGAGCAGACAGGTATAACCTTCCCTCTCCACTACCAGCAGCGCCAGCTCGGAAGCCTCCAGGATTTTCATAAGCGCATCAGCTCTGGTCCTCTTGGCAGAAGCACCTTATGGAAATGCCAGGACCCCCCTCTCGGCCGCGTACCCCACCCCAGCGAGCTCAGCACCTGCGGCCGACAACCAGCCAGGCAAGCAATAGCAGCCTGCTGTGAGGCAGGAATTAACAGCATAAAGACCTTGTATGACAAATTCAGTGTCAAAATAAATGGCACCGGAGATGCTCCACCAGCTAATCTCCTTTGTACTTAAAATTCTGGGGGTTAATCTAAGCAAAGCATTTGCACCACAGGGTGAAGCCCAGCTGGGCTCCGACACCTGGGACAGCCGTGGCATTGCCAGCGTGGGATGGAGAGCACAGGAAACTCCCACCCCTACAGCCACCAGCAAAACCCATCCAGCGGTTCAACGGGTGAACCCAAAGCCCAGCGACCACAACAACAAAAATAAGGATGCTCGTGTGGACAAACGCACCTTTGAGCCTGCAAACCTGAGCCCTTCGAACCCACAGCCTTCATGCCGTGGGGCTGTCCGAGCTCCGACGAGGGGGGCTGCCCCCCGCCCCAGCCCAGAGTCCAGCTGCACAACCAGGGCTCCCCGGCCAGCTGTGCACATCTGTGGGAACTGCAATCTTGGCCATAAACCCACAGCTTGGGGCTGGGCAGGGCGTCAGAGCAGCGCTCGGTGAAGTACTCGCAACTGAGAAACACAGATGCAAACCCACACTCCCCCGGTGCCAGCTGCAGCGACATTAGCAGGTTTTCCCAGACAGCCTCAAAGCTTTTCCCTCACCGGCAAAACCTCCTCCCACCGGCATGGGATCAGACACGGCCCCACCACAGCCCTCCGCAGCGGCTGGGCTGAGCAGGAGGTGGGATGGGGACAGGAGGCCCCCAGACGGGCGCTGGGCTGGCGGGGAGCAGCACCCCGAGCACCCGTCGAGACCCGTGGTGGATTTTACTCCCCGCTACAGACACGGGCTGCGCTTCGCCTTCCCCAGCTCCTCCGTGGGCCCGACAATTCGCCCAAGGCGAGATGGGACAACATGCGCATCCCCTCCCGTGCGCAAAGCCCGAGTCACTCTGGGAACGGCAACGGTGACAAACCAGCTCCCCGGCCTGCCTCTGCGTGCCACAACTCATCTCCTCTCCCCGCAGCAAGAGAGAAAGGGTACCCCCCCCCCCCGCCTTAAAATTGCCTTTCTCTAAAAAAAAATTCCTTGAACAAATGGCAGCAAATCCCAATGCGGAGCTGCACAATGGACACTTCAGTCTGCCCAGGGGAGGGAGAGACAGGACCTTCAATGCCTAAATAAATTCAATTTGCTCATTAAGAGGGGGCTGGGGAAGGTTAGGCAGAGGGTAGCAGTGGTTATTCACTTCCCCCAATTAACATTCCAGCAGCACTGCTCTGCTTTCTAGGAACAATAACTTTTTCGGGAGGGGGAGTGATGCTCGTGGGGGCGTCGGATGGACCTGTAGAAAGGAGACACGTCCGTGCCTTAACAGAGTCCGAGTTTGTGTGTGATGGGAACCACTAAACAAAACCAGGAATAAATAAAGATCTAGCCTACGCAAAAAAGAACCTGCAAAATAAAACCCCTCATGTTCCTAGACCAAGATTATTTGCCTTTACTGCTGATCTAAATATTTTGTGCACAGGCCTTGGCAACAGAAAAAGAGGTGGCTTGTCGCTGGTTTGTTTACAGAAGGTCTCCAAATGCAGGGTAATTAAAAATATTTAGACCAAGCTTTGAACCGCACCATCCCCACAGCCTCCCGCGGCCCCACGCCAACTCGCAGTGGCCGAGGACCTTGACAGCCCGTGTTTTAAAATAAACCGGAGCCCCATCCCCTCCACCCTCTGCCAGGCTCTCCGTCGCCCGCAGCCTGGGCAGGGTGTTACTTCATCCCTGCACCAGCTTCCCACCTTACGGCTCCGCAGGCCGGCTCTCCTGCAGGTTGAGCAGGGCTGGATCCCATCCTCTCCACTCTCCCAGGCTTCCTTCTGCCCCGGCAAACTCCCGGGCCCCCTTACTGAGGTCTGCCCACCATGATATAACAGTAACTTACTCATTTATTTCCTTCCCAGGATGAAAAAATCTGCCTTTTCTCAGCATGGTCATTACTTTCTCCGATAAAGCATTTGCAACACGCTCTGCAGCAGCAGAAAGTCTCCCAGGGAAGCTGTGTGGTTTGCGCGTTCCTCCTGGAGCATCATCGGGCTTAATCCCAGTGCAAAGGAGTTGGAGCCTTTTCACGGCAAGCAAAGGTCTGCAGTCAAACCAAACCCCTCTCGAGCCGGCAGCAGGCACTAGGAGTCTCTCTCCCTACTGTTTGGGCAGCCACCGCCCTGTCCTACCACCCAAGCAGCCACTGCACGACCTGGTGCTCCAGAGCTGGTGCCACAGATGCTCAGAGGTACCTTAAACGGCCCCAAGGAACAGTAAATGACCATTTGAACAGAAACCTGGATGAAACAGGTGAGCTATGGGCTGGATTTGCTGTTGACTTTCAAACCTGAGGGATGAACCCACCTGCAAAAACACAGAGGCCAACTGCTGAAAGGGAAGGATCCTCACCAGAGGGGAGCAGCATGAACCAAACCCAGACTCGGCACATGCTCCCCTCCAGCCCCACAGACCACGCGTGTCTCCTCCTCACCATGCAACACAGTTATTGCCACAGTTGAATGCTGGAGGAGTTGAACAAGGACCCAGGTCCCACATGGTCCTAGCACTGTCTCTAGGAGCTTCCCTACATGGGGCTCCATACCTTGTCTCCTCCAGCAATCCCCTTCCTCCCTCTCCTCCCCAGGAGGTAATAGGGGCCCAGGCAAGAGTGTCAAGACGCCACCACCCCCCCAGGGAAACTGGGTGCACACAGGGTCTTTCCCAGACAGCCGCTTTCATACTGCTTTCCTCAAAGCCTCCAGAAGTGCGGAAACCTCCCGTGAGGCAGGACATTCCTGCTGTCAGGAAGATCCAGAAATCGAACGCTATCATGCTGGCAGCTGGGCAGCTCAGAAGAGATACTCTCTCTCCCTTGGAAAGCCACCGCTGTAACAGCCAAAGAAAACGGAGGGAAGATCGCACACCCGCAAAAGCGTAACTCTGCCTTCCTGCTCCACTGCCAGTCAGCCCTGGCTCCCAGTTCAACCTTCTGCTGGGCTGCTGGAGGCTTCAGCAGCGAGAGATTCAGCAGGCTGGCAGCAAGCACGGCCCTTGCCATGGAACGAGGCGTCAAGAGCCCTACAGCCAAAGCAGCCCTCCCTCCCCTCCTCGAGCCAGCCCTCCTCGTGCAGGGCGAGGATCCGCGAGGCTGAAGGCCTCCCAGCTGCGGGCCGTACAGCCACCCCATCGCCACCCCTCTGCAGCTATTCTTAGTCCTCTGGCGCGATCAGGCTCTGACTGGAGATGCAACTGCAGCAGCAGCAGGGAGGAAAAATAGCTTTCTGCATGTGACGGGCAAAGACCTCTGAACAGTCCGTGCAGAAAGACACAAATCTCCTTTTCCTTCCAGGAGATCAAGACCCAACTATGCAAGCTGTGCAGCCTCCAAAGGCACCTTACTCCCTGATGAAGCCTGGGCTATTTCTGCCTCTGCAAACGCTCCCTCGTAGAGATAAGGCTCGGCTTTCTGACGCTTGTAAACCAAGCATTAAAAAAAAAAAATAAAACAAAACGCAAGGGGGAGAAGGGAGATGAACGAAATGCTAATAGGAACCCCCAGGTCAAACCGCCTCCCCTGTCACCGGGGCCCTCCTCTTGCCAGCACATTCCTGCAGCTAATGAGGCCCCACCGCTTCCTCCTCCCTCCTCAAGTTGCTCCTGGTGATGCAAATCCATCGTCTTTGTTTCTATTCTTGGAGTAAAAACAGAACCAAAGTAAATAGCAAAACAGCTCTTAGGTTTCAGGATCCTTTCTTTTTCCATCCTTCCCAACAACGGCAAGGCTGTTGTTGCCGTCAATGCGAGGTGACACCCGACCCCAGACATCGTCTTGTTCCCACCGGAAATGCTCCGCTTAATCTTCAGCCTCCGACGTCCCCTTTGAGATCACTGCCAGCTCCTTCTCCGAACCTCCGCTTCGCCGTGCTCCTTGGGAGGTTTCAGACGTCACCGCAAGTCTCTCGGCGAGCAAGAGCGCCCACGGAGAGCCTGCCAAGGACTGGGGATGGCAGGGAGCGCTCCCCAGTCCCTCTGCGTAAGCTGGAGGCACGTCCCCAGTAGACCTTCTGCCCTCCACCGTCACCTCTGCCCAAGGAGCCGAACCAGCTCCAGTCTGCACCCAGAGAGACCTCACGGTGCCCAGTGCATTCCCAGGTGTGCAGAGGGGAAAAGGAGACACGTGGCAACACGAGTTAGACACATCGCCTCTCCCACATACGTGCCAGTGTCCCACGAAGCAGGGTGACGGCTGTCCTGCCCCACGGCACTGCCAGGGAAGCTGCTCACGCAGGGAAGGGCTGGGCTGAAGATCAGCTCTGCCACTGCCAAGCTCCCGTGGAAGCTGCAGACGCAGGAGGGGCAGGTAAGGCAGTCTGTGTGAGAAAAAACTCTATTCAGATACGGTTTCTGGTCTGTAACAACGTCCCCAAAGTCACCTGCTCCTTAGGTGAGGTCCAGCCAAGCCAGGTGGGCAACAAACCCTACGTTAGGTGCTGGGACCCTGAGTGCCTGCAGCAGGACGAGCGCCGTCACGGGTCACGCTGGAAGCAGACAGCAGCGAAGAGCCAAGCCTTGGCTCCAGGTGCAGATGCAGAGGAGAGCCCTGACAGCGCTCATGAACGACGAACAGTCAGATGTCACCACTGCACTCAGGCACGGCAACCTCCCAATGCTTTGAGGAGCTCTGGCGGTTTTCCCCAGACTCCCAGGTACAAGAAAGAGTGGGGAGAGCGTGAGGATTTGGGGGCTGAGGAGAACTCGGACCTCTCCGGTGAGGGCAGGGCTAGGTAGAACGAAGTCCTTCTTCCAGAGGTGGGGGAAGAAAAGTCGGAGCAGCCTGAGGAGCTGCTGCTCTGCGGTGGGTACCAGCGCGCCGAAGCGCAGTGCTGCAGAGACCTCTTGCAGCGCACAACTGCTACTGCACCCACACCCTGACACCACGGACCATCTCTTGGAGCCGCGTGGTTGCTAACAGAAAAAGCGAGCTTTACAGCACACTGATGATTTATCCCATGCACCCCCAGGCAGGGTGCACCTGCTGAGGCTTCGCAGCATCCAGCTGATGGCATCCAGCACACCGAGTGCCACCTGCAGACAGCCACCACGCTAAACTGCCCCCCTGTTCTGCAGCTGAATCCACTTGCCAGATCCTTGAGTCTACATGAAGCCACGACCATGTCCAAAATTCAGGCACAAGCATCTCCCCGCACGGATCTGCTTGCAGGAAAAGTACTCTGAAGGGTTTAAACCTCAGACAGTCAAAGTACTTCCTTTGCTGGCAGCCTCCAAAAGCTAACGAAAGGCATTTTGGGGATTGCATTTGAAAAGAGCTGCACCATTTGCTCCTGAACCTGGGGCACCTGCCTTCCTCAGATCGCTAAGACCCAAAGACCTGCAGACCGTGAGCTCTGAGTGGTAAGAGGACAGACTACAGCGACCAGATTTGCTGTCTGGCATCTGGGACAGCAACTGCAAGAGGGCTCAAGAGGAAGGGCGGAGGAGCAGGTCTACCAAGGGAAACACAAAAAAGGTCCGTAGGCAGACCAAGAGGCCCTACGGTCAGCAGAGGATGTGATCTTCTATGCCTGCTCTGAGCAGCAACCAGGCTGGGACCCAGGGCCCCCAGTCACAAAGCCATTCTTGCTGGCAAACCACAGAGCCCAGAGGTGAGAATAAAGAACTGAGGATGACAAACCACCAGACTGCGTGCTTTGGGACCAACAGGAACAACCCGGCAGCCGGGACCTCTCTGGCCGGAGGCAGAGGCCAGGAAGGACCTGGGCAGCAGAGTGTGGCCACTGTCACCGTCACACCAGCTGTTGGGAGGGGACAGCCAGCCAGGGGCAGGCAGAGCAGCCGTGCCGTAGAGACACAGCTCCTCACCCCAACCAGAAACTGGTCCAGGCCCTGCCAGCACGAGCCTTGGTGTGCTCAGCAAGATGGAGCCATCCAAAAGCGTTTGCTTTTCCGCGCAGCTGGGCCATCGCTGGCTGTAGCCCAAAGTGTCCCCAGCCCACCCCGCAGCACTCAGACCCAGCCCGGGCCACAGCACCAACCCAAAAACTCATTTGAGTTTCACATTGTGAGGTACCGGTCCTGCCGCCGAGAGGAATACTCCAGCTCATGAAATAATGTGTCACTTATTTTAAAGCGCTGTAGTTTTCTTCTTTAAATACCAAAGGACACAGTGCACATTTTTAGCAAGTCTAGCTTGGAGAAGCGGAGTAAAATTGGAAGTTGGCAAAGGACTCTGCTTTCCTCCTCCTCAGCCCCGCTGCTTTCTGCGCATTTGATGCTCCTTGCCCAGAAGCAAAACGCTAACGCACGGGAGGCGGGAAAGCCACTGCTTTTCTCTCCGCCAGCCCGTCGGATGCTCCTTCCACCACCACCTCCCAGCCAGCCTTGCCCTCCGCCAGCATCCCCATCCCTGCGTGGGCTGCGCACGGCTGCTCCCTGGCTGCTCCTTCCCGGTGCAAAGCCAGCAGAGGGAGCAAACACTGCGGGTTTGCAGGGAAATCACGGAGGTTTTTAATTGTGGTTGTTATACGGTGAGTCTAGAGGCTATTTCCCAGGAGTTTGCAGAAGGTATCTGGACAGGCCCAAGGCAGGACCAAAGCCAGTCTGCATCCTCTCTCCTAACAGCCCTGGGAAAATGATCTATAGCCCACACTGGTATCCAGCCCGCAAAACTCCAGTATTCAAATCAAAGCCAAAGTCTGTCCCTTGGCAATAAACACCTTCCAGATTCAAGCATATGGGCCCACGGCTCCTGTCTACTTATTTTAAGACACCGTCCGAGACTGTACTCTCAAACGCCTGAAAGACTGCCCATCAGCAGGTCTCAAATCGCTCACAACGAACAGGAGAGGCTTCCTGCAGGAGATTTTCAAATGCAGTGTGGTTTGCCCTGTATTAAACATTAAATAAATATCAACGAATAGCTTTAAGAGACAAATTGCCAAGTAATTTCCCTTCACAGAATTGGAATAAATCTCTCTAATACCAGAATTCCTGCTCCTTCCATCAGAGAGGGAGCACACACTGCGGGTCTGCCTGCAGGTCCCCACAATAAGAGGAGGTTTGCTGGAGGCTGGAGTACCCCACCGGGCTGTAAACGCTTTATACCACCGGTTGGCATCTGCACACCCACCCCATGGATGCTCAGAGCTTTTTAGCTGCGGGGCCAGGGACCAAGGGTTTGCAGAGCGGGAGAGGGAAGAGTGTTTGCAAGCTTTTGGGAACCTGCTGCACGTCACACGTCAGCACTGCCCAAACACCACACAGGATGGAGGTAAGCGGTTACAGTGTCATCAGCTGCCCTCTGCAGAGCCATGAAACCTCTGCTGATGGAGCGCTGCATGGTTACCTGCTGCTCTCACCCAGGATCTTCTCTGCTCTCACCAGCATTGTTGTTGGAGCTTGTAACCTTCCCACACTACCGCGCTGGCTTCGGCCACAAACACCCTGAGTGCGGGCACAGGCTTCCTCAGCCGTCCCAGCAGCCAGCACGGGCACCACCAAGACAACCGAGAGCACCAGAAGGATGTCCTGATAGCCAAAACATAGCACAGGCAGCTCCCCGGGCTGCGCCCTGCTCACCTGACCTCTGCAACAGGAGGAGAGTTTATGGCCGAATCGGTATTTTCTGACAGGAAAAAGCAGCGCTGTCTCTCACCTGCTCGCAGCTTGCTGTGAAACATCACGCTGGCTCGCAGCGCTCACGCATCCTCTCGCTCTCCTGCGGGGCTGTAAATTGTCCCAGCGTGCCGGGCGTCGAGTCACAAGCACTTTCCTCGCCCTGTAAGCCTGTAAACCTCTGCCCATCCCTGCTGCAGAGGCAGGCGGGCGAGGAAACGCATACAGACTCACCTTGCGTGGAGCTGAGGACAGGGCAGAGCTGAGCTGCCGCCAGGCAAACACCGCAGCCCCCGTCCCAGCCACCCACCGTGGTACCCACCCAGCAGCGGCAGCGTGCTGGGAGATGCAGCCACAAAGTTACAGTCCCCAAAGGGAAACGGGGGAAACCACGCAAAGCCGGGGCAGGGGCAGGAGCTCCACGAGTTCACGGAGCTCCGGGGAATCAACTCTACAAGCGCCACAGCCCAGCGCTGTCCCGGCAGGTTGTCGGTGTTTCTGGCCATCTGGCTTTGTGTGATGCTTGGATGTAATTTTCTTTTTTTCCTGTTCTCACAGACAAGTTCCCCATGGACTGCAGCGAGGACAGGAAGGTTAGGAAGGTAAGCACAACGTAGCAGCCGAGCACAGTTTGGGAACACAGACAATATTAGTCTGATGCTCACACACAGACAGACATCGCTCCGGAAAAACATGACTTCGAATGACCTACATTTTGGACATTTAAAATAGAGAAAATACACCTTTATACACCTGGCCAAAACCCACCTCCAGATTCCCCCTCAAGCAGACAACCGCCACGGCACGTGGGCTGACACTGAGCAAAACTCCCGCTCCCAACTGCCAGAGTCACCTTTGCACGAGCAGGAGATCAAAAGCCCTTCGGTGCAGCAGGCACCTCCACACCCACCGCCACATCCTGAGGGATGTTCAGCAACCAGGAAAACATCCCGATGTGCCCAGACCCATCCTTTCACGCATATGATGCCAAGGAAGGAGGTTTGGGGTGAACGTTGAGTGAGGCTGCATCCCTCCGTCCCTTCCCCACGCAGCCACCCTCCCAGTGCACTGTAGCAGCAGCTCTGAGATGCCCAATCCTGGCCCAGATTTGTGCCCGACAGGATGAACAGAATAAACCTCCGTCCATCAGGAAGGCATCCAAAAACGTTACTGCACACAGGGGGACGATCCCGCTCCCAAGCGGTCCATGGGCAGGATGCCAAGGAAGGGCTGGCAGAGCCCAGGCAGGAGGTTTCACTGCGCAAGAGTCAGCGGAGGCAGGAGAAAAAATAATTATTTGTCCATCTCGTGTCTGTCTCAGCCAAGCTCTCCAAGGCATTTGCATTCCTAAGCATCAGAGTAACCAAAATTTGACATTAAATGCCCAAGGCACAGGATAAATTCCTAGGTGGCACTGGGGGATCTTCCCCCATCCTAATGGGAGAGATGCAGCCAAGCACAAAACAGCCCATGGCGGAGGTGAGCAGGAGGAGTATAACCCTCCAGTCTAATCCAGATTCTGAGAAAAATAACCACTGCTGCTCCGGGATCCCGCTGCCCTGGCCGTGCCTCACGGCTCATCGACCTGCCGACCCCGCAACAGGAGATGGGTGCCAGGGACGGCTGGCTCCGGCGGCTCCAGCAGGGAAGGGAGCCAGCACGGCTGGCCACAAACCAAACGCAGCTGAGCAAGACTCATCCTCAGAAGATGCCCTCGCACCTGACGAGCCCCTCCACACCCACCACGCAAAGCAGCAGCATCTCCCTACAGCAAACAGCACATAAGGGCATTTCTGCACAGCGTCTCAGGGCCGCTTCACTCTGTACCGCGAGCACGAAGCATCAGCTGCACATCCTCCAGCCCAAACAGCAGCCGTAGGCACAGCCACCCCAGCTCACGCGCTTTGCTCTGTTTATCACAGATACCTGTTCCCAGCTGGCTTTGAAAAAGTGGGATGTATCGCAGTGTCCACATACACCACCGGGAACCCCCTCTCTACCAGCACGGCTTTGAGTGGGCTGCCCCGCTAAGTCCTCCCCCCAGGAGCCATCTCCCTTTGCGTGGGGATGCCAAGAGCAGACCCACAGCGCACGCTCCTCTTCCCAAGCCATCACTGCTTTTACTACAGGCACCACAAAGCATTTGCTGGGACACTACAGGCTGCTGTTGCAAACAAAACCACATTTGCCAAAGGAATGAGCCGGGTACATTTTGGTTCAGAGCATTCCTGTATCGGTTCCCTCCCGCACTAATCTGCAAAGCCGACTAATTCACAGGCAGGCTCTCCCACTCAGTGCCTGCTCCCAGGGACTGCTCTGCTGCCTGCTCTCCAGTGAATAAGCCTCTATCCTGCTCAAGTGTCACATTATTTATCAGGTTTGTATTTTTTTTTAACTACTCATCAATGAGCAATAGTCAGCAAGTGAGCAATCTGCCACGGCGGGGTTGGGCACAATTAGATGATACACAGTGTGCATCCTTCATCCCTTCATCTACCTTTGCCTTTACCTCCTTGAGACAGCCACTGCAATTGTGCCTCACAAAACTGAGGGCAGCGTGTGCGTAGATCCAGTGTGACACTTGCTGCTCTACTCCACCTCTTCACGAAACACAGCTGACCTGCCTCTTGTGTGGCTCCTGCCTCTAAGTTTATCTTCTTTTTTTTCCGCTACGCTGAACTACAGGGGACAAACAAACATCAACTGGCTGTTTGCTATCATTTTCTAAAATCAGGTACGAGAGAGCGCACGGTTTTGTAGCGGTGTCGGAACACAACCAAATAAGCTAAAGCAAGCAGGAGGGTGTTACCACCGGTGTGGTTTCACCGGCATCGGTGGGATTACAGCAGGGCCGAGCCTGGCGTTGCTGTCACTGTAAGCATCACACCAGAGCCTCTGGCACCGGCTGCATATGGGAGACGACAGACTCAGTAAGTCCCTGCACACTTAGGAACGAGACCAAACCGTCGGGATCACGCAGGAATGGGTCCCACCAAGCAGAAACCGTTCTGCTCCGGCTCTGCCCAGCACCAACCACCCAGCCAGGGATATTCACATCCCATGGACCGGTGCTGCTCTGGGGCAAGGTGGCTTCTGCACCGACCCATGTGCTCCAGCTCTCCAACATCGCTGCAGCGTCCATCAGGAACGGTAGGAGTTTCTGGACTGATATCCAGAATCCACGGGAATAGGAAAACCTGGACGGGTACATGTCAGCTGGTGCCTGTCTCCTCCTACAGCCCAGGAACTGTTAGTGACTTCAGTGAGCACCAGATTTGATCAGGTTTTGGCCAAAAAGCAAGTTTGTCTCCTCAGTGCCTCCTTTTCCCAGGCTCTACCATCCTGGTTAGCCTTTCCTCCTTCATTATGGGTTTTGTAAGGCAAGGATTACCTCCGCTCAACTCATCTGGAGAGCTCCCAAGACAAACAGGGCTCTAAGTCTTTCCTGGAGGGCACAGACATTTCGTAACAGAATGACTGCATGGAAAAAATACCATTCGAAAAAATAATAATAATTAAAAACCAAAATAAATCAGTACATGAGAATACAGCCAGATAAGCAACACAACCCTGAGCCTCACCTACTCGAGACACACGTGAACTAAAGCAAGCAGAAGTGCCAGGGCAGCTGGGCAGCACCAGGGACGGCAGAGCTGGAGCAGGTGCTGTGGCATGGCAGTGCCGACCGCCGCTCTCCTCCGCCTCCCCCTGCAAACCAGCTAACTCTTCTGTGGGGCACAAGAAGCGGCATTTCACTGCGGAGGAGCAGAGGGGTCAGGATAGAGACCTGCTGCAAACCAAGCTGCTGACCCGTGGGGCAGCATGCCGGGACCCCGGGCACTGCCAGCTCTTCCTCCTCCCTGCTGTGATCTGCACTGACGGTCCCAGCAGCCATCGCAGACAGTGACGCCTCCTTTAAGGCTAATACTGAGTTGAATAGGATTAATTCTGCCTTTAATGATCAGGGCTCCTGTGAAGACAAGACATTTCACCACGGCCTGTAACGCAGCTGTGGGCTGGGGCGCCCTCCTCCTCCTCCTCCCAGGCAAGGGAGGCTGCAAAAGGTCCCATCCCCGCTCCTCGCTGCCCGTCTCAGAGGCAGCACAGATCTAGCTGGGTGTGAAACCCAAAACAGTCCCTTGCCCATCGCCAAGTGACCCAAACCACCACACACAAGGTCTCAGAGCACAGCCCCCGCCCAGCGTGGACGTGCTGGACCCACTGGGGCAAGGCAGGGGATCCGTGTGAGAGACAGATGTCAAAAGCAATCAAACGCACCTCTTCCTCAGAGGGAAACGTCGCCAACATTACAAGCCTTAGAGGAGTTAAAAGGAAAGGCTTATTAGAAAGAAAACTCGTTCTGACAATCACAAAAATTGGAATTCATTTAAAATTCAAATTATGCAAATTCAAGTAATCTGTACGTGCAGATCCATCACATACCAGCAGTGGGACCGCAGACATATGCCACCAGCTACGTGGCCGGGGGAAAGCCGTCTTCCGCCACGCTCTGGGAGGAAGGCAGGCATGCTCGCCTCCAGCAGACGCGGGAAGGGCGGCCGCTCCCGGGGAACAGGGCCCCTGCAGGAGTTGCAGGTGCTCCCTCCACAGCGGCAGGGAAGCAGAAAGACGCCTCGGCAACACCGGCAGCAGCCCAGGGGCGCAGGGAGGCAAGCCTCAAATGTTTGCAGATGAGCTACAATAAATTCTCCCTTGAAGAAGCTTAGACGCCCATGACCAACACGAAGCCTTCGTTAGGCAGAGAGCCTAATCAAATGGATGAGAGCGTGCCGCGTGGCACAAGACACACACAGGCAACAGCTCTGCCCATCTCCATCCACTCCGCCAGGTTAGGGTCCCAGCCGCCCGTCCCTCAGCAATTCCCAAAACAGAAAGCCGAGCAGCTGCATCACGAGGCAAAGGCAGCTCAGACTGTCGGCATGGAAAGAGCAAAGCCAGAAATCTAACGTTACGAGCTGGGTAAGTGCAACAGCCCGGAAAAATGAATCAAGCTTTAAATATGGACTTTCCTAAAAGGTCCCAGATGGGCCACTGCAGAAAAGGTAAATCACATTCGCTCTCCTGTAAACACTGTGCCGTGCATGGGGAGAGCGGTGCTCACCTGGCACCAATTTCTCCACCGGCCGCGCTCAGAGAGCCGGGGCTGGGCAGAGCAGGCGCCTGGGGAAACAGCAACCCCTCCAGCATGGAGATGGAGGTAATTACCAAACCTTGGGAGGACGCAGAACCCGGCACTAGCTACCTGTTCTTGGAAATAACTTCCCCAGGTTAGCAGAACCTTTACTTTGAACTTAAAAACCTGGCTCCCTAGCTGTGTGGGGAATACTGGTCCCGTACCAGCCCGAGCCTCAGCTAACGAGCTGCCAGCTCAGCGTCCTGCACTCTTGCTGCCCCGAGCCTCTGCTGAAGGGCCCTGCTGACGCCCTTTCCAGGTAGGATGAGTCTGCTTTTCTCAGTAGGTCTCATAAGGTCACAGCCCATGGCGGAGCCTACCGCAACATCATCTTTTAGCTGTTGAAACAAACCAGAAGTGACACAGAAAAATAAGACATCCACCCTACAAAAATCCTGCCCTGTTCCTTGATGGACAACAGTCAGCTCCAGAGGTACACCAAGGAAAGCTAAAGGCCCCCAAAGCCTCGTGAAATCAAAGGCCAAGGCGAATCAGCCGCAGACAGCACAGAGAGCTGCCGGCATGGCGCTGAGCGGGCAGCAGGCTGGCCCCACGGGCAGCGGATTGTCCCAAGGGGCAGGGGGCAGAGCCCACCTCCACAGGCACTGGGATGCTGGTTGGGCCGAGAGCCCAAGTCCTTCCACACCTTTTGCACCCGTCGCCACCACAGAAGGGAGGCTGTGGGTGACAGGTCCCACAGAGACACTGAAAGACCATCTCCGAAGGGGGAACGGTCCCCAACATCTCAGTGACCCCTGCAACCTCCTGCCCTCCCAGGCACAGCTGGGGGCTGCAGATCCAGGCTGAAAGACAGATGAAGCAGATATCCATGCCTTACCCCGCAGCAGGACCGCCTCATCTTAACTCCTCCAACGTCTTTCAGCTGCTCCTCAGACACCCCGTCCTGCTTCTGTTTGTCTCCATCCCTGAGGATTTCACCTGCTTCCCGAGGCAGCAGCTCCCACAGAGACGGTTCACGGGTGCCACTGGCAGCGTCGGGGTCGTGACCAGCTCCCCCACACTCACCCCTGCGGGCATCTGCTGCTACATGTGGGAAAAGTATCAACACACTGCCGAGGTCAGAACCGTCCTCCCAGGGAGAAAAGGAGCGATTCCGTTCAACGGTCCATCCAAGCACAAGCAGAGAGGGTGAGCCCCCCAAGCCACACCGTACGGCAGTGCCGCAGCACCAGTCCGTGAGACCCGGCAGCGGGAACAGCCCCTCCTCCGGGCTGGAGGAAAGTTAGTGACTTCAGGGGGTCTCAAAACACGCGTCTGTCCGAAGCCTACGGCAGGGTGAGCACCACTGCCTCGGCCAGCAGCTCTCGGCGGCACTTTGGGTTGCGTGGGCACCCAACTCCCCCCTCCGCTCCCATTGTACCGATGCTCTCACCCATTTCCAACCGACACCAAGTGCTTTTCAGCACAGGGACACCCGAGCCCTCATTACAACCCTGAGGCCGATAACGAGGCAGGAGGAAGGCCATACGAACCCCTGTATCGGGTATCTCTGGGAACGAGAAGAGGCAGAGCCCATCAAACATTGATCAGAGTCTCCCACAGCTGTGGCACAGCCCTGCCGCATCCCTGCCGTCCTGCCGCCAGGATGCTCCGAGGGGCCAGAAAGGGCCGAGCTGCCCCAGGTCTCAGCGCTGGCTCCTCGCTCACTCCAACCCCTCACTGCGCCCGTCTGCAAACCCTCCAAAAGACCCAGTCGCTTGTGCAGGTGAGGCAGAGGACAGGAAAACTCATTTCCTACTTTCAACCTTGTTTCATACTTCGGAGAGCAGCTCGCAGAGAGGAGGCGCTTGCCCCACGCATCACCCGGCTGAGCAACGGCCGCCTCCAAGGCGGCGACAGCCCGGCGGGAAGCGGGGAGCCAGAAACCCTGCCAGGCGAGGGGATCTGCCACGATGTGGGCAAACTCGAGCTGCTGCCGCCATCTGCTCCACCAGGCTGGAGCGGCCTCTTTTTCTGTTGTTTTGGTAATGCTGCGCATAAAAATAGCTCTCCGACATGTCAACGTTTTTGGGAAGCTGCGCGCGTGTGAACGCGGGGGGGGGCCAGACACCCCGATACTCACGAATTGCCGCCGCAGCTTGGTCTTGACGCGCTCGGCCTTCGTCTCTGCCGGGTGGACGGCATAGCTGAGGGACCCCAGGTGGTTGTCGACCGACAGGCTCTTCCGCATGTAGAAGGAACGGGTGCGGAAGTAGCTGAACGGAGCGTCCTCCACCGCCGTGCCGAGCTGGGGGTCCCTGGGGGGGTCCGTGCAGTCATCCTCCAGCCGCCAAGCCTCCCCTGGGGGGCAGAAGGACATGCCGCCCCATCAGAGCCACAGCCCGGCCGTGTCCTACCCCGCCAGCCCGCGGTGGGGATGCTGTGGGCAGCCCGGACCCCCTCTGCCCATCCCACACCCACCAGCACGCCGTGGGGCACAGCAGAACTCACTCTCTGCCGAAGCCCCTGGGTACCCTGTGCGCCCCCCACCCCACCCTGACCAGCCTCCCGCACCCACAGCCCCCAGCACCTTCCTGGCAGGAACCGGTCAAATACAGCTGGGCACAACAAAGACTTGGCCAGAGTCAGGGCCTCCAGGCATCACTGCAGTATAAATATTACTCAGAATAATTAACAGAACAAAATCCTAATATTTAAAAACTTCCTGCTATTTAACTGTAATAGGGTTATCCCACTTAAAAGGGTTACTTGTAATGAAATAAAAAATTTCACTCATTCTTCATCACCCCAAGTCCAGTAAGATGTTCCACATCAAAAGAAAATGTTTTGGGTTTGTTGTGGTGGGTTTTTTTAAAGGAATAAATATCCTACAGTCAGAGCCACACACTTCTTGCTGCTGGCATTAATGCTACACACCTGTACCAAACCTCCCTCTCGCAGGCATTCGCATGCTCTGTACTTGGCGACAATAATAAATCTTGCTTCGTGAATGGGAAAACTGAGGGACCGCAACCGTTGCAAGTTGCAAAAGGATTTACTGCCATCTTTTCCTCCAGAAAACTCTTTATGGCACGGCCAAGAGCAAATCAACAGCCAAACCGAGGACAGAAACCAGACCTTGGGTCTCCTCGAGCTCCGCGCAGCCCACGGCCAGCAGCACCACCTGACGCAGTGCTGCAGGGCCCGGAGACAAAACCTCTTTGACGCCGAGAAAGCGGCGGCGGCAGAGAACGGTCGGCATCACGCAGAGCTGGCGGTCCCGGGGTAGGACTGACCATATTTCATCGTAACAAAAGGGAAAAATAACAAAACACAATAGGAAATCTCTCCATAATATCACCGCTCTGCTCTTTTCCGAGCGGCTTGGACGCCGCTTGCTTTTTGTTGCCAATCTCATCTTTACATCTAGAGTTTGCCCTGCCTCCCACCTCCAAGCCAAAATCACCTCTCAATAGCCATAACAAACAATAAACCCCTCTTGCTCAGTTCTTGTAAAAATGATCAATAACTAGCCACTGCAGCCCAAAAGGACATCTTGCACAATTGTCTTCAAAAACTCTCCCCCTCCCGCAGCCTCTTCCCAAGGCAAGATCAGCTGTCTCTGGTTTCTGAAAAAAAAACCCCGGCATCTTTGGGCAGGAATGACCACGACCTTGCTACACCAGGGCTGAGGAGCAAAATACTCCAGAGTTCAAAGCAAACAAAGGCCTTCATGTAAAAAACCAGCCACAAAGTGAGTGGTTTTGCGTTGAATACGATGAGACGGGCTGGACACTGCAGCCTCAGAGCAGCGACCGGCCACTCCGTCTTCTGTGTCACAACACAAGCGCCTCTTCGCCAAGCTCCCCAGGCTTTTTAAGGTGTAAAAGGCAGTTCACTGCGTGCAAAGCTCTGCCGCTGGATTTGAAGGCACCAAATCGAAACCAGCAGAACTGAGAGGACGAGAGGGAAGAAGAAAAAGGCAGAGAGCTTAAAAACACGAACAAGAGACAACCTGGAGCATGGCACTACCTAGCATCGCGTCTTTTTTTTTTTTCCTCCCCTACTTTCAATTTAATAAGCTGCTGCTGCTCCTCTCCAAATGTCAACTCATACAACACAGGAACTGCTGTTTGAAAGCTGTGATTATTCAAGGCACAAACACGTCAATCGGAGCCCAGCTCCAGACTGCCACCGCGAGATAGCATCGCTCCGGGGACGCAGTAGGAAACGCCGTGACACAGGCACCGAGCCCAGGAGGAGACCCACCCAACGCGCAGGAAAATTGTACGTGGAAGGAGGAACCAGCCCCGGTGCCCCCGTGCTTATCTGCGATGGCTCAGCCCCCACCCACACCATCCTCTGTCCCCACGGCGGTCCCCTCCCAGCCCCACGGCACGAGGCCACTGCTGCTCTGCCAGCCCGGGTGAGGGAGGGCCAAGGCTGAGTGTGAACAGAGCCCAGCTGCCAGGGTACGGAGAGAGGACAGCCACCCACCATACGCTGCGAGGATGATGAGGGGCCTGGAGCATCTCTGGTATGAGGAAAGGCTGAGAGAGCTGGGGCTGGTTAGCCTGGAGAAGAGAAGACTGAGAGGGGATCTGATCAACACTTATCAATATCTAAAGGGTGGGGGTCTAGAGGAAGGGGCCAGACTCTTCTCAGTGGTGCCCAGCAACAGGACAAGGGGCAACGGGCACAAACTGGGACACAGGAAGTTCCATCTGAACATGAGGAGAAACTTCTTCCCTCTGAGGGTGACCGAGCCCTGGGACAGGCTGCCCAGAGAGGTTGTGGAGTCTCCTTCTCTGGAGAGATTCCAAACCCTGTGCAACCTGCTCTGGGTGATCCTGCTTTGGCAGGGGGTTGGACTGGATGATCTCCAGAGGTGCCTGCCAGCCCCCACCACTCTGGGATTCTGTGATACCCGCTCCTCTGTACAGGACACCTCTCCCAAGGATGACAAGTTGGGTTTCAAGCCCCACAGACCATCTGAGTCACATCTGATCTCACTGATCCCAGTTTCCCATGGATTTTGCTGCTCTTGGTCTTTTGTCTCTCCAAGGAGCTACAAGCAGCTGCATCCTCCAGCAGTCCTGGAGTGGGATGAGCAGCAGAGCTGCTCCCTGGCCTGCCAGAGAGGTGATCCCCTCGAACCTCTCCCCTGCTCAGGCAGAAGGGCTACAGTCCCTCCTCAGGCGTGGGGAGCCACCACAGAGGGAACCTGGACCTTGCCTACCCCAAAAAGCTTTTCTACATGCTGAAGGAACTTGTTCCCTATTTCTAACAAACAAGGAAATCAATGATCAAGCCCAGAGCCTGGAGAGGTCAGAGGGAAAAAGACCAGGAAGTCCCTGGAGAGGAATGCCAGGGACAGGAGCAAGCCCACAGGCTGGAAGCCAACCATCCTTCTGCCTTCAATGAAGCTGCTCACCTCTCTGCCACCCGGCGCTATGCCCAGCAATACTGGCACCTCTAAAAGATTAAACATCTTCTTGGGCTTGGCAATAACGATTGCTGCAAAATCTTTCTTCTTTCTGAGGTGTTGGGGGGACATGCCCCAAAGGATGGAGGGGCAGCAGTGACAGAGACCTGGTGCCTCTCTGGAACTTGCCTTCTCAGCACAGACGGGCTGATCCCTCAGCCACCGTGAGCAACACAAAAGATTTTCCTCAGCGCCGACGCACAGGCTGGTGCGAAAAGGTCCTTCTGTTCCTCTCTCGCGCAAGGGATGGTGCATTGCCCAGGTGCCAGGCTGAGCTCTCAGAACCAGGAGTCTTCCTCTTGTTAAACAGAGCATCACCAGGGAGAAGAGGACAGGAACCAGCACCACCACCCAGCTGAAAGCACAGGATAGGCATCTCTGCAAGCAAAGCTGTTTCAGGAGGGGGCCATATGTCCACCCTAAGTTCAAGAGAGATGCCAGATTGACAGTCACCTACACGTTCTGGAAGGCCACTCAAAACGTCCCTGTGAGTATTGGGAAAATTAATTCCAGGGTCCTAGTCTAAGCTTAAATCCAGCTGCTTCCTTTCGGCTTCTTTCTTTTCCTCCCATGGACATAATTCCCAATAGGCTCGCACCAACCGTGTCACCAGTTCTTCCCAGCTTCCAGTGGGGCATGGAGCCACTTTCTGAAGAGCTCAGCGTGTTGCACAACAGACAAGGGAGAGAGGAGGCAGGTGAAGAGCTCCAGCGTGGTCTGCTCCTTCCACGTGCAAGGCAGAGGCAACTGCAAGGGGTCAGGCAGGCAAAACACACGCAGCAACTTCCCTGTGCAGGCAAGAGCTGTGGGCAACCGAAGGTTGAGAAGCCGTCCCTGCCTGCTGCAGAAGGAAGAGGGCAACAAAAAGTGTTTCCCAGTCCCACCCCTACAACTTCACAGGGGCACAGAAGAAGGAAGGACAGGCGAAAGGCAGCTCATTTCTCTGTGCTGCCAGCACGTGCGAAGCCTCTTGGCACACTGCAAAACATGACACCAAACAGATAATGGTTTGGATGAGGCAGGAGCTGCCCCTGTTTGACCAAGCCCTGTTTGTTCTTGCCTCCCTCTCGCTACATCCCAGGCTCACAGCCATCAGGAGTTCTGGGTTAACGCAGGAGTGCTGCGAGGGGGTGCAGGATGGAGAGCTTGGAGCCTGTCCCAGCTGACCGCCCCACCACTGGCTGCAGGTTACCTGGAGGGGACCAACAAAACCAGACCAACAGGAAACCCAGACCCATTCACCGGCACAGCCGGTTATCTGGCTCGCTAAATTAGAAGGTTGATTTTGAGAGAAGGAGAAGGTTCAGCAGGCTCGTCAGCCACAGGCCCAGCTCTCCTGGCCATCCTTGGAGTCCCTGTTCCCCACCAGGCACCTTAGACCTGCTCAGGAGCTGTGGTGACACAGCAGAACAATCTCCTGTGACCTCCACTCCTCTCCTCCGGTGCTGCCATGCTGGAACCGCAGGACACAAAGCAAGAGGGAGGGGAACGCATCCTGGTGGACAGGTGAGAATGTCGCATCTCATCCCCACAGGAGATGACAGCTTCTCCCACCTTGCTTGCGGCCCCAAGGACACCGCGAGCCTGAGCCCTGGTTCTTCCCCGCAGAGCAGCGATCCCTCCCTGAAGATGAGCTTACCACCTCTCCCACAGGTGGCCCCGCTCCTGCCAAAGCCTTGCACCCCTGTGGACAAGCCTCCTCCCGAGGTGGCTTTGGCCAAGTGTGCCCCCTCCTCGAATGGGGAGCGGTGGCTCCTGCTCAAAGCAAATTCCCAGATTCTTTAAGGAAAGGATCTTCTCTCCGTCATGACACTCTGCAGCCCAGCTCTCATTCATAAGTACTTGTGGGAATCCTGCTCTCCTCATCAGCATACCGGGGCTCGTTAACCTCCTGCGCCACGTGCTGCTCCGCTCCTGTCCTGCTGTCCAGATGTCGCGCCCTGCTAGCAGCGCAAATCCTGCAGCTTGAGGGTTGCTGCATCCCTGCGAGCGAGGCCAGACCTTCTGCACCGATGGAGGCCACCGCTTGCGGTGCCAGGGCTCAGATAAATTTCCTGCTGTGTATGACAGGTAAATACTGCCAAACCCATGATCCAGGCTGTGAGAGACCGATACAATAACCAGGCAATGTTGAGAAAAGCATCTTTTTTTTTTTTTCCCCTCCATGATAGCATGCTGATAGCCTTAATAAGTAGCTAATTAGCAGTTCCTAACTGAGTATCAAGGAGCCAGGAAAACAGCCTGGGAGGATCTGGACAGAAAACAACTCCTCTTTCATTCATCCAAGGTTCTGGCTGCGGAAGGAGCCTTCCAACCTATGAGGGTTTTCATACTCCTCCTCTTCTTGGCATCCCAGGCACCTGCCAGCCATGAATAAAGCAACATCCGACGTGCAGTCAGGGCTCTTCCTTACACCTACTGTGCACAGGGTTTACTCAAGGGTGACCGTTCCAGGGTGCAGGAGCACATCTGCACTCCCATGAGAGGAGGCATTTGCAGTAGAAGGTGCTGAGATTTGCAGTGGGTCTGGCTCACGCTGGGATTTCATCCCTCAGTCTTACACCAGCCTCCCACTCCCTCCCTCCCCCTCCAGCACGGCTCCCTGGCAGCACCAGCCAGGGACCCATCGGGTGCGGAAAGGCGCTCTGGATGCCGTGCCCTTCACAGTGGATGCTCTCTCAGGCACAAGTCTGGCGAAGCACTTTGTTTTGCCCTCGACCAGGAGGCAGACCACCATTTATTCAGGTCTGTCCTTGCAAACCATGACGCAGGAAATCCTGAGGGCTCACAGAACCTCACAAGCCGTCTTCAATTCCAAGCAATGGAGTTTCCTGCAATTACCTGCCTACTCACAGGTGTCCCTGTCCCTAGTGTCCCCAGGCGTCAGCTACACAAGCTTTCCCACAGGTGTTCTCCCACACCGAGACCCACTCTAACAATCTGATGGGCTGAAAGGAAAACCATGGGTCCTGCACACAGCAGAGAGCAGTCGCTTGGGTGCTGCAGCACTCCCAGGAGCACCGCTGTGACGAGCCCAGCAGAACGGGCTCAGCAACGTGCCAAGATCCTCTCCGTGCATAACTTTTAGGAGAATTAGTAGCACCAGGACATGAAATGCAGCCTGCAGAGCATTCAAATTAAGCCAGGGTTTGAACAGCTGCTCCGCTGGATAGCTCACACTGATCTGTGAGCAGGTTAGATTTAAAAAAAAAATAAGAATTAAAAAATCCAAGGGTGCTGAAGGGAACTGGTTTATAAGGATTTTATTTAGCACTGGATTATCAGCCCTGGCTTGCAGGCCTTATCTTTGTTTCGGTGCTAATAACCCCTTTCCCCATCATTTTTATGGACCTGGCGTGATTCCGCTGGCACCAAAAGCACTGAAACACTTTGGCCATCAACGGTTTTGCCAATACGCTTGTTCAGAGCAGCTGGCCCAACCATATTAGTATTGCATCAGGATCAACACAAGAGTAGAACATCGTGATAAAAACCCTCAGCCGACCTGAAGGCCAACTCACACTACCAGGCTGGGGAGCATTTGCTACAGCAAATCCTCACCCAAGGCTGGGAAAGCGGGAAGAGCAGGACGGTGCCGCTCCCTGCCCCTGCTCCCGATGGAGACCAGCAATGAGTGCCCTGAAGCCCCTTCACGCCACAGAAAAGAGGCGCTTTGCTCTGTTGCAGAGGCCAGAGAGCCACCGAGGCAGCAGCTCGCCCCAGCTCATCAGTGTAACACGACAGATAGGGATGTTTAAGTAGCAGGCTCAAAGAAAGGCTCAGAGAGGGCCAAAAAAACCCCAAACCTCATCAAGAAGGGCTGGTTTTGGAGCAGGATAAACCCCACACAGACTGAGGATGGATTTATTTTATCGTCTGTGCCCTTGGAGAAGCAGGAAAGGTTTTCTAGGACTTTGTGGGTCCCTTGGCAGAAAGGGATGGAAGCTCGCCCCAGCACTGTGGCACTCACCGGTGGAAGGGACCGTGCAGCCTTTCTGGCAGTCGGAGGCCGAGTGCTTCTTGTAGGGCTTCTGCTCCGGCATCTCCTCCCTGTACGCCGTGGAGTCGAGGAGGGGAAGCCTGCTCAGGACCGGGGACTGCGGGATGCTGGGCAGCGTCCGGGACTTCCCCAGGAGCGGTCGCTGCAGCTTTCTGTCCAGAGACCTTGAGTGGGAAAACAAACAAACAAACAAACAGAGGGCATACCCCTTTCAGTAGGTGGGATGGCTTCTTCAAGCCAGGACCCTTCTGTAACACACGATGCTGCCACTGGACTGAGAGCATACGGTTCTTCCCAGCACTGACCTGCACCCTTCGTTTGCAAAGCTACTGCTGCGTGAGTAAAGCCTTCTCCCTTCACCAGTGTATTTTAATTAGGATTTGCATTTGAGCTGCAAGCCACAATCAGCATAAACAGCACATGAAGCATTCTAGCACCCACCCCACCTCAAAACTCACAGATAATCAGAATTAAGCAAATAAACAAACCAGAGGGTTCCAGACCGAAACGATGCAAATTGCCTGTAAGAGAGTTAGAAACCCCACTTAGCACTGAGCATCGTCTGAGATGGCAGAATGCTGTCTGCGGTGGAAATCAGGTCACTCGGGGTCCCAGGGACACGCGCCATAGGGAAGGTCAGGACTATAACAAGAGAGACTCACGCAGCAGGCACCGCAGAGGTCACGAAGGTGTCGTGCAACATGTAGAAACACAAGTTCAAGGTCTCTATGCGGTCAAAACCGAGTCTGGTGATGGGGCTCAAAAGCTGCAGGGGTGACCAAGATGCACAACGTGCAGCACGACCACGAGCCTGCTTCTGCTCCAAAACCCCCGAGTGTGCCCAGCCCCACAGCGGCGCACGGGAGCAGGTTCCCTTTCCTCCTGCTTCACCACAGCCCCCCCCAAGGGACAGTCCTCAGGTGCCACCCCCAGGGATGACACTGGCCCAGGCCATGCTGCAAGGACCCCAGAAATGTGAGAAAAAGGAACAGATGCCCAACACCGCCACAGAGTGAGGAGACCAGGCTGGGATCACCCCAAGGCTGGCCAGCCCCGTCTCCCCTGCCACAGAGCCCACGGCTCAGCCCAACCCAGCTCCCCAGCACACCCCGAGGGGCTCAGCCTCACACAAGGCTGTTCCCAAATCTCATACCGAACGGCATGAAACCTTCACATTTCCATCCAAATTTCAATTTTTAGCTGGTTTGTGCTCATTTGTTCTTGTGCCAATATTAATCTTTAGCTTAAATAATTATTCCCCCTCTCTGGTATTTGCTCCCATGATTAATTTCCATTATACCGCAGTCACAGCCCCTTTCGGCCCATGTTTTTCTACGCTGATCAAAGCAAGTTCTTTCAGCCTCCTCTCACAAAACGAGCTCTCATTCCCCACGGTTGTTTCCCTCGCTTGCCCTCCCTCCAGCTCAGACCCAACATCCTCCACCCATCCTGGAGCTTCACGCAGAGCTCAGCTCCCGGTGCAGACGGCAGGGCGAGCACTCTGCCTCCCTGCACGTAACAGCACTAAATTTTATCCTATTTCCACTAAGCCGGTCCTCAAGGTCACACAGGGAGAGTCTATCATGCAAAAGCTCCTGACCCTCGGCGGCTGCCTGTCACCGCTACGTTTATTATGATCGTTTTTCACTCCCTTTACAAATGTGACAGCAGCTCCCCACTGGTGTCAGCTTCTGATGTAATTCACGGGCAAGCAGCGACACAGGGGCCGGGGCAGAGCTGCAGCAGGACGGTAACACATCAGGCACGCACCAAGGCACGGGCAGCGCTCGGGTCGGGAGCACGAGCCTCAGCCCCCGGGAGCCGGGCAGCCCCCGCGCTCACCGCTGGGCCCTCCTGCCCCGACCCAAAAAGATGCGTCCATCGGAGCAGGGATGGGAACATCATTCAACATTTCAACGTTTAGGTTCAGAAATTTAGTAATTTCTGTATTAACCGCATTCGCCCTGGATTCCCAGGCATTGCTGCTCTGTTCCCCAGAGCTGTCGCTGAGCGCTCTGGGGACAGGGACGGCTGCAGGGACAGCGCTGCCCCGGCAAGGCACCGCCGCAGCTGACCAGGCACGGCACCATCCCAGCCGCTCTCAGCCCCACGCTTCACTTGCATCGACGTGAAAACAAGCTACGCCAGGAGGTACAAAGCCAGAATTAGCATCCAGAGTTGTTTCTATTTCAGTAAAATGTATGTACCTCTCATTGTAACACATTTCACTGGCACAAGACAACAGGGATGGAACTTAACACATCGCTGTGCTGCATAAATGAGTCCTGGGCTCTGCCGGAGTTCAAAACATTCCTTTTTTTCTTGCATGTAAATCTCAGTGCTTTTAAATGCACCTGCGTATGGCTCCATCACCTGCAGAATGGCATTAGCATTTTAAGTGCTAACATCCCTTTGTGCCTACAGTGCCACTCACACAAGTCACATGGGGGTAAAAAGGGAAGAATTCACACCCTTAGAGGAGCAATTTTTAAGCCGTGTAGACAATGATTTATATCAGTAAAAGCAAAGCAACTAGAAACCTGTTTCTACCCAAAACCTGAACTTGAATTCCCAGACTTTGGCCCTCTGGTTCTACCATCTCGCGTACAATGACGTACGGCGGCAACTGTCAGCTGGAACCCGATGTCTGCCACTGGGAAGTCACATTGCATCCACATATGCTTCCCAAGCAGGCTCCACAGCGTGGCGTTATCAAGGATGCCACATCCCATTAGTAAAGATCCCTGATGGAGTGTAAAGCTCAATTAGAAGAGCCATAATCAACGCTGTTACAGCCTATATTTAGCTGCTGCTCGGCATTTTGGTAGAAAGGAGAGCACATAATCGAGTCTTGACAAAGGTGAAAAAATCCTTCTGGCTGCGCGCGAGAGCTCAGGCAGGAGCCCAGTGACAGCTCCATCGCTCCCAGTCCGTGGCCAGATGGGGAAATGCGAGAACAGTCACCAGGGCCCTGTCCCCTGCCAGCACCCTGGGGACAGCCGCAGGGCACGAGCTGGTTGTGCCAGGCAGGGTGCATCCCCCACCAGAGCCACAGCCTGTGATGCCCGAGGGACACGGGCGCCGCTGCCCGGGCTTTTGCTGAAAGCAAAGGGGCTAACAAACACGGCCACCGCGACCAAAACAAGAGCACATCCCAAAGATGCGCCGTGCCTGGCGCCTTCCCCGCAGGGATGTCCTTACCCGATGGCTTCTCCCTCACCCCGGGGAAAGAGTGGGGAAGGGCTGAGCAGAGATAAAGGGAAAGGAGGGAAAAAGAAAAGGCTGAGGCGAGTTACACCAGGGCAAGACAGGTCCTGCATCCCTCCTGCAAGCAGCTGCACACCCCCCCAGCCTGTCCTCCCTGCTTATTCCGATATGGGAGAAGTTGCTCTCCGGAAGACACTTCCCAGCCCAACCTGAAGCCTTATTTTAGTCTCATTTTGAAAGAGAGAGAACAGAGCCTCCGCCTTACTCAGGGGAAGGATGGAGGAGTCACCACGCCAGCCACAGCAGAAATCCAGGTACACAACAGAGACAGCAAGCAGGACAAACAACCCTAAACCCGCTACTCGCACAATCCCAAAAGGAGCCCAATAAGCCTCTGATTTACATGGTGAGCGAGAGACCCTCCCGTGCCCCTCCTCAAAACGCCTGAGGACGGTGACCCTCCGCAGAAGCCCTCTTCCTGGCCAGGGGGAAGCCCTCGCCCTGCCGCAGCACCCAGTCTCAGCAGCTCTTGGATACACCGGACCGTGCGCTACGCTAATCCAGCTCGCCCCAGTCTTCCCAGAGCCAGGCTGCTCGCGGAAAATGGGAAGGAGGGAGCAAGGCTAAAGAGGGAGAGGGGCAGAGCAGCAGGGCACCAGCTGCTCCAGACCTCGCCTGCCTGCTCCAGCGCTGTGGCTTGGCGACAGCCATACGGCCCAACACGCCAGGCCATTTCCACGCTCCGAGGGGGACAACTCGTGTCCCAAAGAGCTCACAGCCTCAAAAGGCAAATAAGGATACAAAAAAAAAAAAGAGATGGAGAAGCCAAACGGCTGCTCCTCCTCCTGCAGGATGGCACAGCATTTCACAGGTAATTGTGGCTGGCTCCTCTACACCCTCAGTCAGTTAGTTCACTAAATCTGCCGAGTGAAGGAAGCTTACAAAGCTGAAAGTTTGGGGAAGAACGGCTAAATGAGGTGCTGAGATTAGTCCGGGACTGATGGAGGACAGCAGGGAGAGGGGCCAGGAGAGCCCGGTTATTGCAAAGGGACACCACTCCCAGATCTTCCCAGCCAGCTGCTGCTCCTGCCTGTAACACGCTGCTCAGCCTGCTCCTCCAAGGAGGTGTAACTTAGCAACCTGACCTTAAAAACTCGGCAAAGGTTTCAGCTGGATTCAGGAAAATGAGAGATGCTACAAGCCAGGAGGAGCAATTACCCACCACAACCCTCTTCTGGTACTGGGGCAAGGGCAGACAGGCATCTGCTCGGGGAGGAGGGTGAAGGCGGCATGCACCTCCTCTGCAGCCTGCACAGGCACGGCCTCTTGCCACAAGCAATGGCTGCAAAATTGGGAAAATAAAAATTAAAAAAAAAATAAACAAAACATGCACATCCATTCCTTGAAACAGCAGGGTATCTTTTGCAAAGGCCCAAATGGGTGTAAGGTGACAGGCACAGGGGTACAATGTGTATCCCAAAGAGCTCACCGTCCCAAAAGGCAAATAAGGATTAAAAAAAAAGAAAGAAAAAAAAAAAAGAAGTGGAGAAGCCAGGGCAGGAGGAGGTTTCCCAGTTGTGCTCAGCTCCACAGTGCAGGGTTTATCTTTTAGTGCCATCCCCATGGTGCCTCACCCCCATTTCTGTCCATGCCCAGGGAGATGTCCAGCCCAATGCTGTGGGAAGCAGCTGGGAGCAGAGCGGGATGGCAGACACCCCGCCAGCCCGGCTCCCAGAGCCCAAAGGCACGGCCGTGCCTCCAGCACCCCAGGACTGCACGGCACTCACCAGGTGCGAGCTCTGCTACGGGGAAGAGGAGATGACCAGTGGTCCATGCAATGGACAGGAACGGAGGAGAGCAGGCCGCAGCAGGAGACACGAAAACATCTGCCTGCAGCTGGTTTCTGCAGAGGGGCTTTGCAGGCAAAGGTAGCAGCAGGAGAGGTGAAGCAGAGGAGGCTGCAAGTGCCTCAGAAGCTGTTTCTGGACAGAAGCACAAGGCGATGGCAGCAGCAGCCTCCGCGCTGCAAGTCAGCGTGGTCCAAAACCCAGAGCAGCGGCAGGGCCCTGCGGAGGGCAGGGAGTGAAGTTTTAGGGGATCACACAGCAGCGGGGAAGCCTAGAGAAGGAGTCTGAGAGGAAGCGACACAACCGGGTAAAACACAGGGTGACCTCAAAAAACAGAGCCCAGGGATTTAGGAAGAGCATAGCCTTCACAGGGCACCTGCGCGTGTTCGAGTCGCCTTGGTTTGCTCTGGAATCCTTATCAAGTGCTGGCAAACCCGTGAGTCACTGGTACCTTTCCAGCGACCCTGTGAATTGCAAAGCCAGAGGAAAAAAAAAAAATCACTGAGAAATCTTCCCTTCGCATTTGAAAAACACCCAAACAGAAAACCTTTTCTCGCTGCCCAGTATACGTATCCAAGCTAACTATCCAGCAGCCGACGCAGAAGCCACAGACCCACACCAGTTCCCATGTCATGAGCAGCGACAATCTGCCGCTTCCTCGCGGCAGGACCCCCCCGTCATGCAGAGCCACGGTTTTAGCAGGAGAGAGGAGCAGCCGAGTCCACCGAGGGAGGCAACCATTCTAACAGAGAAGGCTGAGCATCGCTGCACAGGACAGCCGAGCCCCAGGCACGGTCCCTCTCCCCAGCCTGCACAGCTCTTCTCCATCACCTGCAAGGCGCTGCTGCCACATCCTCCCCCGCTCCCAAGAACATCCCTGGAGCACAACAAATTCGACAGTCCTAGTCCTGCACTGGGGCCCACACAACCATGCTGCGTTCCTTCTTTTAAGCGTCTGGGACCAGAGAGGAGGCAGCAGCAACCCCTCCTGCTGCCTGCATGGAGCACAGCTGATGTCCTCGTGCAGGAGGAGTTCAGCCATGTGAGATCCCTCTCCCCAATTCAAGCCAAGCCTCCACAAAACTGTCTTCGTGCTGTTAAAAGGTAACAGGGGCTGACGAGCGGAGGATGATAGCTGAAAACAGAGCATCTTTTATCTGGCTGTGAAACAGTTTCAAAGCAAAACAAAAACCAAAACAGCATTCAGCTTGCAAGTTCAGAAAAGAAAAAAACCCAAACTATGTGAAGCTATAAAAATACCTTCCCTGTCTCAGCTGTGAGCTGGTAAATACCATGATTTCCACCAGCTGGTTTGCAAAAGCTGCCTCTCCTGCCATCTCCGCAGCTTGAAGTGCATCTCTCCATCAGGGGCCGTTGCCCAAGCACTGAACAAAACACCGCCCGGCATCAGGGGAACAATTGCTCCTGTCCCCAATTAGGACGGGTGACACAGGCTTCAGGGGCTGCCAGGAGGTGCAGGAGAGGATTTCGGACACCCCACGTGCCAGGAAACACAAGGATGGCCTCAGCAAAACATTTCAGAAGAGCTGGCTGGAGGAGGAACATTCGGTACCCGTCACCCCTCCGAGTCCGGCCATGCCCCGGGACCCAGCCCTGCTCCCAGCAGCCACCCTGCTGGGCTGGGGCTCAGTTACCAAATTTCCCAGGAAAAGGCCAAAAGTCATTTTCGTGGCAGCAGCTGCCTGCTGAGCCCTGAGCGCTCCGGTGCACGACAGCCGGCGTCACACCCGGCGAGTGCCGACACCACCGACAGCCTCTTGCCCACCGGGCATTTGCTCAGCGCTAAAGACCTGCTGCCGCTCTGCCAGCGCTCCCCCGGCACTATGCCATCAGTCCAAGCCGGTCACCAGGCAGAGCCAGCCCCGGCCAGCCTCACGCACTGCTTCAGGGAAACAGGGTAAAAAATACTCATATTGCACATCGGCAGTTGTGAACCCAAGCACCACGGCTGTGTTTTACAGACACACTTCCATCTCAGCATTCACTTAAGTGTAATTGCTAAAAGGGGAAAAGGAAATACTTCGGGGCCACACACTGCTGTTCATTTATTCTCCCCAGTGCCCCCCAGGGCTTTCCCCAGCTCACCTGCACCCCACAGGGGGTCACCCTGCCCCGACCAGACGCCGGCACACAGACACGCTCTGTCCCTATGATGCCACAAGACCATCCCCTCCACGTCCCGCAGGGGAGAGGAGCCCTGGGCACCCCCTCACCCACCCGCCACGCTGACCCACGGACCGTTAACAGGGGCGAAGCAGGCGCCGGGCTCTCGGGAGGCCGCTGGCAGAGGTGGCCAGACCTGCTGGAGTTTCGCTTCCTCAACAAAAACAAAGTCCAAAGACAGAAAGTCCTCAGGGCCAGGGAAAGAAGCAGAAACACTAAGGGAGTGTGAACATTTGTCCTGCTCACAGAGCTCTGATAAATGGGGAAAGAGGGCAGATGAAGGTGAACACGTGAATCCCGGCACGACAACGGAGCAGGCGAACACCCTCCCTCCCCGCAAGCTCGAGAGCATGACCTGCATCTTCAGTGACCAGCACTGTGAGCACCCCAGGGTCCCCGTGCTCGTAGCCAGGCTCTGCCATCCAGGCACCTGTGACACCAAGAGGACAGGCAAAGGCAGCCGGGATGCTCCTCAGGGAACACAAAAGGCTCATGGACCACTCTCCAAGAGAAAGAGGGCTGAGGCTGCACTCCCCACCTTTTTAAGAAGGGTATTTTAGAGGAACTAGGAAGCTCGCCTAAAGATGTTGCACACTGAAAGTCAGCTCACGAGCAGATGCAAGCCCCAGGGACACACCAGTGACTAAACGTGGCCAGCCCCGAGGCCGGCGAGGGACCCCAAAACATGGTTGGGATGCAGCTGCTGTGCAACAGGCACATTACGTCAGGGGACAGAAAGTGGCCCAAAGAAAAGCGGTGCAGACAGTAACAGTTCCTTGCTTTAAATGACAAAGCTTTCAGTGCCACACTGAAACCCATGTTTAAAGGTGGGGGAAAGCAGAGATGAGAAGGGGTTACGTGACCTGCCAAGGGCTGGGACAGAGCAAAAACCTCCCACTTCCCAGGTTCACAAGATGCTGAACCACAGACTGTTGTGTACTGGCTCCCGCTTCTCTTCTGTGGCGATTACTCATCTCCTGTTTGCCCTTGAAAAATTTCAGAGACAAAAGCTAATGAAGCGCAAGTAACACGGAAGACAAGCATCCTGGCTCAAATTTTAAAAGGCTGGCTAAAGTGTAAGATAAATACTTAACTGCCTCCTTTACATTTGCAAACACCTTTCAGCAGGAGTGAAGAGGGTCCAGCAGGACCTCCAGCACCGCAGTAACCTCTAGCACCCACCACCCTCCTCTGACCGACCCTGCACCAGCACAAAATCATTCCCTGCAGCCCCCCGGCACAGCCTGACCTCTCCCAGGGATGCCCACCGGCTGCTCGGCCAAACTCCTGATCCCATTCCCAGTCTCATGACACAGGGCTGTTCTCCCCTCTTGCTTCAAAATCCGAGTCACGAGACAAAAAGCCGCTGAGATCATCTTGGAAAGGACACTGCCACTCCTGACAAACACAGGGGTAGACCTTCAGGCATGAACTCTACGTGCTCCAGCACAGAAAGCATAAAGACTCCAGACATCTGCAGGGGCTGCTCGGTTTGTTTTAAATCCTGTAATTTCTGCAGCGTGACCAAGTTTTCCAGCACTTCAGGCTAACAATGGCAAAGCTGGCCTATTTCTGACTACTGACTCCTGGCAAAAATAATTATTTCATATGTTTGGGGCAAAAAATCATATTTAGAATCATAGGCTTGGACAACATATTGTTGTTTTAAATCCTCCTGGGCACCATCTTTCATGCAGAGCCTTAGGTTGGTTCTCATTTTCCTCTGAAGCACCAGAGCACGAGTAGTACAAGAGGCAGGTCACCTCCACGGTCAGATGGACAACAAGCCCATTCAACAAGACAGATTTTTATGCTCCCAACATGTCACAGTAACATCCCTAAAAAAAATGGCTTTCGATGAAGGAGTAATGGATTCCGCGAGGAGCTGGGAGCAGAGCTTTCAGCAAGGGCAGGACCCCATGCAACAGCTGCTCAGCTCTGCCCTCCCGCGCTGGGGGGGGTTAGTGGGTTTTATCTGGCTTGCAAGGAAGAACAAGGAGCTAACAGCCCAAAAATACCAGAAAGGACCCACTCCTGGTCTTGGCAGCAGGGTGCTGATCAGCTGCCAGGCTCAGAGCAGCAGCCCCGGCTGCGGGAGGGGAGGCCAGGCCAGAGCCCTCGGGTCCAGGTTTCCTTCGGGGCAGGCTCAGGTCTCGGGCCCAGCCAGCGCTGGGGCCTTGTGCACCAGCACAGAGGGCAAGACACTGCCCCGCCGGGCCGGGCCGTGGGTCCGTCCCATGGCATGCAAGGGAAGCCAAGCCCTAAAGCATCCTGTTTCCAAGCAAGAGCCCGGGCACAGCTTTAGCTGCCAGGCTGCCCACGAGCAATTTCGGCTCGGCACCCGCTAAGGAAGGCAGAGACTGGTTCTGCCAGGGGAAGCACATGCCTGCCGCTACCCCTCAGGAGGAAAAACAGCCCCTAAAACCCCTCGGTTTGAATAAGCTCCCGCTCTCCCTACCTGTCTCTGGAAAAGACGAACATTAAAAGCCAGCACAGCTTCCTTCAGGGCCTCACAGCACACACGCACCGGGGGATGCAGGAACACGCCTGCTGAAACCCACTTCTCTCTGCAGCGATCAGCCCTGCGGCCCAGCATCGGGGCTCCGCTCTCCTTTCCTCCCCTGCGCGACCACTTGCACCTCATCGAACAGCACCACGAGGGGTTAATAGCACCGTTACTGCAAATTGCCTTTATGCTTCGGTCACAGGATGTATTTTCGTCACGCGTTCCCCGATAACATTCTCCTACCGGCTGCTGGGTGGTTTGTGCGGGAGCAGGCTGCAGCCGTCCGCACCAGAGATGGAGGGAGGATGAAATCCCAAGCAGTCCAGCCCAGCCAACAACAGACTGGGAATTTCCTCAGCAGCAAGCCTTCCCAAGATAAAAATGGCCTCTGTTCCTCATGAATATAAACATGATGTAGTTTTTATGCCTTTGGAAGGTCATCAAGGTGGTAGGAGTAAATAACTCATGAGTTTCTATTGCTCCAAGTGGCAACCCCTTGCAACCTTGGGGGTGCCAGCTGCGGGTGTATCTCTGGAGACTTCTATAATGTGTGCCAGGACAGAGACCTTCCAGTATCTAAATTTTAGCTATTTGTTCTTTAAAGCAACAGAAAAATGCACTGAAGCTTTCCAGTTTTTCACAAACATGGATTTGCAGCCAAAAAGCGATGTAACAGAGGCGGTCACTGGAATTCCATGCACAAGGCAGGCAGCAGCGGGCCTGGAGCTGCCGGTCAGCACGAACGCCAGCTCTGGTGGCTTCCGAGCGCCAAACACCCACGGAAGCACATGGGTGCTCTGGGCAGTGGTGCTGACACCCAGGGGACTGCCTTGGTGGGGGGCGAGGGTCGGGGTTCTGCTCTGCTCCCCCCCACGCCAAAGCAGCTGCCATAGCCAGCTAACCAGAAGAAACTGTTTATTCCTTCCTGCATTCTTCCCCATCAAAAAATGCAAACTAAAAATATTCTGCATAAATTTGTATAATTGCCAACTATTCCTACAGGAGAAAAAACAGAATTAAAAAATTTAACTTTTTAATTATTAAAGAAAGTATTCTGGTCTTCCCATTTGAAATATTCTAAATAGAAGTTTTGGGTGGTTTTTTTTTCCTTTCTTCTCTGAAATGTTTCTCCCTGGGCTCAGAAAGTCTCCTTTGTCAACCCAGCCCCCCTCCCCTTCCCCTCCAGCTCTTCAGGAGCCCCGTCTCAGCCCACCTCCCGCAGGACAGCATCCACTGGATGCTCTTGCAGGAGCAGCCTTCTCCTCCTGGGGTGGCTTGCTCCCCCAGCAAGGGGTTTGAAGGAAATACCCCACTCGCCAAACTTCCCCGCAGAAGGGTGCCAGGCTGGGCACAGCACCGCTCTGTCTCTGATTTCTCCCCTTCGTGTGGGGCCAGGTCAGGGCTGGTCACTTTTAGGAGATCCTTCAGCATCCGAGGGCAGGGTTGTTTGCAGGACAGGTCCTCCTCTGCTCAGCCTCTTGCACCAGGGTGCTGAGCATGCCAGCGGGGCGATGGGTAGACGATACCGTGCTCAACCCCCCCAAATCACAGTGGCATCTCCTCCCCGCTGCTCAGGGCTCTGCTCGCTGCCCCCACGGACTCCCTGCGTGCCATTCAGCTCACCGTCTCCTTGAGGCACATGAGGACACGGAGCCCCTTCCCCTTCACCTCCGAAGGCAAGCGATGCCGACACAGCGAGGTATCTTGACGGCAGCCAACCCCCCCCCCCCCCCCCCCCGTAGGTCCCCTGCACCCGGCAGGGCCCCCCTCAAAACCCACTCCCAGCTGGAGAGCAGCATTTGCTCCACGCGTGGAGTGAGAAGAGCCCCCCATGCCACACAAGCCAGGAGCTGGGCTGCTTAGCATCCCCCACGCACCCCGGGGGCTGCCCTGCGCGGGCAGGAGCGGGCTGAGGGGGGCAAACAGGGACAACCTCCATTCAGAAATCTTCCCCCTGCCAGCCACCGCTTTTATTAGAAGCTATTAAAATTCACATCCGCTGTCTGAAATCACTTCCTTTCCCTTCTCCGTGCACAAGTCCCGGTGTGTATTGCTGGTGCTTCTGTTTCCTACCTGCACACCCACCCAGCTGTGACTCAGTGCCAAAACAGTGGGTGAATTAGGAATCAAACAGTCTTTCTAGCAACCGTGACTCACAAGCCAAGGCTTTCTGCTGAAGGAGAAGTTTTCTGTAGTCATGCTACATATGTAATTCCCCTTAATACCAGTATAACTTCCCCTTCCTCCCGCTACCCTATCCAACTACCATTCCAAAATAAAGGATGACTATCCAGTTGTTTCTGCCTAATCCAGGCAAAGATTAGCTTCAGCTCGTGCAGAAAATAGTTGGCTCCCAACCTCACCTCCCGTCCCAAAGATTAGCTTTAAAAGGAGGCCGGAAGCTAGGTGTAAAGGAAGAACACTGGGTGCAAACCACATCACTGGGCTTTACATACAACATCACCCCAAAACCCAACGAGACGACACCAAGGGCTCAGGCGTGCTTTTCCAGCCCATCAGACTCAAAAAGCTTGAATTCCCAGCCAGCTCCCAGGCCCACATGCACCTGTGCTTTCACAGGAGAGATCTTAGACACGCCGCTACCTCCGGCCCCAAGAGCGGCCTTTTGGGGGGGCAGCAAGAGGCAGAACGGACGAGAGAAGGCAGGAACGCCTGGCTCCATGCGCACCGCTTCCCCCGTTTACATGCTGGTAGCATGAGAGCTGCAGAGCTGTGGCCAGGTTGCTGGGTGCTGGACCTGACAAGCACCCACCCAGGCATCCCCCCAGGGCACAGAAGCCTCCGTGGAGAACCAGGACATGTCAGGTTCTGCTGGAGAGGCCCCTTGCAAGGACAGGTTTGATGGGAAAAGAGATTTCTTGTCCATGTTGCTCCCCAAGCCCCTTCCTTCTAGATCACAGCCAGAGAGACACAAACAACGGGGGGAGAGCGAAGCTAAAAAGCCTCTTTAGGTTTAATATGCAAAGCCCAGGCAGCTCAATCAAGCAACAAAAGCTAAATGTCATCTCCCCCCGTGGTACTGCCACTCTGCTCACAAAACAGAACCGTTTATGTCTGACGGCTTGTCATCTTTGTGAGACACCAGGGATGCAGCGCTTGCACAGCCTGGGGAAAAGCTGACGCAGAGGAGAGGGGAGGAAGACTCGGTCCTTCTCCCCACCGCGCACGACCAGCACGGAGGGCGGAGGCAGCAGCTGCGAAGTGCGAGAGCTGAAAGGCACCGGTCACGCCAACAGCCACAACCACACAGCACCAGATGAGGTGGGAAAGAGCAGCAGCAGCGCTCCCGGTTTCTAACGAGCTTCACCCAACCGCACACAAGCTGCGCTTGAGGCCAGCCACCCATCCAGCTGCACGCCCCGAGAGCGCCCTGCGACCCGCCATCGAGCTCCCTGACCGAGCATCTCTCCATCCGAAAAAGGCTGAAGTTTTCAGCTCCAACTCCTAAAGCTCCTCCTCCTGTTCTTGCACGGCCACGCAAATGACACCAGCTAAGTTGTAAAGATGCTGAGTGCCTGCTGCCTGCTACAGTTAACAGGATTAATGGGTGCTCAGCATGCCTGCAAAGCGGGCCACGGTCTGAGTCACTAACACCGGATTTAGGACTCTATTTCCAGCTCAGCCTGGTTAGGCATCGGCACAGAACACTTCCACGCAGTAGCAACGGACATCAATTTTTTAATTTTTTTTTCATTGGTTACAATGATCTGATGCAGAAAAAAAATGCACGCACATTTTCCTGTTGGCCTCCCAGCAGGCGAGGAAGGCGTCAGAGCCGGGAAGTTTGAAATACAAGTGCCACCAACACCTTATTGACTAGTTCCAGGTGGAAACTTTGCACTTAACTCAAAACACTTCCAAGATTCTTACTTGGTTTTGCATTTAAAATGCAGGTATCTTTCCATATTGATGTGTCATTTGGAAGCAGAAAGGTTTTGTTCAAAACACGTCAAAAAACAAAGTGGGAAAAGTCTGTCAAACTATCAGCCCCGTATGAGATCCTCAGTGGCCCTCAGAGATGCCTCTTCAGGGAGAAAGTTTTGCCATGCGTTAAAAGCCTCTCACCCAGCTCAAGCTGCAGGACACAGCACTTGGGAAAAATGGTCCACGCATGTTTGCAAGATTAAATGTTGCAGGTGGGTGCACAAGACACACCCGAGCACCCATCAGGGCTGGCAGATGGACGGAGGCTCCCCTGAAGCTCCAGGCACTGCTCCACACACCCTGACTGGCTGCTTGCTCCATCCTACCAGCTCTCACACCTACATGTGTTTCAAACAGCCAGCATTGACTAAAAACTCCCAGATTGGGGCTCATCAGTTCCCAGCACCATGCCCCAGGCGATACTGGGCAACAAGTCCCTCCCACAGCAAGAGAAGATCAGGTTCATGACCACCTGAGGAACCTGAACATACATAAGTCCATGGGACCTGATGAGATGCATGCCTGAGTCCTGAGGGAACTGGCTGATGTAGTTGCCAAGCCACTATCCACCATATTTGCTAAGTCATGGCAGCCAAGTGAAGTCCTTGGTGACTGGAAAAAGGGAAACGTTGGACCCACTTTTAAAAAGGGTAGAAAGGAGAACCCTGGGAACTACCAACCTGTCAGCCCCACCTCTGTGCCTGGAAAGACCAGGGACCAGATCCTCCTAGAAGCTCTGCTAAGGCACACGGAGGACAGGGAGGTGATTCCAGACAGCCAACACGGCCTCACCAAGGACAAGTCCTGCCTGATCAATGTAGTGGCCTTCTATGATGGAGTGACTACATCAGCGGACAAGGGAAGAGCTACAGATGTCATCTATCTGGACTTTTGTAAGGCTTTCGACACAGCTCCCCACAACATCCTTCTCAATAAATTGGAGAGATATGGATTTGATGGGTGGACCGTTCAGTAGATGAGGAATTGGTTGGATGGTCACATTCAGAGGGTAGCGGTCAACGGCTCAATGTCCAGGCAGAGATCAGTGACAACTGCTGTTCCTCTGGAGTCTGTACTGGGACCAGTACTGTTTAACATCTTCAATGACAGAAAGCAGGATCAAGTGAACCCTCAGCAAGTTTGCTGACAACACTGAGCTGTGTGGTGTGGTTGACACGCTGGAGGGAAGGGATGCCATCCAGAGGGACCTGGACAGGCTGGAGAGGTGGGCCCATGGGAAGCTCATGAAGTTCAACAAGGCAAAGTGCAAGGTCCTGCACATGGGTCAGGACAATCCCCGGTATCAGTACAGGCTATAGGATGAAGAGATTGAAAGCAACCCCAAGGAGAAGGACTTGGGGTTGTTGGGCGACGAGAAGCTCAACATGACCCAGCAATGTGCACTGACAGCCCAGAAAGCCAACGGTGTCCTGGGCTGCATCCCCAGCAGCGTGACCAGCAGGTCGAGGGAGGGGATTCTGCCCCTCTGCTCTGCTCTGGTGAGACCCCCCTGCAGTGCTGTGTCCAGCTTGGGGGTCCCCAGCACAAGAAGGACATGGAGCTGTTGGAGAGAGTCCAGAGGAGGCCATGGAGATGATGTGAGGGCTGGAGCACCTCTGCTATGGAGACAGGCTGAGAGAGTTGGGCTTGTTCGGCCTGGAGAAGAGAAGGCTCCGGGGAGACCTTAGAGCCCCTTCCAGTCCCCGAAGGGGCTACAGGAAAGCTGGGGGCAGACTTCTTAGCAAGGCCTGTTGTGATCGGACAAGGGGTAATGGTTTTAAAGAGGGGAGGTTCGGACTAGATATAAGGAAGAAATTTTTTATGCTGAGGGTGGTGAAACACTGGCACAGGTTGCCCAGAGAGGTGGTAGATGCCCCATCCCTGGAAACACTCAAGGCGAGGTTGGATGGGGCTCTGAGCAACCTGATGTAGTTGAAGATGTCCCTGCTGACTGCAGGGGGTTGGACTAGATGAGCTGTGAAGGTCCCTTCCACCCCAAACCAGCCTGGGATTCTCACAGCGTCACTGTGATACACCCAGGATGACACACACGGCAGCCACACTCCAGTGATGGGGACCCTTGCAAGGCTGCGCTGTACGCCAGAGGTGGAAGACCTGCTGCCATTTTTCTCTCTTGCATGCTATGTGCGGCTAACACAGGATTTGTTCCTTCAGTGCAGTTTTCCAGCCCCAAAACTTGCCAGTTCCTCCTCTTCCCCATCACGACCACGTGCTTGAACACAGACATGCTGCCAGAGCTGAAGAGATATTTTTAAACACCCAAAACCAACTAAGCACAATCCTGCCAGGAAAACATTGCCCGCTACCCCTGCCCACCCACCCACCTCAAAGCCCATCAAACTACAGAGCAAGGAACGTGGATCACGGTATCAGTGGGGAAAATACCCCAAAGGAGGGGAGGTAACAGGTCCCTGAGCAGCTCCGGTCCAGCCTCCCACGAGGCCCAGGACGGGCTCCAGCTCGCATGGAGCCGCAGGGACAGCCGGACACACCTCTGCTCCCCCTGCGAGTGCAAAGGTTGAGCATCACCCAGAGCACCATTCCTTCAGCTGGAGATTATCTAATGGCATGGGTAAAACAGGCCAGGCACGTTGGAATTTTCATGTAATTTAATTCCTACACTATTGAATTCACTGCTAATTAACGCCAAATTCCAATCACCAATTCAGGTATTGAGGAAAAAAGGCACTGAACCCCAAAGCGAACACCCTGTGCTCCCCAGTTCAAGTGCAAGCCAAGCACCTCTTCTCCCCATTTCGCAAACTCGGGTCCCCTGGGTTTCACCACAGGTCACACCACTGCCCACTCCCAGCCAGGAAAAACCTCCTCTCCCGGAGCCCACCAAGGACGTAGGCTCCCCACCCCTTGCGTTTTCAGGGGTTTTCGATTCTGCTGCCTCCAAGGCCAAACGTCTCCCCCAGAGGGGCACACAAGACCTAAAACCAGCCACAAATATCTCCTCCCTCTTCCCCCATCCTGAAGATCTCCTTTTCCATAACCAGGTCAGCGATCTCCAGGTAAGCACGTCAAGGCCCTTCTGCAGGGACAGCATGGGGCTCTGGGGAGCACGGAGGAGGGGAGAGCGACAGCTATCAAAGAGGGAACGTGCCATCAGCCTCCTGAAGCCAGGTGAGCAATCTAGCCAAACATGGTACCGGGCAAGAGAGAAAGCCACTAAATGAGTCAGTCTCCAAGTCTGTGCCTAGAGGACAAATTGCCTCCCAATTGCCACCCCTGGAGAGTATTTGGGATTTTTAATGAGGTGCCATTTGTTACCGCTGCAAGACACGGCTCCCACAAAAGGAACAGCACTCTGGGGGGGTTCTGCTTGCCGGCACTGCATTCAGGCCGAGATCAACTCCAAAAGTCTCCTCGAGAAACTCTCCAAAAATGGCTAACTCCGTCAGACGATGCCGGATCCTCATCCCCCTGGCATTGCCGCAAGTGCCCAGATCTCAGCCCAGGACTCTGCCAGGCGAGCTCGCTGCTAGGCAGCCTTGGCTGACACCAGCCGCCTGGGAAGGCATCAGCCTGCTTCCGAAAACTTGGGCTCATCCTGGAGCCTCCCCCAGCACAAGCGCAGAGCAAGGCCATTTTCTCAGCCCGGTTACAAGATAATAGCCTTCTCGATTTTCTGATCCAGTTTCAAAAGCTGCAGGAACCCAAAATTAGTTGTCCAGCCCTTTCAGTTTAAAAATAGCTAACTAAATAAATGAGCTATTTTGTATAACCTGTCTTTTCCTTTCATTACTCCTCCGTGCCAGAAACAGATCCTCTCTACCCATCCTGCCAACGCGCAGAGAGCCGGGCACAAGCACCTCGAGGTTGGCACCGTAAGATAATACAAAGAACAAAACCCCCGAATCTCAGCAAGCATCCCCAGCCCCTCCCGTCCTTTGCCCATGGGCACCTGCACCCTGTGCTGCGGAGAAATCAACCCCTGCGATGATCCTCATCCTGCACAAAGCGTTACAGCTCCAAAACCAGTCAAGTTGAGCCTTTGGCTCATCCATCAACGCTGCTACTAGATTGAAAAAAGTTACTGCAAATAAATCACACACTTCCCTGAGATCGGCCCTGGCTGGTACGTTTATGCTCAATCACTCCACCAGTATGAGCCGCATGCTGGGGCCACTCTGGTGCCCAGCTCGTCACACCTGGAGCCTCTCAGCCCCTGGAGATTGAGTTAATAACATGGGGCCACTATGCCACAGCACCGCAGCACAGCATCCGGCCTCCTGCCGAGCACGGCTGGCAAGTCTCAGGTTGGAAGAACCTCCTGCTGACACTACAGCAAAGGTGTAAATCACGGCACAGCTGGGCGCCACGGGTCATGGCACGGCCGGAGGGCACGAGGCATGTCGGAGGCTGAAGAGCTCCTGGAAGCAGCAGGTTTGCCCAAAAGCACCTAAACATGAGGTAACATGACGCTATGGCTGGGCTCCCCTCTTTTGCGCACAGGTTTGAGCCCACAAATTCCCAAATCCAGAAGACTTACTCAACCCACCTCATACGCACTGCTTTATCTGGAGGCGTAGTTTAAAAACGCAGGCATATTACTTAAGACCATAACTACACACCTGCTAATATCCGTTAGGTCCTGTGAGAACGCGTGGGACCACTATATTTAGAATTTAATAATTCCAGTTAGCACATCCTCTTTGCTGAGGACCTGCCTATGTTTGCTGTGGTCCCAAGGGACCGTGTGGCTTTGGGAAGAGTGGTGGGAGCCCGGCTGCCCCGAGCCATGCGAAGGCCAGGGCAGGGCCTGGGATGCTGGGCCTGGGATGCAGGATCTCCAGTACCTCCATTTACATGGAAACGTGGGGTCTGAGCATCTTTATTCCTCATTTAATTTGCCCACATTAGCATGAAGAAATTAAATAAAATCAGAAAGTTGTTCATCAGAGCTAGAAAAAGCACCATATAGAGAAAGAACACGGTCAGACAGGGCAGCAGATGCCTTTCATTTGCTTTTGGATCCCAGCCGTAAAGCGTTTGGCTTTCTGGACGGCCGGCAGTCAGCGCAGGTTGGGGCAGGGGTCTCAGCTGGGGCTTCTCAGTGTACAGACGTGGCAGGGCAAAGGCAGAATCTCAAGTAGCCTGGGTGAAAAGTGACACTGATTTCAAGAACATCCAATGCTTCAATCAACACTTATTTTTACTTTCATAATCAACTGCATGCAATCAAGGGAACAGGCTCAGTATCTGCAGGTGCACTTGAGCCCTGTCGCTGGGGAGGTCGGGGCACTGGGACATGCTCTGGGTCGGCCTGGAGGGGCTGCCCGGCTCTGGGGACAAGACACACGAAGGAGTGGGGAGACCATGGCTCCAGATGTGTCAGGCTTGGCCACACCAGTACCATCCCGGTGCATGGGGAAGCTTCTGCTTGGGGAAACCACGTCCTCCGGCCCCACACAGGGCAGAGCTTCAGCAGCCGAGACTGACACACGGTGAGCCACGCTTCTGCGTGAGGGAAGCACTCCCAACGTGCCCACACTCAGCATCCGCCAAAAAAATTTGGTACACGAGCTACACATCAACAACATCACTTGTGTGGCTAATGCCCCAGAGCTGGGAAGGTACAATGGCATCTTGCGTCACACAGGAAACCACCCAGCTACCCCGAAACCACAAGGTCCAGGACTGTAGCACCCTGTGCATGGGGATCGCTACGGCACAGAGCCCAGGAGCACCTCCTCATCTCCCTCGTGACAGAGAGGCCAAGACGTGGCACACACTCGCTCTCCACGTGGCACTCGCCTGCACACCAGCAAGCCACGTGAACACACCGCGCTCGGCGGCGCCTGAAGAACTGACCTTCCTCACACCGAGCTTTGGACCAGCACAGCAAAAACCGGTGGGCAGAAACCAGGGTTTCCGTCCACAATGCCAAGAAAGAGCAGAACAAAGCTCCTGGCTCAGCCACAAACGTTCCTGCGTTTCTGGAGAAACCATGCTGCACTTTGAGCGAGTGGGGAAGAGGTGACCATCTCCTGTAACCGTCGAGCGAAGAGGAGACGGCAACGGCACGTCACATCTCACCATCTCAGCAACACAGAGAGCAGCAGGAGGGGCCCAAGAGACAGACCTCCAACTTTTTGATCTTACTTTAATAACCTTTACAGAGTATGAGATGCTCGACAACCAGGGAAGGAGGTGAGTGGATATCTTAGTGCTATTTTTCCCTCCCATGTCCCCCCAACACCCCTACAGAACCAGGGAAGCACCGTGTGCAGGTCAGCGGGAGGATCTGGGGGGACACACTGCTCAGGCTGGTAACCCTCTGCCCCACCATGAGCCTTCAGAGAGGGGAAAAGCCCAGAGCAGCATCCAGTGCCAGCCACGTCCTACCAGCTGCTCGTAATAGCCAAGGCGAGAGAAGCTGCCCAGGTAACAGAGCGATTTTCTTAAATGCACTACCTGCGTTCACACTGCAAAACAAGGGCACGCGCACCCTGCAGCTGGGGCTGGCCTTGCCACCTCCCGCGGTGACCCTCAGCGCCCCGACAGCAGCATGCTCCCAGCAGATTTCCAGTCAGCCCAATGCCAACCCTCCTTGTCCCCAGCACGTTCCCCTTATCCCAAACGAGCTGACGATGAACCGTGTGTCTGTCTGCCCAGAGGAGCCCCTCACCATTGCACCACCGAGACACCCCCCCACCCCTCCCCGGCCCGTGCACGCCAGGAGGCTCCATCAGCCCCATGCACACACACGCTCTCAACTCCGCCTGTGAAGGCACTTCTTGCCGCCTGCGCGCTCAGGGATTTTGCGTGCGGCAGCACAAGGGGCAGAGGGAAGGAAGGGCAGTTGTGGTACGATAACCTCACTGCCGTACGAGGAGACAGTGCAGCAGCACAACACAGAAAGCAGAAGACAAAGGCAAGCAGGTACACGTGCACGCGGTCACCTAGCAGACGTCCGAGACGTGCCCCCAACACCTGGGACGTGCCCTAGGCAGGGATACGGACGCCGGGGCGCGGAACCTGCCGGAGACGCCCTACGGCAATGAACCGCTCGGGAGCCCCAGACAAGACCGAGGTGATGCTTCTGGAGCTCCTGGCTTGCTCCCAGCCCCCTCCCCAGCCCCAGGAGAGGTAAAGGGAAAGCAAAACACCAAGGACTGCATCTCCCACCCCGCAGCCCCCCAGGCTCGCACAGAGGCACCAGGACAGACGGGCCACTGCCACCCCATACCTGCACTCGGTGACACTACAGCAACAGCTCCCGCTCCGCCGGCCCCGCCACCCGGAGCGCAGCTCCGTCCTCGACTTCCTCAGGCTGAAGTACTCCGTCAGCTTCCCGAACGAAGCCATGGCCCCTGTGGCGTCCGAGCGCGCACCCGCCTGCGTCCCTGGGCGCCGGTCCCACCGCACACTCATGCATGCTACACCCCAGCTGCGCTCGCTACCCGGCACGCTCCGTCAGCCTGCAGGACCGGGAAGGGAGCGCTGCGAGTCAGAGAGAGAGACAGCACAAGACAGGAGGAGTTTAGCCAGGAATTACTTGTTGGACAGTCCACAGCACACTCCTCGGCGATCCCTTGAATTTTGAGGGTAGGAAGCCCTGCCTCCCCGAGCCAACCGCAGGTGCCAGGCTCCACAAGAGCGGCTGGCGTCTGCACGCTTATTTAGTGCAATGCTGCAGAGCTGAATTAAGGAGGAGGGGGAAAAATATAATAACGCCTGCTAGAAAGGATCCCTTGGTAGTGATGGCACAGGTCTGTGAGCCCCCACGGCTTGGCAGACCTCTGGGGAGGTGGCCCAGGGCAGATGTGGTGGCCCTCGGTCAGGTGAGGGGATGCTGTCTTGATCAGAAAGCGATGAAAAACCCCAAGAAATGGGCTGTTCAGACGAATTTCCGAAGGGTCTGTTCTTACAGCGTACGGAGACCAGCACAGTAGGTGGAGAGGATCCCCGGTTGCTCTTCTTGCGGCTATTCAGAGTTCACCAGTTGTCCTCCCTCCCTGTTTCCCAAAGCAGAAGGCACCCCTTAGCCTCCAGCAGCACCTACCTAACACGATTTTCCAGCCTGTCACCAGACACCTGAGCGCAAGGAGAGGGACAGACATTTAAAGCAAGTCTGATCCGGTTAGAGGTCACCTGCGGGCTCTGCTCCCCAAGCTCCAGCAGGCAGCAGGTGAAGGGGTGCTCCGAACCCGAAGGGAAATCCTACTGCAAAGCTCCCCTAGTCAGGAGCACTTCTCTCTGCATCCTCAGTGCCTGACGCCAGCTGGGCGGAGGCAAAACAAGGGCTTCAAAAAAATCTCGCTCCAGCCCCACGGAGCAAAGCCAGATTAAGTCAGTGAAGCGCATCCAGGGGAAGGGGTGTCTGACAGCAACTCCCAGCCATGCCGAGAGACCCTCAAGGAAATAGAAAAGAAAACCAGCATTAACTCAACTGGCAGACCAGCAAGCTACCTTCCAGTTCTCTTGATCCCTCCGTTGTGGATGCCATGTTAAAAAATAAACAAAAAATCCATTCATTGCTATTTTCCTGTTTAGAGCCATCCCCTGCAAGCAGTCTGCTCGCAACGGGGGACGACCATCCGCTGCCGAAAACCTGCTGTGTGCCTTGCCGAGCCCTGCTTCCCTCCTCCCTTATTTTCTTCCTTTTCCTCCAGGCTCTGGTTCAGCTTCCCGCTCCGAATTAAATGCCTGAAGCAGCCAGGTACGCTCCACGGAGCACGAGCCCCACAGCCCACGGTCACCCGGGCGGCCGCCAGCCCCCGCCGGCTGCTGGTGACTCTCCCAGGGACCGTCACCCCCCCTGCCCGCGGTTCCTTGGGGGGCTTTTAATTTGTTTGAACCGTCTCCGCTCTCTGCCTCCCCGCTCCGGGCGCTGACATTCATCCCAGCAAAACAGAGCGAAGGGGCGCAAACCTGCGCACAAAGCAGGGGGGCTGGCGATGCACCGGGGGGGGGACCCCACGGCCAGGGGGGACCCTGCCAGCCCCTCCGCTGGGCAGGTACGCAGCCCCCCAGCACCTCCTCCCTCCCATTCACACATCGGGAGAAGAGCTCAGGCTCGCTTCCCTCTCACAGCCAGGGAAGATAAAGCTGTCTACCCGCTGTTCTACACAGCCACCCCCCTTCGTCTCCCACCTTCTCCCTCCGATGGGCTCCACCGCTGCCAGGGAGGGCTCCAGGGCGCTTCCTAAAATCGATTCGTTTGCGGAGGGAGGGCTGAGGCAGAGCATCCGCTCGCTGGCTCTTTCAGGCGCAGCGTGAGCCGGTAACAGTGTCACCCCTCTTATCTCTCATCGGCTCCCCGTTACCAGTCGCAGTGAAAGGCAACACGTCAAAGGAGGTCAGAGGAGCCGGAGGAGAGCGGAGGGGGCTGTGGGGAGGCAGCAGCCGAGGGGGAGACCAGACAAGCAGGAGACAGAAGGGGACAACTCCCGTTTCCCTGCTGGAAAGGAGGAACGCAGCTGGGTTAAGGCGCACACATGCCTTCGGAGGAGGACAGCAGCGGTTACCTGGCAGAGATGACGGTATCTGCTCCTGAGCTCTGCAAAGGCAACAGGAGAGGGGCCGGGCAGCGGGAGTGGGGAGTTAATGTGAATCCCTCTCTTCTCCCCTTCCTCCGCACCACCTGAGGGGAGGGCAGAGGAGCAGCAACGCTGCCCCAGGGATCCTCCTTTGGCATTTGCAAAGCAGCATTGTTAGGGGACAAAAGGGCAGTTTGGAAGACTGTAGAAAACGCAGGAGGAGGATCAGACAGACGGATGGGCACACTCCAAGGAGCAGGCCAGCCTTCCCCAGGACCCCGGCTGCATCGGGGACACTCCTACGGCCAGCAACGCTCCACATTTCTGCAATCCCCTCCTGGGCAGGTAGGTAGGAGCCACAGCTCTTCACAGGAGAGTCAGGCCTCCTGCCAGGCTGCAAAGCTTCCTTGTGAGCCTGGCAGTGCTGGCACTTGGAAAACAAGCAGGAGGAACCTGTGCCTTCTTGAGACCCCTTGTCTGGGTAGCTGGGGGCAGTGGGATTCAGGGTACCAATGCCTGAAAGCCAAGACAACTCCATAAACGCCTCCATCTGTGACCAAAAAGTGATACTGAAGAGGGGATTGCTGCCCCACAGCCCCCCAGGGCATCCAGGCCCCTGGACCAGGCTCACCCCAGACCCATCTGGCTGGAAGCACAACCAGCGCTGGGGCAGAAGCAGCACAAGCTCCCACATCTCTCCTTTGCATTTCAGTCTCTGCTTTTCCTCTGGTGACTTGGGGCAAGGGAAAGGCTGTCTCCTTTCCTGCAAGGCAAAGGAACAGCCCTCAGGCCCTTCCTTGCTCGAGGAATGACATGGTCAGCCCTTCAAGATAGGGCTGTCACACAAGCATCTCCCAGAGGAGCTCTGCGCCTTTTATTAAGCGGCAGAGGCAATCTGCTGAGATATTGCTGAAATATCTCTAATTTCACATTAACAAGCTGCTGTGCTGGGGTTTGCAGCCATGTACTCAGTGATGCGAAAGTCAGCTTCCCACTTTCACTTATAAAGTGTTTCATTCTACTATTAAGTGAAACAGTAGTTTAATTTGCAGGAGACATAAACTGATTTTTAAGAGGAGCTGTGGAGGAGACAGTTAAAGCAGAAATCAAAATCCACACGGCGCTGGGACTTTCTGCGTTGGGGTAAAGCAGAGCGCTGCCACACACTTGGCCACCCCTGTGCAACCATCACCGTGACATTTGTATAAGCATCTCACACCGTTTGTCTGCAGACATTTTGGGGGGAAAACCCCAAGTCATAAACACAACCATGTGGGTGTCTGGGTCCATCTCACACATTCCTGTATGGCCCAAGCAAGCATATGTAGAGACCAGCACTTCCCATTTCAAAACTCCCCAAACACAGTGACGCCATCACAGACTTGGGAACCGGCTCCAGTCCCAGGTTCCAAACAACCGCGACACTTTTTCAGGCAGGAGTCCTAACAGCTACCTCGCAGCCATCTCAAACACCACAAGTCCTAGGGCTGCCCAAGCGCAGTGAACTGGAAAGCACCTCTGCCAGGTCCCCTGCCCAGCCGGCACGGCGAGACAAGCTGGACGGCACTGGAGGGTCACCCACCCTTGCACCATCCCCAGGAGACTCCTCGCAGCCCCTGGTCACTGCGCTCCTGAGCCCTGGGTGTGCAAACCCTATCTTGTTGCATCTTTGTAGCTTCCCCAGGCAGCTTTTATTCTGATTACGCTTCTCAAGCGTGGCTAGGCAGAGGCGGGGCGGGAGGAAGAGGGTGTTCTTCAGAGCTGACAGCTTCTGTCTGCTCCTATAGTGCCCCCAGAAGACTCCAGTACCGTTTGTCCAGGGCTTCAGTTTCACTCCCTCACGCCAAGAGGGCTCAACACGAGTTAAACACACCCGCTCTCCCAGCCCCTGTGTCCCTCAGAGCCACTCGTGAGCTGATGCAGAGCCCATCCTGCTGCTCCTCCAGCATCGCTTTCAGCAGCTCCTCCCTCCCCCAGGACCGCTGATGCTCACAAGTACCTCGCCTCCCACTGCCTGCGGGAGATGGGCAAGACAGAGTTAAGCCATACTGGAAGTAGCCGCCCCACTTCTACAAAAATGGCAAAACCTCGGTGTTTTAAGGCTCCCTTTCCATGTGACCCTTTCCCAGTCTGGCTGATACCTGGAGAGCAGCAACTGCTGCCTCTTCTGAGATCCTCCAGCAATGCGGAGGACGGAGTCCAGCAGGATGCGTAAGTGGAGTCCCAGAGAGCAGGTTCAAAATTAAAGCAGTGACAACAGCATAACAGTCTAGAAAAGCAGAAAGCCTGGCCAAAGGAGGAGCCAAAGCCTGAGCAGCTGATCAGGGAGGGAGCCGGGAGCAGGAGGCACTTCTGCCCGCTCATCCTGAGGTGTCCCGTGGCCAAAGGGCAAGCTTTCCCAGAGCATTGCTCAGGGGCAAAACAAGGACTGTGTGGGTCCTGGCACCCCAGTTCCCATCCGTTGTGGTCAGAGTTCCTCTCCCCCAGAAGGAAAAAGATCTGAGATCCCAACAACTGAGTGAGGAGCAGCTTCCCAATCCCCCAGGGAAGAGCTATGCCTTCAGGTCAGGTTGGAGAGGATTTCTCATGAGCCTCTTTCAGTGCCAGCTGAGGAGGAACTGAGAAGTTTGGCCTGGCTTCTCCAAGTTACCTGGGAAGACAGCTGAAAGCACCATGAGGACTTCAAAGATTTCTCTGGGCAGGAATTTTCCTAACTGCTGAAAACTGGCCACTGAGGTCAGGCATCAGCTCCCTGCCAAGCATCATGTGAATGAAGTAAGCCAATAATGAAGAATTTTGATAATCACCATTTCTTGGAGGGCAAGGTAAGTTCTGAGCACTAACACTTGGAGTTTGGGAACTAAAATTCTTCCACCCTGTTTCTAAATACGCCCAGTGACTGAGCCCTCATTTTCCACAGCCAGCTAATGCAGCATACCAGAGTGCCATCAACTGTTGCAGGACAGTTATAAAAAGAAAAGGGGAATACGTTATTTCACAGGATGAACAAAACCAATTATCACCATGTGCACACAAAGAAACACATTAAATGCAAGTAGGAAGTGAACTAAGAAACAGATACGCAAGAGACTACCAGCAACTTTTCCATGTCCCCAAAAGGCCAAAAAAAGCACACGCACACCTCTGTTAAAACAACACACTGCAAAGTTACACAAGAGCTCCAAGGTTCCGAGTCATTTAGGTTTTTATGAGGTTAAAATAATTCTGCATCCTAGTTGTAGCTGGAGCAGAAGACTGTTATCAGTGCGACATGGTGCATCATGCAAAACAAAAAATATAAAACCCCACCCATGCCTCAAATCCAGCCCAAAGCAGCCACTGCAGCACCCAAGGTTGGCCACAGGCAGGACATTTCCCCCACTCCTGCCTGCTCCCTCCATCCCCTCCAGAAGCACTCCGGGAGCTCAGCCCTGCTCCCAGCCCCGCTGGAGCACCCCACACCTCCAGCCGTCGAGCCACGGGGGACACTCAAAGATGCAGCAACAGAGCTGCTATACTTACCGAAAAACAAACTTCAGCCTGGAGTCACCTCCCAGGAAGCTTGCCAAGCATCACTACAAGCATTCTGGGGAGGCCACGCGGTGCTGAGCGCAGACCCCTCCTGGGAGCAGCCACGGCAGCAGCGCTGAGCACACCCGCGTGCTATGGACCCTCCTCAGGTGCCGGCAGCATTTGACAAAAGCGCGTTGTGACAGCTCAGGTGGCCAGCGCCCAGACGTGTGGCACCGCACACCCTTCCTCGTGCTGCACACCCACTGTACAGCCCTTGCACTTGGCTTCTCGGGTGCTGGTGAAGCCTCAAACCTACCACAGCCAAAGACCAGGGTGCAGCAGGGCAGGGTGCGGGTCTGCCTCCACGCAGGACAGTGCGTGAGCCCCCCGCTCCTCTGCCTGCAGGGACCCCAGCCAGGGCATGCCGTGAGTCCCTGCTCAGCCCCCCCCCGAGCTCGGCCTCCTGGAGTGTCCTCACAGCCGATCCGTGTGCATCCACAGCAGCGCCAACAGGCCTCGGGGAAAGGAGGGCGCAGAACAGCATCAAACAGAAGGCACACACGCACACCTCTGCTAAAACCAGTTCCAGGTCAGAGAACTTTTCAAGACCACTAATAGCTGCAAATACAAGACTTTTTTTTTTTTTTTGCTTTTGCACCACGAGTCAAGCAAACGACACGTCCGTGCTATGTGCAAACACAAGGCCACAGCGGCACCACAAACTGCAGGTCCATGCTGTTGCCCACAGCCCTGGAGAAACACGGCCTGAGACGTCTGGAGGCCAGCTCCTCGAAACGGTGCAGCCCTGGGACTGACGCACGCTCACTGGCAGAGCTGTGAAGCCCTATGGAAGCGCCACATTTTAATACAGCTGTAATAAAAAGCAGAGGATATGAGAGGATCTATAATTTCAGTCTAACTAGGCACTTTGCTTTAATTGTCAGATATATTGCATTACATACAAATTTCAGTGCTGATACCTAGCATAAACCAGTTGCATCAATTTACTAATTTGCCTGGCGTATCGCTGCATTAGAACTCATTTAGCACAATTACTCTAATTCCAGCAGCAAATCCAGATGTGCCATTCTTGGCAACAGCATTGAATTACAGAGGGAGAGACTTCAAAGGCACATTCTTTTTGTAATTTGGGCCGCTCTCCTGTGCACAAACACAGAGAAGGGCAGGCATTGGGCACATTACAGAGATGCACCGTAGCATCCGACATCTAAATGTGGCCCTTGGGTGGTGGGAGCCTGGCTGGTGGTACCCTGCTTCCAGCCTGCCAAAATCATAGAACGGTTTGGGTTGGAAGGGACCTCAAAGATCATCTAGTTCCAACCCCTGCCATGGGCAGGGACACCCTCCACTAGACCACGTTGCCCAATCCCTCCCTTTGCTCTGACAAAGCAGGGACCTCAGCACCCAACTCCTCGCCCCACAAGGTGAAGCGCACGGGAGCCAAAGCACTCTGGTGCAAGTGAGTATTTACTTGAGTTTGGCTCAACGTTTGCATTCACGGAGAAGCAGCAGGGAAGCAGAGGTGTAACCACCACCGAGAGCCAGCTGGTTCGGCAGCACGGAGATAACCGCAGCCCCCACCTGCAGAGATGCCAGCACTGATCCAGCCACTCGCCTGCAACGGCTCATCAGCATCTGTCCCTTTTCAGAGCAGCATGGGATGCGCATGCTCCTGAAATCCAGTTCCCTTTTTAACCCCCCAGATTGATGGGCAATGCCAAGTTATTTCATCCCACTTAAAAAGGTTCTCCCCACACACAACACCGTGCAGTTAAATCAGGGTACACACAGGGACAATTACCTCCCAAAGGAGGAACATCCCTGGTGCCTGCTCCTTGATGGCAGCACAATAACCTGGCTCAGGCTTGCAGGGGAAAGATAACGGCAGGAAAAAGCAGACAGCAGCACAGCCAGCTGAAGGAGTCACATTTTATGCACTTGCTAATGGGGGGGGAAGAGATAAAATTAGTTGGTCTCTCCCAAAAAACTGTTTGTTGAGTTCAAAAGGACTGAAGAAAGTCTCAAACATCAACAGTGATGCGATGGGAGGAAGGGCAGCAAAAGGAGAAGCAAAAGCAGAATAATTTGACGACATTTGGAGCTGGCAGGGCTATCTCAGGGACAAGGGGTGCCGCCTCTGCCATGCTCGTACGTGGGCACCCAAAACTCACCAATTCTTCCACACAAAACCCCCGGAACTCTGCCCAAGTGGGGCAAATAGGGCACATGCCATCCCCACATCCTCCACCAGCCTGGGAACAGACAGCTCGGCACTCACCCGTTGTTCTTTTTCCCCTAAAAGCCAGCCCTGGCGAAACTCTAAACAAAAATTGGAAAACTCATTAACACAATCAAGAATTTCATAAAATGGAAAGGAGAATAATTCTTGCAATTACAGCCCAGCAAACTTCATCGGTCTTTAGAAAAAATCATAATCGATATGGAATGAGCAGTCTCCAGGCTGGGAGAGTCACAGGACTACAATCGATACGGCTGCCTGCTTCCATAAACAGCTCCTTGTGCCTATGTGGATCTCCGATGAGGCGCAGCCCCCTCCTACGCCCGGCTCCCCACAGGCAGTCTCTCTCCCCAGCGTCAGACCCACGGGTGTCGTTACGAGGGTTTCCTTAGCTAGCACACAGCCCCTGAGGCACCCCATCTCCTTCCCCCTTCCCAAAAGGGGCCTGCACTCGAGCGGCCTGGTTGGCGAAAGAGAAAGCCCAGAAGAGGCAGAAAAGGGAGGGACAGGTCGTGCCCGACTGCCAACCTGTGGTGCAAAGACATCCTGGCCGTGGGGTTTTCACTCTCCCCACTCCTCCTGATGCCGTACACATCACGGTGACTGCTCACCACGCCTCTGCTGCTTCCTTCACCCCGGCCGCTCTGCTTACGGCTTCCTAAAACGTCCGTGAGTGATGGATACCGCCCGAGCCGAAGCTGGGCTGCGGAGTGACCCTTCAGCGGGCTCACCAGGGCAAGGAGGTAGCACGCAGCAGCCGCCAGCTGAGAGGGAGCTGGCGAAAATGCCATTAACCACCAGGCGAGGGAGGTCACCTTCACACGCACCAGAACGAGCAGGATGAGCCTCCGACCCGCTCCCTTCAAGCGCTCTGCGTGGCCTGCTTTGAAGTGAATTACGGATAAATGCAACAGCCCCCCTGGGAAATTACTCATCCGTGACCTCGCGCTTCCCCCCGACCTGCACGATGTCCTCCCGCTGATGCCAGCGACACAGCAGCACAGTCCTGAGCAGCTCCCCTTCCCGGGGCTTCGGGACCCAAACCGGCCCGCACCTTTGCGAACCGGCGGCAGTCCCAGCCCGGCGCCCAGAGGTCTGCGCGGCAGGGAGGCTGTCCAGCCCTAGCCCCGGTGCTGCCCAGGAGGAGACGGCGCTCAGAGCCCACGGGAATTCGCATCCTCCCCGCTCCCCAAAAAAGCACTGCACCCCTCGGGGGAGCGTGGGGCCACCCGGGGCCAGGCACTTGTCCCGGAGCGACACAGTCACCCTCAGCAGCTGCAGCCCAAGGGTCCAACAACAGACACCCACACGCACCAGGCAAGGCCATTGCTATTTCCAACCTTTTTCTTCTCTCCTCTCACCCAGTAATTATCCCATTTTTGCATCAAAACAGAGCCTATTAAAATCTCAGCTTCTTTCCCAAACAATAGATTAATGTAATCCTCTTACGACAGAGCTGGCCGTGCCTGTTGCAGTCAATGATTGCAAACTTCCAAGCCTGCAGTCAAATTTTAACTTTTCACGTCAAAACTCTGAACAGCACAATCATCAGATAGACAGGGATGTTGGATTTACTCAGCATAAGGCTTTCCGTTTAAATTAACTGAAAGATTTCCCCCAGGTTATAGCAATTTAATTAAAACAAAGTAAAAACAAACCTCTAAAACTTCCAAAATGCTAGTTGTAAAATTAAAACCTCTAGGACTGCCAAACAGAGTACAGAATCCAAATAATACCCAAGGGAAAACAAACACTTTGACTTATTTCAGTAAAATAAAAAGACTGACAAACCAGATCACATCGTATCCTTCATAATATAAGCAAAAATATTTAAAGCCCCCGTCAGGCAGAACAAAGACAATTACACAGATGGTCAACACCACCAAAATGAGAAGTTGCATATTGATGCTCCTCACCTGAGATGATCCACACGGCCATACACCGCCAAGTCACCGCTTGCCCTGCTCGGATCCTCGCCGTGTATTTAGTTGCGAAAGACCTCTACTCAAAGAGCTGCTTGAGGGACAGACATCAGCTCTTCAAGCCCTGGGGCCCCCGTGACACCTGCAGTCCTGGCAGAGCAGGGGAGCTGGTGGGATTAGCCGTGGGCTCGTGCGGCAGCCACATGCCAGGCTCCCGGGAAGTCCCCCGCCTTCCAGCACGAGCCGCCGCGCTGCGGGTCAGTCTGCGTAAGCCCCGAGACACCGCACTGCGTCCAGACCTCTCTTCCACACACACGTTATGCTCGCGCTGCCTACACACGGTCCAAACGCAACACTCCAACCTCGTATGGTGTGACCAAGGTTTCTACTCCTGGGGAAAAACAGGGAAGAGAGGGAGGGAGACCTGCCGGCATCCTGTACCCTCTGCCCACGTCAGCTCTTCCCAGCTGATACCCTGTCCCTGCCTTTACCTTCCTGCTGCCCTCAAAGGATGCTGCCGTGCTCCTGGCAGAGGGAAAGGAAACCCTGGGCAGGTTTCTGGGTAAGTCGATGGGGACAGGCAGCGGGACAGGCATCTGTGTCGCACCGTGGGGTTTGCCGTCCCACTCACTCACCCGGGAACAGCAATGGTAACCTTTGGAACAGAAAACTCAAACCACCACCAGCAGAAACGTGCCACACAGCCCCAGGATGAGTCAGCTGAGCTGGTCTGAACCAAAAAACAACCCAGTCCACCCACACTGCCTCGGCACTCAGTAATGGAGTGAGCTGAGTCATCCCAGGGCCACGTAACTGCTGGACCTGACGCGAGGGCAGCAGCGGGAGGTGGCTCAGTCCAGGGGCGTGGGGGCCCGGACCTTTCCCCAGCACCCACCAGATGATGCAGGACGTGAAGCTGTGCCCCGACGAGCTGTGGGGGAGCAACGCGCCAGCCCTTGCAAAGCGTCCTAGGATCCTGCCAGAGCCTGGACCCACGAGGAAAGGCAGCATAACTACGGCACGTCCAAGACAACTGGATAACGAAGCACGTTAAAAAAACCCAAACATTTAAGTGCTAATTGGCCACAGGGTTGAGCCAAGGGTGTTGCTGCCAGTCAGGGTCAAGGATCTCCTGGATTTCTACTATAATTCAACACCCTCCCCTAAAAAGGGTGTAAAGCAACACCCTTTACCAGCACCTCACTGGGGTCTGTCAAGCTGTGCTTCAACAGAGGGGTAGCACAGGGGGAACCCAGAGAGCAGGGCACGTTGCCTGCGGCATGGAGGAAGGAGGCCCAGTGCTGCAGCCACACTTCACAGGGGCAAAGCCCCCAACCCTCCAACCCCATGACGTCAGCGTGGTAAAAGTAACTCACAGCACGTGCTCCGCTGGGAAACAACCAATAGCCAGGCAACGCACCTCTCACTTAAAGGATAAAGCAATTTGGAAATTGAAACTCCTTCACCAGTTGCCAGCCACCATGGGAGAGGAGACAGTGGAGCACAAGGCACTGAGCTCAACGGTTCTTCTCGTCAAATATCTAAAAACCAGCATCATAAGGGTGTCCGACAGAACAGGCCACTTTGTACATCTCCTGCGCGTACTAATGCTGCGCATCAACCTACACGTGCACAGGTCGTCTTAAGCTAAAACACAAAGCAGCCCAACCCTTAACACCCAAAGAGGGCACAAGAGCTTGAAATACACCACGGAGAGGTTTGTTCATCACATTTCTGTGAGCCTTATCTCAGCCACGATGCGCAGCTCTGCACGAGCAGAGGCACCACCAGCACCGTCACACCTCTGCCATGTTTCTCAGCGCACGGGGCAGGACACGGCAGCACATTACCTGCGGGGTTGAGCAGCTTCTCCTTCCCATGCAGCAACCGGCAGCGGCCAGGAAGCCTCTGCCAGCACCTCCGGCAGGTCTGCGAGCTGCGTCACGGCCTCCCAAACACTGACGAGCCCCAAGTGGTGTGTCTGCTTCACCCTGGGCAGGACCGCAGGATCTCTCATCGCCCGATGCTTGCGAAAGCAATAGGTGGGAGTCACAGGGAGCATCACGACAGCACAACAGCAAACCCGAGCTCCCTGCTTCATTCTGAGGTCCAAGTCCCCCGACCTCAGACATCGCAGAACTGCGGATGAACTAACTGGGGCAAAGACCAGTCCCTCGGCCACGGGGAATTGCCTCGGACGTCATCGCCGCCACGCTGCCGGAGGCAGGCAGAGCTCAGTGGTGCAGCTCAGCATTGTGCAATCCCCAAATGATTAAAATCAGGATATCACCCCTCCCACAGGCCTGGAGGCAAAACTCGAGGTGCTGCTTTCCCTCCCAGGAGGGGCTCAAGGAGATCTCTTGGGCTACTTCTGTGCTGCGTAGTTGGCCCAGGCCCCAGCAGCTCCCCTCACAAAAGGCTGCTCCCCGTCTGCGTGACAGGTTGCCCCTGCTCCGGAGGCACAGGAGAGGTTTCCCCAGCATTACGCCTCATCAGGAAAAGAAGAAAACAAGAAAAAGAAGGAAAAGAGGAAGATTGCATCTTACTCCATGCTGTCCCTGTGCTAAATGCCTCTGCTTGGGTCCCCAGCTCGCTGGCAGCAGCTCTCTGCACTCTGGACCAACCCTTTGGTCACACCATGGTCACATCCACTGTCAGATCCTCAAACCCACCTCAGCCCCTGCTTCCAATGGCAAGAGCAAGCGCCTCCGTGAGCCCCCAACCTGCTATCCACAAGCATGGCAGCTGGTGCCTGAGGCATGCAGGGAAAACCCCTCACTCAAAACCCCCAAAAGAAATTCTGGAAAACACAGTCACAACCCCACCGAAACCAGGAGCCTTCATCATTCTCTTCAGAGTCTTCCTAAAGCACCCGGAGTCTGAACGCGACAGCCCTTTGCCAACACAGACAAAGCAAGAACTGAACCTGGGCAGGCACAGTTGAAAAGCAAGAGTTGATGGGTCTCCCTAGCACAGCACGGCCCCACACGGCTCATCTCCACTGGTCCCACCCACAGCTCTGCCCTCGGCCCGGGTCCAGGCAGCATCCCCACAGGACGCCCAGCGCAGCAGTTTCGGGACGCTCAGCAAACCTCTGGGGTTTCTTTGCATTAGCTGCTGCAGAGCACGGAGGGAGGTCGCACCGCGTGGGCAACCAGCGCCCACGATGGCCACAGCCACCCCGTGCTGCTCTGCAGCATTCAAGCCGCAAGAAGCAATCTGGTACTTTTTCACTCTAACATCCCCCGGCTCTGCCCAAGCTGGGTGGTGTTCCCAACTCAGATGTGTCTTTCCAGCCATTCATTTTCCAAATAAAGCCAAGTTTTTCCTCCGCCTGCAGTGAAACACGTGCTCTTCTCTGCTACGGGGGCCGCGCAGGACCAGGCACTGCAGTGGTACACGGCAAGCCGTGCCCTGGGCCTCCTTGCTGGCTTCGCCGCGAGATCTGGCGACAAACAGGGCTGACCTCTCCAGCCCCACCAGTGGCCAAGAGTGGGTTTTTTTGCTTGGTGCTTGCAGCCTATGAGGTGACAGAGCAGGAATGCCGCTGAGCGAGGCCACCCTCCTGGTGCCCACTGCAGCAGGAGTGATGCCCCAGGGAAGGGTCCTCTCGCCCCGCAGGAGGGACAGTCACCAAGTCAGCGCAACCCACATCCTCCCCAGTGCGCTGCAAACAGCTTGGCATCTCTCCTGCCACCCCCAGGGACGCAGAGCAGGCACTCCACATGTGCTTTTGGGAAGAAAGAAAAACTAAAGAGATCAGGTAACATCCTTACATCCAGGAAAACACATTTTAAAAGGTCCCTCTGCACCTAGCGCGTGGAGCAGGAAAAATTTAAAACGAGCAGCGAAGGTGGGAAGTATCACAGACATCAAATAGGCCACGTTTTCAGTGCACACATCTGCTGGCAGGCCAACGTTGGCCACGATACATGGAGATGTGAGCTGCGATCAGAGAAGCCAGACCCGTGAAAGCCTCATGGATGGATGCACTTGTAACAGCACAAGCAGCCCCACAGGGCTCAGGAATAAGATTAACCGATAATGGGGCAGCTCTGGCAATTTGAGCAGCTTTCACATTGCAGTCACTTCATCAGCCCAGAGGGCTGGAGTGTCGATGTCTGTACCCAGCACCATGGGTGGGGCTGATCTACAATGGGTACCACTGCTTGTGAGATTTGGTCATGGCCCGAATGTCTCCGAATCACCTGGAGAAGTGGGCAGAGAGTTCAGCCCTAGAGCAGGATGAGGGACAGGGCTCTTCTGGCCCCAGACTACGTCCTGGCATCCCAGGAGCCCAGCCACACAAGCACCCAGGGATGCTGAGAACTAAGACCTTTTCAAGACACCACAATGCAAATAAAGGTAGATAACATGAAAATAAAAAAGTTAAAAATAAATAAAACAAAGATGCAAATCATCATCTTCTTCAACAGACAGGCCTCATGCAGAACTACAGCTACAGGAGCAAAGCTCTACAAGTTAACATACCTTCTTCCAGCCTCCCAAGTCTGGAGATGTCCCAGCCACCCTCAACCCCCCCTTCTCAGGTAACCTGCATCCCGTGGCTGAACTCTGCCTACTCTCTGCAGATGTGTCTTTGTTATCTGCCTACTATTTGCAGAGGAACAGAAGGGGAGATTATACCACATTAAGGTACACCCCAGGCACTCCCTTCAAGTCTTTGATTTACTCTTTTACAGGTCACTGTCTCTGTAAATGTATATCAAAGGCAATTGCCAGCACAGTCAACAGCTGCACTGGTGGTTGAGCATGAAAAATGAACGAGGCTCTCCTTCCACATTACTCCCGCCTCGCAGAGAGGGCTGCGAGGACAGAAAGCAGGGGAGGGGAAAGAAGAAAAGGTCAGAGAAAGCAAAGGGATGCAGCAGAAGGCAACGTAAGAGCCAGTTCAGCAGAAGCAGGATGGCGCAGCGTGAGCTGGACCAGCGCAGCTCCCTCCCTCCCTCGCCCCAGCGCGGCTGGGCTCTGCCCAGGGAGCAGTGCAGGCAGCATCAGGCTCAGCAACACACCAGCTGATTTTCAAAAGGCCTTTTTATAAAAAAAGCTATCCAAAATGACAGTCAGCAACCCTGAAACTCTTAAGAAAGTGGAGCAAGCAGGGATTTTTGAGGATGGGAAGAAAAGAAATCAAAGGCAGAAGTGACCTGCCAGAACAGGGATGCTCGCAGCAGTCCTGTGACGCCACATTTCCGTTCCTACGCGGTTTATTTCACGCTGCACGAGCCCCAGCTGATGTCACCCAAGTACGCGCAGCACAGAGAGGAACCTGCCTTCCCTGGCACACAATGGATGTGGCATTACAGTGAAGTACACAGAGAAAGCAGAGGAGCAACGCAGCCCTTTGCCACCCCAGCTCGCCTCCAAAGGCTCTGACCGCGCCAGCTCCAGCTACTCCAAAGGGTAAAGCCTCCGGGGTAGCACGAGGGCTGTGTAAGAGATCAATGGTAAATGCACGGAGTCTGAGCGTGCTCCCTTAGCAGCTTGGTGGATTAAAGATTTAATGCAATGTGTCCCTCTGGAAGAAATTACACGGGCTATTAAGAAAGATGCGCCTCTCATCTGATGAAATCTAGCAATCATTGCAGCAATACGTGCAAACTAAATAGGCTCTGTAGAGCAAAGGGAAAGCTGCAGTTGCTCTCGTGAGCCCTTTCTGGATAGAGAAACCAATGGGTAAAGCAGCAGCTCTATTAGCAGTAAAGCAAATGTGCAGACCCAGCCGTACCGTGCCTGCAGAGGGCAAGACAGTCCCTGCTTCCAAGGGAAGAAGTAAGCCAACACTCAGCAGCGATCGCTCACCGCTTCCCACAGGCACCCAGGAGCTCGCTGGGCTGCTGGAAGGGGGCAAACAGCCCCGGGCCAGGAGCAGGAGACCAACACCTCACAGGGACTTGCTTTCCGGAAAAGAGCGAAGGACATGCCAACCCCACCCGGGGTGGCAGCACCTTGGCACTTTGAGAATCCAGATTATTAGCTAGTGTTTCTCCTGATACACAAACAGGAATTATCCCCGGCTTCCTCACCCAGGGCCATGAGACCGGAGGAGCACAGGCTGTCAGAGCAGCAGGAACACCACGTGCTAAAGCATCTTATTACTTTGGGGGGATAACCAGGGTTTAATACAGCATTATTCAGGGTGTAGCAAGTGCCTCTTTCTAAGCTGCAGCATTGTGCTGCAGACAGCAGCGCTGGCCGTATTAAATTCTGCTCTGACAGTCCCTCCAAGTGTTCAGCAGCTTCACGACCATGGAGCCTGACCAGTAAAACATCAGACTTGACCAAAGGAAACAGATGCAGGGAAAGAGCTCGCACAGCAGAGCTCAGATTGGTATCCGCAGAGCCCTTCTGTATAGCAAAACCATCCGTGCAGCAAGGTGCACCTGGAGATAATATTCCCAGGGAACCTGAGCTGAGACCCCTGAACTCATTCAGCGCGGACCACAGATGCACAGAGAGTTCCCAGGTCCTGAGCGTAACCCACAGCATCAGCCACAGAAGGGCAGCCGCCTGCATGCCTGGCACTGCTGCACGGCTCTCTGGACTCACAGCTGCCCATTCCCACTCCTTTCCAAGGCAACCCATAGTTTTGGATGCTACGCAGCCTCCACACCGCAGAGATCCAGGTGCCTTCACAAATCTGCAGGGCAGGCAACCAGCACGTCTCCACGGAGCTCTCCCGTCCTACCCCGGCAAGCACGGACACACATGGGGTAACACCCCGCTGCAGTGAACCTCTTCGCTGGGGTTTGCTTCCCACATACTGCATGTACTTCGAAGAAGCTGCTTGAAGCAATTTGCCCCAATACCTTCACTGCCATGGTGCTTTGCTCCCTGGAAAGGTTGTTCAAGAGCATCAGCCTGGCCCTGGGAACTTCCCGTGCAGCCAGGCGCCTCTCTGCGGTGTCAGTCCCCGTGGTCTGCTACCGGGCTGGGCTCAATTCCATGAACACAGCCTGGCACAGGCATTATGAGGTACACGCAATCGTGCATTAAATCAAAAGAGTTTCCCTGACAGTCCTGCATGCTGCCCTACGACAGAGGTGTTGCACCAGCAGGGCCCTGCTTCATGGACCGTCCTTCACTCATTTCCCCCCACTGCCCCACTCCACATCTCCCCAGCTTCCCATTGCAGGGTAAAGCTGAGCCCCTCGTACTCTCTCAACCCTTCCTCACCCCCTTTAAACCTCTCATGGCTCAGGAGCCTGTGTCGAAACTCCCGCAGGACCCAGATGAAGGTAGACTTACAGGAGGAAATAAAAACTAAAATTCATAGTTGCTCTGATCAAAGCAAGGATGCCCACAGATTTCCAAACTCCATTGGCAAGAAAAGTTGGAAAACAGAGATGCCTGTGACTGCCTGAGGAGGCAACTCAGTTTGAAACGCCAACTCTCACAGTTTGTGCAGGAGACACGGACAGACCGCGTGGCACTGCGCTTGAGCTGGAGTGGGGTGACACCACTTGCTTACCAACATCCCCTGGTTTCTCCGCCCGGCACCTGCAGAGCTCACAGGGGGGTGCTGCGGGCAGAGCACTCCTCATCTCCCGTGCTTTTCTGCTACAGGGCACCAGCCGTGGCTCCAGTAGAGAAACACCCTCTCCAACGCCACGGTGCCTGCCCCACTGTGCGGCGTTCTGCCCCCGCGCCCCGCGAAAACGGCCAATTTTGGGAGCGAGCTTCAGCAGCCGGGTCACTGCAGGCTGGCAAGCTTCTGCTCTGCCCACGGTATTTATTAGCTAAACATGTCAGCTTGAGCACTGGCGCTTTTTGGCAGCTCCCTTCAGTCTAGGAGTGAGTGCACAGACAGATCCCACGGCTCAGCTGGTGAGCAGCTATTTGCAGGTTATTAATGAAATCATTTACTGTTTACTGCAATAATTCTGCCAAAACACAAGCAAAAAGCATTACAGTCACTACCAGCAACCCGCCAGTTCGCAACAGGTCAGGGAAACAAAAAAAAGAGTTTCAGGTACTGCCTTCTGAAAAGCGGGTTTACAGACCTCCGACGGTGACCCAGGCTCCTCCTGGTACGAAGGTGCCGAGGACAAACGCTGCCTCCTGCCAAAACCCCTTCCGCAGAGGAGCACACAGCGGCAAGATGACTCTGCGTACGCGCTCTCCTGAGGAACACGCGGTCGCTCCAGGTGCTTATGGCAGAGCTGCACTTTATGGCAAAGGCTGCAGTTGCTCCCCCATCTTCCTCCTGCAGCGAAGGGCAAAGCACCCGAGTAAACCCGCAGCGATGCAGCTTGGGTCCAAAACACAGACTGCGCTGTCTGACATACTCGCGCTGCTGCTGACAGCCTCTTAACCACGCTTCCTCCCAAAAGAAGCGTAGGGAAAGCAGAGGAGCACGTGAAGGAAAGACACTGCCAACCTGCCCTTACTTTGCTGTTAAACAGGGAATCCGCTTTCAAGAGCCTGCGGAGATCAAGGGAATATATCCCTTTATACGCTCTCCAGGGCACGTAGGTATTTGCAACCTGAAAAATAGTTGCTGTCACTGCACATCTGAGGACTCATCCTGAGCACAGCAGCGTGGCTGTAAAGGAGTAAGCACTACCCAAACTGCAACTTGTTACACGCTCCCTCCAAAGCGGCCCCGGACAGGCCAGCAAGTGGGACGCAGCTGCAGGGAGGGCCAGCAGCGTCCCACCCGCAGGGACAGAGGCCGAGGGTCCCCCAAGCCCCGGCACTATCGCCAGATCTCTGCAGATCTGCTGCTGACAGCCCTTCTTTGGGGGACTCCGGAGACCCCCGAAGCCAAGCCCCTCTGCGCAGTCCCTGGCTGAGGTGGAGGTGCCCACCCCAAGCGGCAAGGCTGAACGATAGTGTGGCCGACACGGGGCCTTGGGGACAGTCACAAGGACTTCCAGGGGCAAAGCACAAGCTGAAAACATGTCACTGAAGACCACAAGGCCAGAATTTGGTTTCCTGCTTAAACAGAGTGAGAGGACCACAGCAACACAAGCAATACAACACGCTGTGCTCCCCGCCAGGCACCTGCACAGGGGGTGTGCCCCCCAGGGTGAGCACTGTGGCAGGGGTCCCTGGGGAAGGGCCAGCACCGTCCTCCAGTCGGGCACCCTGGGCCAGCAGCGCCCGGCTTGCCTGCAGTCAGGAGCTGACGTGACCCTCCCTCCCCACACCCACTGAATAATTAATACTCCAGAAATTAGTCAAGTCTTTAAACTAAGCCAACTCAGCAAATGGAGCGAGGAGTTTCTAGGTCACAACTACAAGGAGAGCTGGGGAAGGAAAGAAAAAAGAGCCTTAGGGGCTGCGTCTCCTGTTCATTTCCAAGGGATCAGCACCCTGCTCTGCCTCGCCCAGCACCTCAGAAGCCAGAGCGCGGATAAGAATCACACCTTGTCATCCTGACGAGGGCTGACACCACAGCTGCCTTCTGACATCGCCAAAGAGCAAATCTTTGTGCAAAGCATCTCTCTCCATCTCACATCGTTCATTTTCCAAAGCAGAGAAGAAAGCACCTTACAACAGTTATATTTGTTATGTCCCTCCCGCTTCAATGCCTTTGATGTCTTAACCGCCGTCTTCTGCAGAGGGGTTTCCCCCCCACACTTCCCAAAGCTGTAACCCAGGGATGAAGCGTGCAGGAAAAGCCTCAGGAGCGCCACATTTCACAGCACCAGCAAGCAAGAGCAGCACTCCATGATGGCGTACCATCTATTGCTGTGCCCGACAGCGCAAGGGGCAGGCAGGTTTCCAGTTGCGGTGCCCTGCCAAGAGACGGCAGCAGCTACCGCAAGGCGCTGGGTGACAGTCGCTGCCTTTGGGAGAAGCTGTATCTGATGCTCGAAAAGCACTGCATCTGTCCCCCCCAGGAGACAACCCTTGTAAAAGTAATTGTTTAAGAAGATGGATCTTCCCTGAGATAGATATAGGTATTTGGCCACCCAAAGAGATCTGGGACTGTGGGAAGAGGCACCCACAGAGCTGGGGTGCAAGGAGGGTACCAGGCGTCAGGACAGGGTGGGAGGGTTGAGCAGCACAGGTGAGGGGGGTACCGGCAGCGCACCCTGCTCCTGGGGGTGCCGGGGTGGTGCGATGCTGGGCGAGCAGCAGTGCCGCACTGCCCTCACCCTGAGGTGCCCACCCCACACACCACAGGGACCCAATCCACGGTCCCACAGGGACCCCCCCCCGCAGCAGCCCCAGTCTCCTGCTCTTCCCTGCCGTGCTGCCCTCCTCTCCTCCCACTCGCATCTGCAAAGGAGGGGGACCATGTGGGGAATCAGACGGGGCAGCGCTTGCAGTTTCCCACCTCTTGGTGAAAGACTTCAGCTAGAAGTTCCAGTGCAGGAGCATGGAAGAGGGGGCAGAGGACTCCAGGGACACCTGCCAGACCACCCAGCCATCCCCAGGCAGCTGGGATGAGGCACAGGGAGGAAACGCAGAGGGACCAGACTCCTGCCAAGAGCCTGGGGTGGAGGGAACCCACAGAAACACGTTCTCTCCTTCACTCACGCACGTTAAAACAACCTTGACCACCATTAGTGTAAGCTCTGGGCAGCCCCAAGGTGTTCACCAGCAGACCCAAAGAGGGAGGGTGGCAGGAACCAGGCAAGGGAAGCAGCCCATGCCGCACCCACCTCCTGCTCCACTGATTTGTGTGACCTCTTCTTGCACCAGTAACAGTGTCCTCCGCAGGCAGCCTGCTCAGCAGCTCTCCCTAACAGCACAGCACCTTATTTCTTCCTTCAGTTTAACCTGCCAGGCACCCTGCAGTCCATACCTGCATTCGGAGAACAGGCTACCCACAGTTACCGCATCCACCACCAGGCTCCCGTCCCGGCTCCAACGCTCCCCCCTCGTCCCTTCGCTGCTCACAGGTTGTTTTTTCCAACTTCTCCTTCTGCCCTTTAAGACAGATGTGGACAAATGGAGCCCAGAGGAGGGCAGGGAGTTAGGGACCAGCGCAGAGGGTCAGTCCCTCTACGTGGTGGGCTACGCACTCCCCCGAGGGGCTCCATCCCTCTGTCCCATGGCAAGAACACCAAAGTGGGGATATCCAGCACCCCATTCTCTCACCCACATGGCTGAAGTGCACATGGCATGGGCTGAGGCGAGTGCATCTCCAGCCAGCCAGGACCAGATGCCCTTCAGATGAATCCTCCTATCCCCCCGAGACGGTGGACACCCAGAAGAGAGCTCCCCACGGGAGCAAGGGGACCATCGGGGACAGCCGGCAGCAGGACTGGACTCAGCACAGCAGGTCTGTGCCACAGGGGCATAGCCTGGCTCACAGGGGTGCTGGGGACCTGGCGCAGCCCGAGGTAGCAGCAAGGTGGCGGGGTGGCACGGCAAGTACACCCTGCCTGTCCCCCGGAGCGAGGTGGGGGTGGCAACAAACAATCCCGGCATTGAGAGGCTGCTCGCCCCAGCCCATCTGCGGCTCCGTGAGCCTGCAGCAGACAAAGACAACGTTAGCCGATGGTGAGCTCTGCCAAGGCGGGGGAGACAAACCAGCCTTTGTATCTGCAAAGGCAAAGTTAGCTTTGGGGAAAAGACTAGATAGCTCATCGACTGGAGGCTGTGCTTTGGCTGCTTTTCACTTGGAGGTTTCTAATCCAGAGCAGAAGTCTCCAATGCTCCCTTTTTCTCTTGCCTGCCCCACTCGTGAGGAGCTGGGCGTCCCACTGCAGATATTCCCTGATGCAAGGGCCTTCAGCGCACAGCACCAGTCCATGAACGCACACTCAGAGCAACAGGAAGATGGAGCCAAGAGATGTTTGACCCATCCCAGCTTAAATCCATTTATCACTCATGTTTTTTCTCTTGCCCCCAGACCAGCAGAGCACTAAGGGCTCAAAAGCATTCCTTCCCAGGGGTAAGCCAAGCAGGGTCTTCACTTCTGCCCTCAGATCTGGCCCATCCTATCCCTTCCCAGTGCTTGAACTTCACTTCCCTGCCAGCAATGATTTCCATATGCAGTAAAACAAACCCCCAAGGACAACAGGTTTTCTCCCATTTCCTCCCCTCTCAGCTCCAGGAGGAGAGCAGCCCTCCTGCCTGCAGCGAGCTGGCGGCTGCCTTTCCTCGCTAGTGCCCGCGGCACAGACCAGCACGTGCACTGTGTTTACCTCCATGCCCGTGCGGTCACCCTCAAGTGATCTCAGCATGGATCTTAAAGGTGGGAAGCACTCGGTAGTGGCCACTGACGGCTTCTGCGCAGCCAGGACAGCCCAGCCCAGCACACACTTCCCAGGGGAACCTCCCTGAAAAGGCAAATCCTCCTGCAACTTAATGGGAAAAACAAGACCAAATATAAAGGGAATCGGAAAGATTTTTTTTCTTTACACAGCACTCACTCTGGAAAGCTAACACAATGGACTGACATTAAATATACATATTTAACCACTGCTGCAGTGAAACTCTCAGGTTTGACTGTACGTACCAGGTTTTCACTACTGGTACGAACCCCGCCATTCACACCTTCCTCAGTCATAGCTAGTTCACATTGCATTACTCCAACTCAAAAATAAAACACTGGCCCAGCACTCCCCACAGCTCCCCCCACAACACGCGAGTGCGGCGCTCCGCTGCGGTACCGGTAGGTATTTGTCAGGCTGTATGCAAGTGGTGAAACTCAGGAAAACGCTGCGAGCCCTCAGTCATGGCATTTATTGCTCATCTGCATGGTGAGGCACAGGTCTGGTTTGCACTATGAAAATGAAACGAGGGTATTGTGCACACCAAATGCTTACGTTGGAGGGCCAGACATCGGCTCGGCTTCCCCAAACCCCAGCACACCTCTTCCCCTACCAACCATCGGTCAGCGAAAGACAGGGAGTGTGGCACAGCCCCGACTCACCCTTTGACAAGGTCCATCCCGCCCCTCGCCTCAAGGTCCGCAGCAGCTCCTCCCCGTCTCCCTGCAGCCGAGAGATCCTGCACCTCGATGCAGACCTCCGCGCTCCACCATCGCTAGCCACCCTGCGCCGCTGGAAGGGAGAGAGAGATGAGACCCTGCCCGTTAGTGAGACGGACAGAGCCCAGCACGCCATCAGCACGTAACCGAGAGGCGAGAAACGCCCTGAGCCCCTCAGAGGGGGACAGCCACGTGCCCAGAGGAGACGTGCTTCCCACCCAAACGGGGCCAAGAACCGCCAAGTGATCTGGTCCAGCACAGTCCCACCCAGGATGGCTCATCCCATCCCACAGGCCTGAGCAGTAAGCTCAGTTTAAGGGATCTCAGCAGCCACGAGCCTGGGTACGCTGGTGTAAGAGAACGCTCACGGTGAGGATGCAAACCTTCCTTCGTTTGCTTGGTACCTCTGACATTAAACCGAGATGTGCTGTCCTCTTTCTAGATGATTATCAGTCACTGGATTGATAATGGATTACATTAGCTAATGGATTACATTAATTTCTTATTCGGCAGTAAAAAGTAGATGTGCGAGAAGAACTATGGGCTTTTACTTTCATATATACTTCCTCCCCTCTGTTTGGCACTAACAGCCAAAATATATTAGTGTTTCGTCCTGACCTCAGTAAATATGCATGGCTTGGCAAGAACGCCCAACGCATTTACTCGCTACCATGCTGATGTTCATTTATTATTACACGGATGTATTCTCGTTAGCCTGCAACTGGGTATGGTAGGAGAGATGAGATGCCCCATCCAGCAGCCAAGACAGAAGTATGAACTGCTGGGGAAAGAGAAACCCTCCACCAGGAGCGGGGAAGTGGTGCGGATGAGTCACCCTGCAGGGAAAAAAACCAACCCCCACCACACGTGCAGGCTCTCCTGCTCTGGGCTAGCTTGCCACTACAGAGAAGAACATGGAAATGGGACAGAAAAGGAATAAAAGGGGTAAGACCATCTGCAGACAATGTCGTTGGGTGAAGCCTTTGCTTTCCAAGGGGAAGAGCTAACCAGGGCCCACGGCACACGCGAGCCCTGGGGGAGCCACGAGCCCCTCGTGCTGCACAGCCCCCAACCCCTCCCACGACGCAGGCCATGAGCCCAGTGGGTCTGGGAGGATGCTCGCCGCTGCTGTCCACAACCGTGCTGAGAGCAAAAACCAGGGAGGACAGGGAAGTGCAAAAAGCTATCAGGAGGGAAAGCTTTAGCATAAAGTCTTCTTCATTAGGGATAATAGAAGGAAAACTCCACCGCTAAAGAGGGGCATCTCAGTGCTTTTTCTGCCATATCACAACACTGCTCCATTTTCGTCTGTATCAGCTCGGAGCGCCTTTGCTTTTAGCCTCCAAACCCTCATGTGCATATCTCTAAGCTGGCTGTTGCAGATTTACCCTGTGATAGAACAGAAAAAGGTCGCTGCCAGTCTTCAGCATCACTGAAATTCAGACAAGTATCTGCCTGAATTCAGTCTCCAGTGTGTAACTGCTTTCTGCTTCAGCATTTATATTCAAGGCAAATTTGTTGGGGGAAAAGCACATCATTATTTTGCTTCACTAGAGCTGGACACTGATGCAAAAGAAATTTGAACGGCATCCTCAGTCACACCTGCTAATCAGGAAACCTGCTCTCACCAAGCCAGGACTACGCTCTGAATTTGTATTAACACACACAACCAAGGGAACTGCTTTCCCTTGCTCTTCTTCCAGCTGCAGCTGCTAAAGCAGCAGAAAACATCTGGCCAAAAATTACTTACCCTTAGAAAATCCTCCAAAATCCAGAACCATTGTCAGATAGAAGTTTGAAAACCCCAGTTCCAGCTAGAAATATTTTTCTGCTCGTGACTTGGATACAGCAACCTCAGCCAAGTAGTTAAGGCTCTAATCGCTGTGTCTGACACTGAGAAAGATGCCAGGGAAATTTTATTTATGACACAGCTAATGGGGTTTGCCCTCAAGCACTGGACAAATCTTCCAGCTCATTACCCAATGTTAAGAATCACTTGGACAAATTAGGTACTGGAAAGCCAAGCCTGCAGAGCAGCTCTTTGATTTACCTTAAAATGACCTACAAAAGGAAAAAAATGTCATGTGTGCCCCTCACGGTCATCCTCACAGCACAGCAGTGCTATGATTAACATCCAGAATGCAGGACAGGGTTGGGCATTTAATTACAAAACTGTTTTCTCCCCTTGCTTTCTAAACTAACACCTCTCGGCCAAGGGATGCTCTTCCCGGCTAAAGCAAAGCAGGAGCATCCTCAGGCTTGAGAGGCACAGGGGAAGCAGGAAATTTTTAACAAAAAGGAAAGTCTGGAAGAAAACTTCTGCATACTCAAGTGAAGCAGATTACAGAGGGAATCAAAAAGGGAAAATGTAGGAAAAAGGGTGCGTAAATGGGATGAGCCTACACATGTAACTCCCAGTGCCACTCAGGGCATCCTGACCAGAACCAGAGGAGGTTGCTCATCACTTCTCTCCCAGCTGCTCTGCTCTCCCCTCTCTGCTGCTCTGACAGCCAGCTTTGCTGTACACAGAGGACAGCCCTAGGGGAACTGGGCACCCCACAACAGTCCCTTCCCATCGCAGGCTCCTCCAGACAGAGCTTTGTCCGGCCACCGCCTCACCATGAAGAGGAAGGTCTCCTATCACACCACCACCTCTGCCCCATGCATCAGCTAAAGCACACACAGGACCTGGGCTGCTGAGCTGGTATAGCCCCATTTCATCTCCTGCCCACCTCAGGCAATGGCTGAGGAGCAAAAAGCAAAGAAGAGCAGATACGGCTGGAGATGTTCCTTAAATGGTGGCAGCCAGAGGAACCAGCTTCATCTAGGATTTCAGGAATGACAATCACGGTATGGCTGAGAGTGGCAGGGACCTCTGGAGATCATGCAGTCCAACCCCCTGCTCAAGCAGGACCAGCTACAGCAGGCTGCCCAGGATGGGGTTCTGCTCCAGTTCGGAGGTATCTCCAAGGCCGGACACTCCGCAATCTCCCTGGGCAGCCTAGTCCAGTGCTCAAACATCCTCACAGTAAAAAAGCATTTTTGGTGTTTAACTGCAATTCCCTATGTTTCAGCTGATGCCCGTGACCTCTGTCCTGTCACCCCCAAGAAGAGCCCATCTGAGAGCAGAACCCTTCTAACTGCCGCACACATGCTAACACAGCTCACCGCTACGGTGCGAGGACCTGGCACCATATCGACATATCGGGCTTCTGGGGGTGCTCAACGCTTCAAAACCCACGTGTGGCTGTGGAAAGGGAACTGTGGCACCCATTACCCAGGGGCTGGAAGGAGAGGTTGCCAGCCCTCCTCCCCAGTCCATGCAAAGCTTTTAAAGTTTTAATTCAGCAACACATCTCCTTCACCACCAGGACAATGCAATTGAAATTCTCACTGAATGGAAAGAAAACGCTCCTTTGCCCTTTACGGCCAAGACCCAGAAGGATCTCGTGGTTGAATGCTGCTTCTCGTTTTGCTAAGAGCATGTTTCAGCACTTCTGGCCACGGGTTTACTCTCAGGAACTCATCCAGGAGCAGCCTGGTGAGCTGCCGCAGTCCCCGGGGCCAATAGATAACCCTCCTCTTCCTCCACAAGCTGGAGGAGGGTGCATCCATGGAGCTATGAGCCCTCACACTTCTGACTCCTGAGGGCCTCTGGCTTTTCCCCTCCACAGAGAAGGTGCTTGAGCACAACCAGACCTTGGAAAAGGCTCCCTTTTGCTGCCAGTGCACTGTCACTGCAGGAAGGAGCCAAACAGCAGCAAAACTCCAGTACGACAAAACCTGGGTTGCTCTTTCCGCTTTCCCAACTTTGCCGCAGGACCTGGGGAATTGTTTGATCGGACAAGGTAAAACACTCCAGACGTGCACAGGACCGAAAGGACACTCATTGCAGGTTTGGTCCCATGGTCTTGCAACAGCTGCTTCCCAGAAGGGGATTTATTTCATACACCAGGACATTAGCACCAATGGCCAGAGATGCAAATCCACCCAGCAGCCCACACAGGACCCCTCACAGAAACATTCACACTGTTCTCAAAAGAGAGTTTAGCTCGTACAGCTTCAAGTCATTACATTTTTTGCCAAATCTTGTGCAATACTTGCAGAGTGAGGATTGCTGGCCTGGCAACCGCTGATTTTTACATTAATGATTTTGACTTCTTTGCATAAAATGGTCACAGCCAAGAAGAGTGCGGAAATAAACAGCTTCAGGAGGTTCCTTCAAAGAAAAGGAAAGAAAATCCCCTTTTGCCAAGAACAAATACAGACCATTCAGGAGTTTCTGGGAGCTTGGGTTGGTTTTGTTTGTCTGCTCTTGCTTTTAATTCATAGTCACTGAAAGAGTTTTGTGCCCTTAGCATGTGCCACCAAATCAGCACCTTAATGAGATGGAAACAAGAGTCAGGCATTCACTGCTAGGGCATTTGCACGCCGACTCGCAAACCGGAGGAGGAAGAAATAGCCATGCCAACCTCTGCAGCCAGCCTGCCCCAGACCAGGTGGCAGGAGCTGCCACAGGGCAGGACTTTCCATCCCCAGCAGTCGGCCAGCCAAGCTCTCTCTGCTCCCCCTTCAGCCACCCCTTTGCTGGTGCAAGCACATGGATGCCACGTAAGAAGGGACAGCTTCGCACCACATCGGGCACGAGGGGAAACCCCATCCCCATGCTAACCGAGCCAGAGGAGCAGCCCCGTGTCCCTGGGCAGGGACAGCACTGATGTCCCACGCACTGCACAGCCCTGCAGTCCTTGAAGGGGCTGCCCAAGCTATCGCACCCCCTCACCCTTTCCAACAGCAGGCAGCTGAGAAAGACAGGGATGAAAGCAAAATAAGGAGAAACGTTCAGGTGAACACCTCACACGGATTAAGAGCAATGCCGTAAACTCCTACCATAGCCACAGGCCAGCTCAAGGTGGGGATCTGGCAGATAAGGACTGCTGCCAGTTAAAGTCCTCCCAGCTAGAGAGGGAGCAGAGATGCACTTGTCCGTAGGGGGGACACAGAACTACCCACAGGACTGTACAACACAGCATCCCCCTCGATACCCACAGCAGAAAGGCAAGACATCAGCCAGACAGCAATGCACCCTTTAAAGCACTTTTTCCCCTTAGGCTGAGCTTTGCTCCCCAGGGTAAGATCAAAGGGTGCTTTGGTTTGAGAAAGGTGCTGGTCCACTATGGGTTACAGTCCCCAGGAACGGAGCAGGCAGCACTGGACATGGCACAACAGGGGATCCCGAGCCAGCCTCCAAGAGGAGGAATTAACCCCACGTCCCTTGGAGACAGAGTCATATGGGGGGGCTCAGAGGCAGGAGCCGATAGCCAGGGTCTGCAGCAGGCAAAGGCGGCCAGCCACCCTCCCACCCTGCCGTGGCCGGGAGGACACAGCCCTGCTCTCCTCCAGTCTCCCCATCCCACCACCCAGCAGGAGCTGGGCTAGCCACACAAAGCCCGTGCAAAACACCCACTCTATTGGGACTGGCAAGCGCTCAGGAACAAGCTAGTCCCTTCCCTGCAAACTGGATGTGATGGGAGGAAACTCGTTAAAAAGAAGATACAGTTGCACAGGGCAGGGATGGAGCAGGCCACCCCAGGCACCCAGCAGCCTGGAAGGATGGGGAGCTGCGCTGTCAGTCACACCCCAGGCAGATGCAGGCGGGCTTGCGCTGCACCACCACCTCCCCAAAATAGCAGCAGCTCTGCCATTTCCTTCCCAGCGCCATGCCCACCTCCCCCTCACAAAGGCAGAGAGCCCTCTGCTTTCGACCGCTGGCTCCAGCGGCTGCAGAGCTCAGCTGGAGATCTGCAGGGGGACGGGACCACGGCAGAGCTGGGACCGTGCCACGCTACAACAGTCACGGACTGTATGAAAGAGCCTTTGCATGCTGTTCTGTGCACAACACAAATTCTCTCTGTCCACTTCCTAGTCACAGCCCTGGCAACAGCCCTGTCCCCAGCACCATGGCAGGACCCAGCCCCTGTGCTCGATCGTGGCTGCGGCAAGGGGCATCTGCCCGTCATTACAGCATTTGGCGCTGCAGACGTGCCCACAGCCTGGAGTTTACTTCAGATCAGGTTCCTTTGCCACAGAAACAGAAGAGACACCACAGACATGGAGAAAACTACAACCCCCAAGGAAAGCAAGCGCAGTAACTCACGCAGCCCCAAACAAGGCACCCAGGAAGCTGGATGTTCCGGGGCAGAGCACAGCTCACCAATGGAGCATGTGGTCCTGGCGGAACCAGCGGGGCTGTCTGCCCAACAACCACAAACCGGGGTCCAACCACATCCCCATTTGCCAGCACAACCAGAACACACCTTAGTTTTCAGCTTGGTCTCTTACGGCGTCTCTTTTTGGGGAAAGGAGAAAAGGAGCATCTCAGTGGCAGGCAGCGACTTCTGGCCAGAGCAGGCACAAACGAGCCACACACGAACACCCATTGCTGCAACATGCTGCGCCCTGCAGCTCACCAGGGACACCCTGACACCCCAAGAGGCACCTGGCAAAGGAGCAAAAGAAACAGAGCTACGTACTCATTCTGCGCTGGGGGACCCGCAGGCCACCAAGCCAGGCTGTGGCAGAGCCGGGAAGCGCAAGCTCCGTCCAAGTCGGTCGCGCAGAGGAAGGATGGCCTGATGGAGGGACACGCAAGTCACCTCAGCCCCCTGTTCTCATCACCACCAGCACCACGTCAGCGATGATTTAATTCCCCAAGCAAACAGAAAAATCGGGAAGCTCTCCCCCCAGCCAAGGCAAATGGCTGCTAACAGAAGCAGCCTGGCGCAGCTGTGCTCCCCCAGCGCACAGCGCCCGGCTCCGTGCGAGACTCCAGCATGTCAGCAAGCAAATCCTCTTTGCCTATGGGCAAGGGAACTGTAGGGGGGAGGAAAAAAAGCATCAAGAAACTCTTTGTCTACAAACATCCCAGCCGGGCGCACGTGCAGCATGCGCTTCCTGACGAGGGCGGAGGGGGAGCCTGAACTTCAGAGACACCATTTCCGCCTGTGGCTCGATCCACTCACTTATTGTTTTCTAAAAATAAGAGTAAACACTGAAGAAGAGCTCTTTGTTTGTAATTCTGCAGTGTCAGAGAGATTTCTCTGGTAGGAACAAGTTGCAGGACCTCTTCCCAAACCTCTGGGAGCTTCCCAAGGCCAGCACAGTCCCGAAGCAGCGGTGGGTGTCCCACGGAGCAGCAGGCAAGGAGGGCTGCCCTCCCTCCCCTCCACCCACTGCTGCCGAGGTGCCCGTGGTGAGGACTACCTGCTCCGGGTTCCCACCTGCGCCAGGCTGACATCCTCTCCCCTCTGCTGCAGGTCAGAGAGGAGGGCCATTGCCCAAAGCCCAGGAAACCTCTGTCTAAGCCACATCACTCCCTTAAAGCACTGAAGCATGAGGAAAGCCGGGGCAGTCGCCTTTTTAACAGATAAAATGCATATCTTGATCTTACTTTTTTAAATACGCGTGTATATACATATAATCTCCCACTTTTTTGCTTCCAAATCTTGCTTCCTGACAAGCCCAGCGGCAGGCAGCGTTAGCTGGCTGATGAGGCCAAGCTTGAGCCCCGACGGCCCCACACCACCACCATCGCTGATTAAAAGCAAGCACAAACTTCCTCACCAGGCAGCTGCCATAATCTAAGCATCTTACTGCTTTGCCAGTTGTTTGTTCAGGCTCTTCCTTTACCATGGAGCTGCTGTACAAAACGGCAGGGTAATGAGACGCAACACAATTACCTTTTTTTTTTGTACCTGCGCTAGGAATAAATCCAGCACTAATAGCCCAAAGCTTCAGGTGTCTTCCCTGATTTTATAAAGTTGCTTATCTACGCAAAATCCTGCAGGGACCAGCCTCACTACCCAGAGCAAAGCTTTTCCCCTACACCCTTATTAACACTGTTTCTTTAGTGTGGAGTTTTGGAGCTGGAAGAGTATAAGGAAAAAAGATAGTTGTTTTCCCCATCTGAGCACTCCTAACCCACTTCCCAAGGAAAGCACCGTGGGACATTTCGTCAGGCTGCTAAGGATGCCTCACCCCCAGGGAAGGGCTTGTCCTGGGAGCAGCCAGGCTCAGGGAGGCAGGAGTTGTCCTTCCCAAAGGCAAGGGGCAGCTCGGAGGGACAGGAGGAGACACAACAGGGCCACGGCTGCCAGCCGCCTTCGGCAACAGGGACGTCCCCAGCTACGTGCTCCAGCTGCACGCTGCTGCGTGATACGTGCCCCTGCCCTCCACCTTGCATCCGATGAATCCATTAAAAGATAATGGGCTTGACAGAACCCCAGCTCCAAGAAAAAAAAAAGAAGAAAAAATAGCAAAGGAAAAGGGCCCTTCATGGCAAACATCCTCCCCAGGGCCCAATTACCCCCAGAGAGTAACGAAGTGCAATAACCAGGACTGGGCAAGTCAATCGACACAGCCCCGTGCAGTAAGCCAGCCTGTGAACACACACAGCAAAGCCTGCTGATAAAAACGCCATTAACTCCCAAACCACTCACTTCCTGGCTACCAAGTTACACACAATGTGTTCGCTTGGGGTCCCGTGTCCGCCCCCCCACCCCGAGCACTGACCCGACACTGGACGCAGTCTTCAGAGCAAACAGGGCGCTGCACAACGCTCCCGGGGCTCAGCACAGCTGGGGGACGGGGAGCCTCCCCTCTCCAAACACAGCTCAGCCCCCTCAAAAGCCCAGCAGGACTCTACAGCTGCAGACATACCAGTTCACGAGGACTGAAGCATGAAAAAAATAACTGTTAAACAACATCGTGTATGTGCATGCTTGTGTCAGGCAGTGACTTTGGGGGCTCCGGGGGGAGCAAGCCACTGCCTCCCCCAGCCCAGGCTGGCACCGTTCTCTCTCCCTGCCCCGGGGCTGCAGCCGGGCTCTCCATCACCATCCCTGCTGCTACAGATAACCCGCTCTATCACGGAGGGAGGACTAAGCGATGTGCAAGCTCCCCCTCCAGTCTCTTTCAGCATTTTTCTACCCTAACAGCTGGGTCTAACGCAGGATGGCTCATTTTCCTCAGCCACCCAACCACTCCCTCTTTCAGCAGCTCTGGAGGCTGCACATCAGCCCTGGTGACCTGTCATCATTTCACACTGCACAAAAAAGCGACAATCAAATCCATGAAGCAACTCTACACATACCAAAAGAGAGAAAATAGCTTTGCTGCTCATTACTTCACCTATGAGCCAGAAAGCCAAGCCACACCAATGAAATTTGTAGGCAAGAGGACAGCAGGCTGTTTGACTAACGAGCATCCAGCATCCTCCCCTGCAGCAGGGAGAGCTCCAGGACCCATCCAGGGCCGAGCAGAGGGTGAGATCCAGGCAAGCCACAAGCCCCGCGTGCCCAGAGGCACCCAGACAGCCAGCTTTCACCTTTGCTCATCCCCAGCACAGCGCACGCGTTCGCTGCAGAAATCCCAGAGCCTGGGAAGCGATGCTGGGCACAGAGCCGGGGCCAAACCAAACAGCAGCCGTGGCACGGGGGGACTGACACAGGGACGTGACCTGGCTGTTCCTGTGCTGCTGGGAACGCTGCCAGCCCGGACGGGATGCGCTAGCAGCCAGGGCCAGGCTAAGAGCTGGCAGGAGCAGAGATGTTGTTAACCAGGAGCTTTAAAGCAGACTGTAACCTTTGCTACAGAAAGCCCACGATTTTTAACATCCCAGTTCAAAACTGACCAGCAGCAGTGTGAAAGAAGAACACTGTCCTTACAGGAGGACCTGTTTATTACAGCTGTAAACTTTTACAACACTCTTATCCTGCAGTTGTACCAGGATAAGCTGCAATGCATGGTTAAGTTGTGCAATTACAATTTCACAGGCGTATGGATTGATTTACTCAAGGCATATCCCCTGGGAACCCAGGGAACGCTCGTCAGTGCCTATCTCAGTCCAACTTGTAGCCTGGAGACGATGCAGGCACAGAGGGACACTTCACACCTTTAGCACTCTGGTGGGAGCAACTCCGGCAGGAGCCACGGAAAGGCTTTGGCTTTCCTCCAGTCACCATCTTAATATATTTTCAGTGTGCTTCCTGATGTTGGCATTAGAGGCAAAATCAACAGCACAAACTTGCCAGAGCTATCAGCACCGCCACGGCTCCCAGCAGCTGCCAGCAGCCAGGGGCAGGCAGGGGGAGCACCCGGGGCAGGGCTGGTGCTGGCAGCGCTGCGTCCCACCAGCCCGACACCCTCCCACAGCCTCTGCCTTCTCCCCCAGAAGGGCCATACCCCCCAGGCACAGGCAGGCACTGCTCCACTTCAGGGAACACGCACGTCTGGAGCGGGAAAGCTTCACGACCACGCCACGCAACGATGCTGTGTCCCCCCTTAGCTGCTTAGACACCTCCAGCCATTACTTTGCCTGCCCCCAACAGCTCATTTCCTCCAGCACAGCACCTTTTCTGAAGCACGCTCACCTGCTCCTCTTCTTTCAGGTCCACATCAATGTGTTGCAGAGCCAAGCTGCGCAAACGCTCATGCTTGGCACCAAGGCTGATCCCCAGCTCAGCAGGGCAGACAGCTCCAGGAGGTGGTGCTCAGGGGGACGGAGGAAGAGCACAGCAAGCCAGGCATGGAGAGGGCAGTGCTGGCTTTGACCTCCCCAGAACACCAAACCTAACAGCAGGTTTCAGCTTGCAAAGACCCTTCAAATCTAAAAGCTATTTCTAAGGGATGTACAAGGGACAATACCACAGCTCCATACGCATTACGGAACAAGAAGTTCCTACTGGATTTCACACCTCCACTGAAGCATACCTAGAAAGCCAACAGTTGAAAGAAGTTGAAAATCTTTTTTGCATCATCATTAAAGGGAAGAAAAGGAGATAGAGAAGCCAAGATCTAGTGCATGTTCTGTGAGCCTCTAGCCCGCCTCAAAATCAGGTCCCAAAGTAAGAAAAGCAAATTAATTATTTTACCTCACTGAAAAGCTTTTCCTTTACTCGTGACAGGAGCATTCACGTTCAGGACTGAGTGCATTCCAGGACATGCTCTTTAATGCAGTTAGTGTGGTACCAAGGGGGAGCAGGGAGGGAAGAGGCAAGCCCACTGCAAACCTTTCCTCCAGAGCTTCATGTTTCTGCATGGATGCTTGTGGTTTAAGATGGGGCGTTTCTCCAGGACAGAGAGCGGCATCACAAGTGTTTTCTTTGAGAGCTGCAGCCCCTGGGACCCCCAAACACAGGCTCCCCAGTGGTGGCAGCCTGTCAGTACCCAAGCCCAGAGGTCCCAGGCAAGGGCGTAGGCATCATTGCTCAGGAAAGAGGCTTTTAAGCAAGTTGTATCATAAATGCAGCCAGGAGCCTCTCTGCCTGGAGGCTAAATACAGACCAGTGACCTTACTGAGCCTGCTGACTCATTCACTGGCAGCTTGGGCAGCGTTGGCTGAGTCGTAGGCAAGGAGATGTCATGGTGACACAGACTCACAATGACTCTCCCGTAACACAGGAGTCTTGCAGGATCTCCAGGACAGCAGGAGCTTTTTGTTAGTAACAGCCATCACCCCCCCTCTGCTCTTCTGCACCCCCTCCCCTCCTCACGCCACACATACGCTGCCGGGGGCCATCATCACATGGGAAGACGACTTCATCTGCTCTTGTGACAAACAGCTCCCAGCAGAAGCGGGTGAAGTCATATCACCATTCAACATACCAATGAATCAAGTCGAGAGGAGCAAAAGGCCACAATGCCACCCAAAGCAGTGAACCCAGAGCTGAAACAGCAGCCAGCCCCCAGGCACCAGCCCCCGACCCTGCTGCACAGCCAGCCCGGGCTCCAGCTGCCACACAAACCCCGGCTACGACCACTTGCAGGGCACATACTAGTACCTGTGCTGGGCTCTCCCTGGCAGAAAGTCAGCCTTCTGCAATCGCTGCCTCGTCCCCAGGGAGAGAAGGGAAGAGGGCCGTAACGCTGCCCCAACCCCACAACCCCCCCTCGCAAACACAAAGATCTCTTCACAGGAGCCACGTGAAAGGCTTGGTGTCAGGGCTCGCTTTGGGAGCGACACACAGAGGGTCAAAGCTCTAATATTAGAGCAAAGATGATGATGGGGAAGAAGGGAAGGAACCAGAAGAGAACCACATAAATAGCAGCATTGTCCTTACTCAGTTTCACAGGGCGTTGGATGTCAAATACAATCTTTCACTCAAGAGCTGAAGCCTCTAATTGATTCCCATCTGACAGTTTCTTATCCAGCAGTTGTTATCTGTCCAAACAAGCTGAGTAAATATGCTTTGCTCTACCATTAAAGCTGGCAACGAATCACTGGCTTGCAGCAAAACCAGTGTAAACAGCATCGTTCCTCCTGGGCCAGAAAAATCTCCTCCTGTTCCTCTGGCCGCCTCCCTCTGCTGCACTTTGATGCTCCGCCAACCCTGGTCCTGGCATAGGGTAAAGACCTACGTGGTGGGGGCCACTTGCGGCCCCCTGCACAGATCACCTGGCTTTGGGAAGGGAAGTGGCACTCTCTGGAAGGTTTGGGCTCTCAAGGCACTTTTGCACACCTGGCGTGACACTGGGCTGCAGCCCAGTACATTCACTTAAGCAGAGACATCCAATCTACAGCCTACAACCAAGAGTCCGTACACAAGGCAAAACCTAGTCTGAGTAGAGAAAGTTTAGCCTGGCAGTGCCCAGACACATCTGACGGTTGGGCAGAGTTCGAGGAAGACTCTGCGAGTTCCTGCTCTGGGCACATTTGGCCTGCCCTTTGGGGCGTCCCCTAGCAGACTTCAGCACTCCACACAGACCGCGCCTGGCTTTTCTGCTGTCCTGCCCCAACCTTGTCCAAAGAGGCTGTTTAGGGAGGGCACAGGAGCCTGTTTTCAGATTGCTGATGGAGCCTCCAAACCAGTCCTTAGGTGGCCCCACCACGGACTTCTCCATCCTTAACAGTCCAGAAGTGACCATGCAGCCCACCCTTTGCCTTCCCTCACCCTTCCCAATACCTAGAAGACCCTTCTTCCAGTGCCCAAGCGCCATCAATAAACAGTAGAGCTGACCACTGCAGGGGCACCGAGCACAAGGACCGAGGGTGCTGCTCTCCCAGAGCATCGCACCACTGGCCAGCGTGAGCATCTCTCCAGGCACATCCCACCACCCGATGGATCCATCGACACACACCAGTCTCCACAGCAGAGCGGGCCGGTGGAGCTCAAGGGAGCGATGCACACTTGTGTACCTCCCGTCTGTCCGGCTGCCGGCTGGATCCAGCTTGGAGGCTCTCAACTCTTCTGTGCAAATTGCACAGCGTCCTTCGGCGCAAAGCTCCCAGCTCACGCTGCTGCTACTGTGACCGACAGCACAAACGCAGTTCGGGCAAACAGCCGTTACCCATCCTAATGCAAGATCAGCGTGGCAAACGAAAACAAACACTTCTGCCCCAGATTGCGTTGGAGTATCACTGCGGCAGCGGCTTCACCAGGAGGCTTTGCTTAAACACTCTGTGATCCCAGTGTAAGCTATGTCTTTGCTTCTTGACATTTGCAAAACCCCAAAGCACTCTGCTTGGAAGAAATCCAAAGAAAAAAGAAAAAAAGAAAAAAAGAATCAACATTCTATCAAAGATGATTGTTGAGAGCTAGCGAGGCCTTGCAGTTTTACAAAGGTCCCACTCAAAGCATATATTGCTTTTTAAACCCAGATGAGAACAACTGCTGAAATAGCAGTCTTGTATCGATTTCAGCGCAAGGATCAGCACCCTCCAGTGAGGGGAAGGGAGAAGCGTGTGAGGATATAAATATAGTATGGATATTTGCTATGAGGACCACAGGTCTTCGCTTAACATATGCCTGTTGAGGGACATGTCTGAAAACATACTGAGGAAGCACAAGTGTAAACTTCTACCTGAATCCTACTTTAGGAAATTTCATAAATGCTAACACTTGAGATTTTCCTAAACAGAACTGAAATCGCATGTTCCTCACGATGCCAGAGGCCACGAACGCAGCACAGAGGAGCCCGGCACAAGCCCAATGGGTAGGGATGGCTCTGACCAAACGGCACGAACAGGACCCTTGGAGATGCACACAGAAGATCTGTTTGCTTCCCAAATCCACGGGCAGATGCTGATATAACCCTGCCTAGGTGGTGCCAGACCCACCACCTCAGCACTCCGAAGGTGGCCACCAGGTCCACCCTGCAAGGATGACACCCAGTCCACAGCTTTGTAGGACCGCTGTGCTTTGTCACTTGGAAATGTTGTCATTATTTCAAGGGAAATAGAAGAATAATATAATTACATAGTTCTGATATCTCTGTTTACAACCGAATTTCTAAGCCTGCCCAGAAAACACTTCTTGGGAACATTTCTGTAAGGGTAGCTTTACTGTAAAGCCTCGTTACACTTGGGCTTCGACTCGGAGGTCAGGACAGATCAATCTCACATCGCTTCTGGTGAACTGGGGACAAGTGACAGCTCAGGGCTCAGCCAAGAGGTCCAACAAGCAGCTCAATCAGGAGAGGGGAAAGTGGGAACATCCTCAGATACACTCAGCCGATCACAGAGTACTGGCTGAGCACGTCCTGAGCTTGTCTATGTACACACATGGCACATACTCCCACTCTACTCACAAAACCCAGCTAAGTCTATGGTAAGACATCCCCCCCCCCAACTTTGTCACTGGATTTGGCCCCCAGTAATCTCTCCGATTATGCCAAGCCAAGGTACTCACACTTAAGCCCTTTTCCCAGGATCAGACCTGTTGCAATCGTCACTTCTGAAAGAGGATTTCTAGTCATGCTTGAATTTTGATGTTCCAGTAAAAAGGAGAGTTTATGATCCTTTAAAACTGTAATCTTCCCTGCACTGGGTATGAAGGATACCCTTCATGTTTGTGATATGAGTGGAGGTAAGATTTATGATGTCCTCAAACTGGACACCTCCCTGCTTTTAAGCGTCTGGGTTTTATAAATGGTGCAGCACACAACTGCACCCCGCACCGCCATCCCTCAGCAACCCTCACAGCTTGTCGCAGTTTCCCATCTCACCTCAACCGCTTGGTGTAAATGCACAGAAAAGTTTCTTCCAAGTTTCAACGGAGTGGAATGGAAAGACTACTGAATGCAAAGCAGCAGACATGCCAGTCAAACATCCAGTGGCAGAATTCTAACATCCTTAGGTTTCAACTTGTTGTGCTCCAAGGGAGGGTGGAAGCAGCACCCCTGCACACACCATGTACCAGTACTTCACCCTCCAGCCAACAGACTGCCGTCAGGCATGGGGCTCTAATGTTCTCCATAACTGAGAGGAAAACTTGGCTTCCAAATACCTTACCCCAGCCCCGCCCTTGAGAAAGGCATACTCCTCCACCTCGTCGTGCCACCTCTTTACACTGAGAACGTATTTAACTCCTCGGTATTTCTATATACGCTCCTACCAGGTGTCCTGTCCCAAGGGATGGCCCAGAAGGACAGAAGTCCCTGTACCAGTTCCCAAAGCACTTGGACAGGGTGCCAGGATTTTAGTAGACTCCACAGCTGGCTGCAATATCAGCCCCGGGACAAGGGGTTTAGAGCCCGTCACACGGTGCCTGCCAGCAGCCACCTGCAGCATCATGCAGGCTGCGAGACGGTCACAAGCCTGGGGCACAGGACTGGCAGAGGTGACAAAGCCCTTTAATTCCCTGGCTGTGAAAGGCCAGCCTTGTCTCTCTGCCAAGCACTTCAAGATCTGAACCTGGAAAGCAGAGCAAGAAAGAAGCACACATAAGGCAAAACCTCAAGTTTCACAGAGCTCTTTTCTCAGGGAACTACAAATATTTGTAGTGGTTTATCCACTATGCCTCCATATTTGCCAAATACCTGAAGACAGATGAATAGGTCATGTACACTTAAGATATAAAGACTTCAGCTAAACCACTGTTGCCACTCTGAAACAACATCAGCGTGCACACAGGGACCCAGACTGCCGGCGCCACGGCAGGCTCCCGGGCCCATTTGGTTGCCAACCCCCAGGACAGATTCTCGGATCACGCGCACTGGTTTCTCCACGTCAGTGACCACCATCCCCACAGCCCAGCAGACGCCACCCCAGAGGACTGAACCAAGTCCTTGCTGGGCAAGGCAATTGCTGGAGGTGAGTGCTAGTGCTTTCAAGAGGTAAGGTTTGCAGCAAACACCTCCAGAGCCTCCCAAATGCCAGACCACGAGGCGTTCCCAAGCTCTCTGCGCTGAACCGTGACACAAGGGGTTGTGACCCTCATGTTAAGTTTGTACAGCAGCATCCCAGAGCCGGGTGTGCATCTCCACAAAGGCAGGCAATCCATCACCAACAACAAAATCTATTCCCTCTACATGCTCTTTTTCTCCAAGAAATACTCCTGACTGATCCCAGTAGCTCAATTACAGAGCTCTGGCTCCCTCTCCCCTACAGCTTGTTTTCAATCATGTGTTAAAAGGGCAAGTAATGCAGAAACAAATCTTCACTAAAGGTCAAGTAGCTTCCCCCACCCTGCAAGGCTGAAGAAAAGCCCCTCTGGCCAGCTGGAGAGGGCTCAGCGCAGCAGAGTCCCCTCTCCAGCCCCAGCCACCTCACCCTCCCGCAGCAACAACCGCCCTCCCCAGCTCCAAATAGGTGGGTGAGGCCAGCAGTGGCTGAGCCATGGCCAGGAACCATGTGCCACCACCCCATGGGACAGCCCACACTGGGAGAAGGCCATTGCTCCAAAGCATCACCATTACTGAGTTTCAAACTGCTTCTCTGTTTCCCTGGACACGCTGGGGGCCCCCAAAACTGTCCGAGAGCATCACACCAGCACCAGGACTGGAAAACATGCCCAATCCACCTAGGGCACTCTGCTGAAGAAGTGCCATGGCAGCCCCGTTCAGCATCTCTCCCCCCCCCCCCCCCCCCCCCCCCAAGATGTCCCCTGGGCTCTCCCCTGCCACAACTGCCAATTCAGAGTCACTAACTGACCACAAAAGTAAAGAGCAAGACCACTGCTAGGAACTGCTGCCCACCCTTTTGCTTCCTCCTCCAAATCCCACTCATTCGGTTTGAGAAAATAACAAACTCACCTTTAAGGCCTGCTCTTCCCCCCGATAAACCTGCTCTTCCCAGACAGAAGCCCACCACCCCAGGCAACCCGACTGCCAGATACATGCAGAAAACAGAACAACCTCAAGCAAAAGCAAACAGCAGCAGCAAGCAAAATAGCACAGGACTCATCTTCGACGTCAAGTTTGAGCACAGGGACTCCAATATGCTGAGTTTTGAGACAAGCAATTTCCTCCCAGAGCCAGAGATGCCACGGTCATCATTCAAGGACCTGCCCTGAGGAGCTGCGAACCAGAGCAGGCACACAGAAAGGCTTGAGTGGGGAACAGAGAAGCCAAACCTCACTCCTGCTCCTCCAGAAATGCCCATCTGCTGGATGGCAACCACGGTGAAGACCCAGCCAGTCCCTGCGTTGCGAGATAAGGAGCTGGGAACTGCACAACCAAAGCTTCCCAGCAGAGCAGGGTCATCGACACAGACCCGGAAGGGCAGGCTTGGATCTGGATCCACAGACACCCGTGGGTCCCCACGGCTTGGGAGCACACAGGGAAAGGAAGCAGGGAGAAAACAGCCATTCTCAGAAGATTTGGCTTCAGCTGAAGCCAGCCTCACAAGGTCAATGTTCTGGCAGGGACAGGGAAACTTCTGAGATGATGTCTGCTATTTTAAAACATTGCTGGAACAGCTCAAGTGGCTAGTTCGACGCTATCCCCAGCAGAAGGGTAAGTCAGCATGCTGCACCCCAAATCAGTCCAAAACCAGACCCTCACTCTCCTGACTTTGGCACAGAAGCAGCAGAGGCTTGCTGCGAGTGGAAACACACGTTTTCCTGCACAGGTCACACCAGATTTTCCCCAAGGAGTTTCAGTCCTCTCTGGCTCAGTAAACCAAACAGGAGCGTGACCTGCTTGTGCTCACCTGGGTATCGCAACAAGGAAAGTCACTTGGCAAAAGATGAGTGTCCAGAAGAGACAGAGCTATGTTCAAAACACACGACTGCAAACGCAAATACCGCTTCCAAAAAAACCAGCAAAAAACTCACAAGATGGGTTTTACCCCCCAAACGCACACCAAAATGATACAAGGTACTGCCTCCCCCTCAACCTCTGGATCCTGCTGCAGCCCTCTCCTTGGAGGGGGCACCAGCAGTGGCAGAGACAGCCCCCCCAGGGACAAGACAAGCTTTACCACAGCTGTGGTTCAGGGTGTATTTAGCACGTCCTTATCATATTATGTATTTCTGTCCAATTCATTTCACTACAAAGGGAGAAGAGTTGGAAAGATTACTTAAGCTGCAGAAGCAGGAGTGGTTAAAAAAAGAAAAGATCAAAGGTCCGTCATTTAAAATATTAATTAATTCAAACCTGAACTATTAACATAAATTAAAAATTCAAACCACATACAGGGCTACATTTCTTTCCAAGTAATTTTCAAGAACCTCTAGTGCTGCAAGATAAGTTAATCGCACATTCCATTAATTTGCAACATGCACAGTGGAGGTTAACCTCCACTTAATTAGAACTAATTTTAATTTTGCAGGGATAGGGCAAGCACACTTTAGAAGAAACCCTCTTGGCGTTATACCTCACAGGGAGGGAACAGCAGCTCTTTATGCTGCCTCTTCCCCTCGCCCTACGCACGCATCGCCCCCCTGCAGCCCCTCTCACAGCCGCGGCTGGAAGAGCAGAGGCGTTTCACAGGGGACCACGGCTGCCGAGGAAACAGTGGCAATAGAAAGAAGAAAGCGCATTCCTGCTAAGGGGGACAGAGAGGCACCCGGACACCGAACAAACGCCAGAGCCGCCGGAGAAAGGGTTGCAGAGAGCTGACGGAGCAGAGGCACATTGCGCCGGGGTCTGCCTGCAAAGTAACGCAGGAAAACCAGTGCTGAACCACGCTGGAGTTGTGCCACGTGCAAGATGTGCTAGGGAGGAGGCGATGTGGAAAGGACCAGGCTCGGGACAGCCCTTCCCAAGCAGCCTACAGAGCAGGGCGAAACCTCGCTGCCCTCCTCCCTCCCACCTGATGGGGCTTCGAGCCAAACCTGCATCCGCTGGAGCTCCCGTGGCTCTGAGGGCGGCCAGGTCTGGTCACAGCATGACTCCTCGGCTATTTACACACAGATCCTTCCAGATCAGCCGTTCACCCTTTCAGCAGCTCAATGCTACCAGAGCACACGGCTGCCTGGTCCCAGTTAAACCCCGGCCACGCCAGCTTCACCACTGAGTCCTCACCCACCAAACCGGCCCCAGCCAGGAGCCGAGGACTCGGAGTCAGAGCCCAGGAAGGCTCCTGGCACCTTTGTGTGCCGCCAGCTTTGCCACCAGGCGTGCTCGAGCCTTCCCCTGCGTCCTGCCTTCAGCTCTGCCTCTTCCCCAGCCTGGCCCAGTTTCCAAAACAGTTTCAAGCACATTTTTGGTTTAACCTATGCAACCGCCCCCCCCATGCTACAGGGTGGCCTCCAGCTCAATTAACCCAAATTGATGCAAACCATAATTCAAAGCGAGTTAACGACATCCACCCTAAATTTTTTTAAATTTGCCTGAACTAGTTTAAAGACTTAAATCCCCATCCTGTCCGGGGCTTCTCTGCAAGCAGAAGGTTTTGCTGCAGGGTCACAGGGGACTACGTTTCCACTGACCTAGAGCAATGCCACCCCCTGGAGCCCCCCAGTTCAGCAAAGCAAGCGTCCCTGGGGTCGCAGGGGCACCCACACCCCCTGGGAGTCACAGGGGCACCCACACCTGCCGTCCCCAGGGATTAATACCAGTCCCTGCCTGAAATCACGCCCAAACCACCAGCTCGGCCTGCGTCCACAGGGCACAGCCAAGGTTTCGCTCACACCCAGTGGAGGGGAAGGACCAGTTCTTGGAGACACAGAGATCCCTCTCTGGGCTGCGTGAAACACTGACCGTCCCGTGTGCCGTGCAGCTCAGCCACCGCACAGCGAGCTGCTGGCCCGGGGACGGTGCCCTGCGCACACAAGACAGAAGTGCCCGTTTGCCTTCTCACAACCTTTAACCTGAACTTCTTGTCCCATCCCCACCAGCACCACTAATGACACCTCCTGCCACCACCAAGCCAAGTAAACTGGTGACTTCATCACGGCTTCCTTCACCTAAATTGTCTCAGGAGATCCCACTGCTGCTTTCCAGCAGGCGCAGCATCCTCTGAGCACAGCTGCACAGCCCCCGCTTCCTTCCTCTCCACAGACCTCTGGTTTGCATCCTCTGCTCCAAGCCCAGCACGGTTTTAACCTCAAACTCTCCTCCACTGATACTGGCTCTACAGCAATGCCCGTGTGCTTCTGGAGAAGCAAAACCAGTAAGTGACCGGTACCCTCCCTGAGGTCCTTCTCTCCAGTGCTTACACACACAGCGAGAAGCTTCTAGCGGTTCTTCAGGGTTGGTGGGACTGATCAAGACCAGAGCTGAGCAGCCCTGGGGAGAAACAGGCAGGGCAGGAGCCATCACCAGCGCAGGCTCGAGCCCAGGGATGGGCAGCAGCATCATCACCACTCTCTGCTCCAGGATCAGAAGCTTCCCAGACGATCAGGTGGAGGCACAGTTGCACCCAAGCCCCCTTATCCACAGCACCCGACATCAGCACGCTGGGGTAGGACAGCACGGCCAGCTGGGGAGGGAAAACACCTGCGACATCAGCAAAAACCCTGGAATATTTTGGAAAGAGATACTCTGAAGCATTCCATTATATTTTTCTGTGAGGCAGAGCAAAAAGGTGCTTGAAATAAAATTATTTCAAGCTTTTTGAAGGGCCAGATTGCCCAGCCTTCTCCAGTAGAAGTTTCTAGCCAGAGACACTCTCCCCGGTGCCATCCCCAGCAAGCAGGCTGGCAGCACGTTCCTGAGGCTTCCTCTGACCCTGGCCGGGGCTCAGCAAGGACAATTAAAGCAAATATATTTTGAACAAAATTAGCCCTTTGCTTTCAGGCTCATCTGGTAGCTTTTACCAGGCCTGCCTTCCCAGCGCAGAGCTAATCCATCAATGGAAGCATCACCATTGATTTTGAGGGACTTTGGCTCAGCGCATGAATTTTAACATACACCTGCCCCCTCACACAGGCCAACGCTGCAGGCCAAAATTGTTCTTCAGACCACGCTTTTATCCTCAAAACACTCCCCAAGTTTCAGCCAGGCTGCTCTTTGAACCAGCACGTTTCATTCTCAAGAAGATACGCTCCCACATCTACCCGTTGTTTAGTAACGCTTTGCTGCTGTTGGTTTGGGAGCCGTACGCACGAGTGCACGGGGCGGCTGCGTCGCGCAGACCGACGGGCAGGGCTGAGCGCACCCAGAGCCGGACGCGCTGCAGGAACAGCGAGGTTACCGACACTTGGGATGCTCCTTAAGAGTTGAAGGGGGACAGTTTCAATCAACCCAATATAAGATGGCCTGCAGACCACAGCATCATGCACAGTATTTGTTCTTTTTTCCTTTTTTTTTTTTTAATTTTTAGGTTTTATAAGCTTTAACAGCTCTATTTTCCCCTTAATTGGTACAATTGTTTTTAACCCTGCTCCTGGAGCCACGTTGCTATGGTTACCCCACACAAGCCTCGGCGAGCAAGGTGTATTTTTAGAATCGCCAAAATACGCGTCTCCAACAGAGCTTTTCTGCACAGAGCTCTCCTTGTTCCGCGACACAGGAATTAAGGGCATTCAATGGAATTAAAATGTGGGAAATTCAAAACCGATTAAAGGAGAGGCCCATGGTACAGCCAGAGCACGGCTTGAGCCCCCACGGTCCAGGATGCTGCGGGGGAACGTGGCTTCCCAACACTGCCTTGAGGCAGGTCCAGGACACAGCTGAGCCTTTGGTCTCACCAGGACCACAGGACATGGTAGGACAGCTGAGACAACCAAGTGCTGCGATGGGTGGACATGGGCTCTGTGGGACTGTGAGGAGGAGTTGCTTGGAGTACACGGGGCTGTGCCTTAGGACAGCCGATGAGCCAGTCAAGAGCTTAAGGGCCAGGGCTGGGGGACAGATCAACGTGACATTGTGGTGGGTGTCTGCAGCAGACCACCTGATCAGGACAAAGCAATTGAGAGCTTCAGACAACTGGAAGAAGCTTCATGTTTGCAGTTCCTGGTCCTCACAGTAGGCTTGAGCAGCCCCAATATCTGCTGGAGGAACACCACAGCAGGACTCCAAGCAAGCTGGGGGATTTCTGGAGAGCACTGATGACAGCTTAATGGCACAGCAATAAGAGGAGCACTCTGCTGGGTCTAGTACTTAGAAACGAGGAAGAACTGGTCAGGGAAGCGAAGGTCTTGAGCAGCCTTGGCTGAAGTGCTATGAGAGGTGGAGTTCAGGATCTCAAGAGGGTTGAACACGACAATTAGCCTGCAGACCACAGCCATGGACTCCAGGAGAGCAGACACTCTGTTCAGGGACCTGCTTGAAGGAATCCCATGGGACACAGTCCTAGGGAGAACAGCAGTCCAGGACACTCAGTTGACTGTTCTGGATCATGTCCTCCAAGCTCAAGAACAATCCATCTCCACTTCCTAGAAACCAAGCAGTAGTGGCAGGGGGCCTATACGTATGAGCAAGGAGGTCCTGACTGAACTCAGACATTAAAAGGAAGTACACAAAGGATGGGAGCAAGGGCAGAAGACCCCAAAGGAATATCAAGTCACTGTGTCTGTCCCAGAAGATTGTGCTGCCATTCAGAAGTATCTTGACAGACTGAAGAAATGGGCCAACAGGAATCTCACAAAGTTCATCAAGGAGAAACATCAAGTCCTGCAGCTGCCCCTTCCCCGCACCCACGCTAGTGCTTCTGAGACCAGGGCCTAGACCACCAAAAATGCCACCATACAACACCAGTATGCAGCTTTTTGTCTGGTCAGCTTCTTGAATTGATTCACCACAGGACGAGAATTAGAGCAAAGGCACGGGAAGGAGCTGGAGGGCTACCACAGATGGCAGCTCAGCAATCACAGCCTCAGTCTGTTTATCAGGAGCTTTCACAACACAGACAAGCAGCAGCAGAGCAGCAGGTCCACGCAGCAGTCACACCTCCAAAGCTGGATTTTGCAACCATGGCAGCCATGGCATCAGCTACACAAACTTGCATTTTAAGTATTTCCTCCCACTGGTTCTTATTTAGTTAAGAGTCTGTTAGGTCATCACCTCTAACGGCCCACGCAGGTGGCAGAGGAGCACTGATGGAGCAGTGGGCCCAGGAAGCCCCGCGTACTCTGGACAAATGATACCTCACTGTTTATGGCCAGCTAGACAGGCAAACCCTGAGGTGCAGAGATCACAGCCCACAAACTGCCTCAGTTCCAACACCTGGCACCCCTCCAAGAGGTCACTACCCAACATCAGTTCCCTCAATTTCAGGGGAAAAAAATACATCTGAACTGAGCCAGAAGGAAATGCTAGGAAGGAAATGGAAAGTATAGCAAGGATTAACAGTATTTTAGCTGAAGTCAGCAAGTGGATTAGGGGGAGGGAGAGCTGGGGGCTCCAGCATGAACTCGTCCTTTTGCAGAAAGTCTCTCACAGAAAAGGACTGCTGAGCTGCGTGCACTCCAAGAGCCCAACCCAGGTTCCTGTGAGGATCCATCAAGGAGAACGGAGAGCACGAGGAAATGGAGGCCACAGCGCTGGCAAGAGCCATTCCCCACACCGACTCGATGGTGCACCATGCTCTCAAGGAGCTGCCAAGCAGACGCTGGAGAAGACCCACTCACCTCCAGCACGCGTGGGATGGTCAAGTTCAGCCTGACTCCTGCTCAGAAGCTACACTCTGACTCAGTTTACAGGTACAGGTCTACCAAGAGAGACAGAGGGCATGGTAGGTCATGGCTCATAGCCCACCCTGTGTTCCCCTGAGTGAGGCACAGGGGAAGGTGCTTGCTGCTGCCCATCATCACAGCTCTTCTCTTGCCGAGCAGCAGCTGGGTGTGCAGAAGGCACGTGCACAACCATCACACCTGTAAGGGAAAGCATGTCCCACTGACAATCATTTCTCCTGAGCCAAGTCACCACCACAGCAGTGGCTCTCAGTACCCCATCCTCTCGAGCTGCCTTCAGCCCTGCCCATCCATCCCAGCCACCACAGGTTGCCTTTTCAGCAACACACCACCGATGTCAGGGGAAAAAAAAAAAAAAACAAAACAACAAAGAAAAGATACTAGAGGTGCAAATACCTAGGAGGACATTTCCTAATGTAGAGGGCAAATGTATTTGACAGCCCCTGGGGTCTTGACAGTTTACATAGATTAAAGAAAGGAAGAGTTCGGAGAGACACCTAGCCTGCTGCATGTCAAATGGGATCGTAAAAATGAAGACAACAGCAGAGTCCAAAGATGTTCCTGCTGCTAATGCTTCTCTGAACACCCCTATGGACAGCTCTTTACAGAGGAGCCACGCTATGGACCATGATCATTCCTGGCTGAAGCGGGGTTCTGCCAGCATCACTCCAGGGGCACTGCACATCTGGAAAGATGCCTTCCCAAAATAATCTGCACAATTCATTTCAGAGTTGGAGAATTCTGCCAGCAGCTACCACTCATGCTGTCCCATCTCTTTCATAAGGACATGAGTATTTATTGAGCACACTAGCTACTAAAACTGATTAGAGCAAAACAAACTAATTTTGTTACAAGGCAATGATCTGACCTCGTTAACGACGCGAGTAACTTGCTAACAATATTTTTCTTACATAGTGATGTCTTTCATTAGATCTCAAGCCGTTTTATAAAGGAGCTCAGTACATTCCTATAAACTCATTTTGCATAGGAATAAACCCAAGCCAGCGTCCACATACCCGGAGCGCAGCTCCCTGGGAAGAAATCTGCATGCAGTGCTGTAAGCAAACATGGAGAAACACCACCAGCCCCACCAGAAACAATAGCCCGAGGTGCCGGTGTGCAGAGCAGCCTTCCCCTGTCTCTTCAAAGTGGGCACCAGGAGAAGCTGGTGCACCCCAGCCAAGGCAGATCCCTGCCAGACCTGCACAGCAGGTTTCCTCCTCCTCAAACACAAATCCATGTCTCCTCTCTTCTTTATGAACGAAGAGAATGCCTTTGAACATCCAGGCTCACTGCGACGTCTCACAGCAGTTAAGAGATTTTGCCATTCTGTGACATTTCACATCATGGTTATTAAACCCAACAAACGCTCCACTGAGGTGACCAGCAGCTCAATGGGGCTCTCGCACCCCTCCCCTCTTTTAATAGGCATCAGCCACAAAACAAACCTACCAGCTGCCCCCAAGTCAGTCCCCTCCAACATGAGGGAGCAGCATACAGGCAAGGATCCTTCCTGATTACTTCCCTGAAGAGCCACCTCCCCAGATTAGGTTTTCCCTTTTGCCCTTTGGGAGGATTAGTGTACTTAACATGGTAATCTCACCTCCACTACAGCGTAACGCACAGACACCGCTGGGAGTCCCAAACAGGGGTACACCCACGTTCACTCAGTGCATCCCAGCTTCAGAGCCTGGGGAACAAGCTGCACGTCTTCTCACGCCTGGGAAGGTGAAGATATGATCTGTCAGGTTTCGAGGACAGAGCAGAGGGAAGACCCTCATGAATGACACCCTAAGGGCTGGGACATGGATCCTGCTGCTCAGCAGGGAGAGGGGCTGGGACCCCAGCAGGTAGCAGCAGGCAGATTAGGAAGCAGCCTGTGGCACAGGAGGGTTTAAACGCTCCTTGCTCAGCATCACCTGATTTAACCCACCTGGCATCACCAAGTCACCTGCTCATGGGGACACTTACCACCACCTACGGCAGTCACAACACAGCTCCCCCATCAAGGCCGAGCCAAGGTTTTCCTCTGTGCTTGCAACAGAAGGGCTAAAAGATCTCAAGATACTGCTGCCACAGAACACCCACCCCACCTTTCCTTCTGCCCTGCAGCCAAAAGCCTCCCAGCACTTGCCAATCACTGATTAACGAGTCTTACAGCTCTGCTCTTGGGGACCTGGGAAAAACAGTTCTCTCCATCTCACAGATGATGAAAAGCCTGCACAAAAGGAGGGGACTCTGTTTGTGGTCCCCACAGGCTACAGGCATGTCTGGAGCTCAGTCACTCCAGGCAGATCCGCGGCCACCGGCAAACACATGGCATTCCGGGGTTGCATCTAGTAGGGCAGACTGAATGCCTGCACCTCCTGTCAAGTTACGGGGATTTTCTGTGTGCATGCACCTGGCAGCCCCCAACCAAGTCTGGTACGCACGTTAACAAGCGGTACTGATATACTCAGCTTATGACCCAAAAAATGCATTTAAGGAAGACATTCAACCAATTTCCCCTCTGCACTGTTAAAAAGGGATGTTTTTGAAACAAAATAGCAGAGAAAAGAAGATGTCCAATCTAAGAAGCTCGAGCACAGCCAGAGGGCAATTACGCTCTTCCCATTTTAATGGCACACCAATATACAGCAAAGAGGGGAACTTCCAAGTGAAAAAAGCAGAACTAACATCTCAGATGGACTTCTGGGGTCTCTTGTCCATCTGTGCACACTCTTAGCACTCCACAAAACACTAAATACAAGACAGGCAGCTGCCCTGCCTGACTCTTACTGCTTGCAGACTCACACATGTGGGCAGCTCTCTTGGTGTCACTTTGGATGCTCAGAGAGGCAGAGCCATCCTCTGCTGCAGCTGAGTGCTGCGCCACGTGAGCACTAAGCACCTTGAGACGGTGGTGTCCCCAGATACATGCTGTAAATAAACACAGAGTGAGAACTGGGTTTGATACTGCGTACATTACATCGCACATCCCCAAAGCCAGGCAGGCTCCGCAGTGACTTGCAGGGGTGTCCATCCGGGTGCTCTGTGACCCACAGCAGCCATGGGGGAACGGGGACAAGCAGTCCTCAGCCTTCGTCCTTTTAGCATTTCATTCTTCCACTCAAGCTACTTCTCAGTGACTACCAAAACACTTCTTTAAGTCTGGAAGCCCTCGTGCCTTGGTGTCTCTCCATGAGCTTCATGGACATCAAAAGAAAACAATTCTACTAAATTCTCCCTGTTCCCCTTTTCAACTCCACTGTCACGCAGACACAGACCCTCTGCAGCAGAGGATCTCAGCCCAGGACCCCAGGTTGTTTCACATTAAATGAGCTCTGCCAGACATCTGAAAGATCACGTTGGTCATTCTGCTTAAAAGCTAGAACTCACCATTTCTCAGCGTGGAAAATTACATTTTCTACATGCAGGTAATGCATGAAAAGCTTTCAAAGGTCAAAAAAACCAAAGCCATCAATTTATCACAAAAAGCAACTTCCTATTAAAGCTTTTGAAAGCCTGTGCTCTCTAGCACAAACACTGCCTTGAGCAAGCTGCGCCAGACCCGCTCGCCCAGGGCCGCAGGCACCAACAGGCAACTCTGAGCATCGCCACTGCAACCCGATGGGGCTGTACGCATGCTCAGTACCACTGAACATCAACCATCGCTCCAAGGGGACCCAAGCACAAGACCATCGGTGGTACAGTCCCCCCAGAGCAGACCCTCACTCCTGGGGGGTTGGGGGGGAAGCTGTGCTCTTGCACAGCTGGCCGCATCCTGTCCCCTGCCCTCAGTGACAACACGTGGCAGAGCAAAGCATGGCTTGAACAGCATCAGAGCAGACACACCGCCAACGCTTCCTTCAGGGAGGGAGAGGAGCTGCGAGGGAGTCTGATGGCCCCAGCTGCAGAGGTGACTCCCACTCTGCCCAGCAGCAGAAGGGAAGCAGAGACCATAGCAACTGGTTCCACCGAGCAACGGCATCCAGCCCACCCTGTTAGTCTGCCCAGGACAACTCAGTGCCACTGAAATGTCACTGCTGTCCCCCAGCTCTGTGCTCATCCTCCAGCTACATGGCCTTTCTTCATCCCAAAAAAAAAAAAAAACCAAGCAGTGCCCTGGCTCTCAGAGAGAGGTCATGATTTGGCCCACATGCTCTCATTCTGACCCAATGAAACACAGATAACTCTGTGCTTTTGAGACAACTGCTTAAAATAGCGGGAGGCTCCAGCAGCGATGGCTGAGCAGACATGCACAGGGATGCGGGAAAGCAGCAGCAGGGTCACGGGGCTGCGCAGGGCCAGGAGCTGCAGGGCCTAGCACTCATCCCTTCCTGTTCCAGGGCCTGCAGCCCCAGCAAACAGGCTGTGGCATTTTGCACGGCCTCAGCAGGATACAGCATCACTCACCTGCCACAGCTGACCACAAAGATGTCATTTTACATCTCAACATTAAAGCAGGGAGAGACTTGAAACAAGTCAGAAGGGAAGGGCAAGAACAGCCTGGAGAAGACGCAGGCTGTAAGGAGAAGAAACTCCACCCCGAGCTGAGCACAGCCCCGGCCCTTGCTGCCACATCGAACTCAGCCCAGGGACGGTGAAGCAGCCAACACACATTTCTCCTTTTGGGAGAGACACAAGCCTCCGCGAGCGGCGGCTGTGGCCCCAGAGCTGCGGCAGCCGGAGAGCAGCCAGGCACCACCAGCGGTGCACCAAAAGGCATCCCCGTGCCCTCGCCAGCTCCCGCTGCCAGGACAGACGAGGCTCTCGGTTACGCTTTGGCTCAGCTCCCCACCACAAGCGACATCCCCTGCAGTTGTACTTACAAGCACTGCCCGGGTTTCCCCGGCCACGCTGCTGCTGCTGGCTCCAGACGCGTGGTCCCTTCCACTGCGTGGAGGGGAGAGGAGCAGCACAGGCTGCCAACCTCTGCCCCGGCCCTGCGCTGCTCCCAGCAATTCCCAACCAACGCAAGCGATGCTGTGAAGGGCAGTAAACGATAATTACTGTGGCTGAGCTCTGTGCAAATGACAATCATTTGCCCTCTTAAAAAAAATTAAATCTTTAAAGCTAACAAGAAGACTGTTTGCTTTCAAGTTATAACTCACTGGAGGTAAAGGGTTGATAATTAAAAGACCCGTTGCCATAATGACTGCCACCCTGAGGATAACATCTCACCCTTTTCTGACCACGGATTTAATTATCCTGTAGGAACACACAATACGTTTTCACCCAGATGAACATCAAAAGCACAACTTGCTCCCCGCTGACATCACAGCAGATGTTGCCGAGAAAGTTATGATAGTTCCTCGCACTGTACAGGGCAGGAGATGCCTCATCCCAAAGGAAGCTGTTCTCCAGGAAGAGACACTGAGATTGTATCGCTTTCCTTGCGGAGGCTCAGACTTTTCTGCAGCAAGGAGCAACCTCACCAAAAGCATTTGCCCTCCCTACACCTCCAGCCCCTCTCCCTGCACTGGGACTGACACAGCTCCAGTGTGCAAACACAAGTGGACTGTGGGCGCCCTGGGTCTGCGAAGCACTTGAATGATTGCTGTTAGCACCAAGATAGATGTGGATTGTTGCTTAGCAGAACGGGAAAAGGAAGGACACAAGCTAATTCATGTAACTATTATGAGAAATATAGAGTTTTCATAACTTTAGACGAGACAAGTAACTTTAAAAAAATATATCAACCAAGAGCACCTTTGGTGGGGTGAAAGCTTGCAAAGGTCAACTTTCAGGTCCCCAGGGACAGGCTGGGATAGGAAGTTCCCCACCTAACAGCACTACCTTTTAGGGAAGAAATGCAGCTACTCAGCAAGTTCTGAACTCCTCAAAATGCAGGACGACTTCCAGGGACCACATGGGAGTTCTCAGTACCACAATAAAATTAATTCAGGCAAGGAAAGCACAACAGCCACACCCCAGAGGATGATACCATCAGGGGAAGCCCAGGTTTAAGATGTACAAAGCAACTTTCCCTGGTTTTAATTATTTCTAGGGTTACTGTCTGACAGGTAAAATATTTACAATAAAAAAGGAAGACAAATAGCTCCCTCCCTATTTTACTGCTGTAATTGTCAGCTGAGAGCAGGAAAAAGTACCTGCAGGGTAAAGATAGTGAGGAGAAGCAAGCTGCTCCCGAGCACCACACTTTGCACCCCCTTTTGAAGGGGACTGCGCAGGAAAGCGGAGTGCGAGACAGACACAAACCAGTCCTTCACTTGCACGCTTTTCAGCGAGGCAAACATGCATCCACCAGTCCAGGTTGCTCATCCCCACATTTAAGCATCCTGCTGACTCCTGGCCTAAAGGAACCGACGTCCAGGACTCACCTCCTCAGTCTTTTTTCTTTAAAAAGACACATAACTTCTCACTCATATTCAAGAATAACCTTTTCAAGGAGCACATTTAGACATACTGTATTCTTAGGAGAGCCATGTCGATGCCACCTATATGAGAACTTTCCTTGTTCCCTTATACTCAAACCTGAGGAAATCCAACTTGCAGCAACAGAAGAGGAAAATAATCTCCGGGGGGGGGGACGGACAAAGCAGAGCTCAGAGCTGCTCCACACCGTGACAACTTGTGGCTGCAGGAGCCAGGACACCAGCCGGCAGGCTGGGAAGAAAACAGCCCACTGGATCGCACGTTTTCTATAGAAATCTCCTTGAAGCAAAAGAAAAAAAAAAAAGCCCTAGCGATGGCATTAACCTGCCAGATGAGGAAACCTCAGGGCACGCAGCAATGCAGCGGGATTACCGCAGGACCCGCTGAACGCACCGTTCAAAAGAACGGGTATCCTCTGAAACCAACGCAGCCACAGAGACAACGAAATCTCCCTTAAAAGTGAAGACCTGGTAAGAAAAAAAGGCGCTGGCGGCACAGCAGCGCCTGCGCCCGCCCCTCACCGCGCTCCCAGGGCGGCCGGGGCAGCACCGCCAGGCAGGCCCTTTTCACACGAAAAGGCTGAAATCGAACAGCAAAACAGCATTGCAAGAGCATGAAGTAATCCCACCCCTGCAGTTAGTGTTTTCCTATCCAATTAGCTACTCCAAGTGTAAGGGGAAAGAGGGAAGGGGAAAAAAAAAAAGCGTGCTGCAAAGCCAGGAGATGTTTTGCAACTCCCGGGCTCCTGCAGAACGGGAGAAAGAAGGGGGGAGAAGGGGGGAGAAGGGGGGAGAAGGGGGGAGAAGGGGGGAGAAGGGGGGAGAAGGGGGGAGAAGGGGGGAGAAGGGGGGAGAAGGGGGGAGAAGGGGGGAGAAGGGGGGAGAAGGGGGGAGAAGGGGGGAGAAGGGGGGAGAAGGGGGGAGGCTCACTTGCTCCGCCGTCCCTCGGGCCCTTCCCGCGGCGCAGCCGGCCCGCACGCCGGGGGATGCAGCCGGGGAGCCCCGGCGCGGCCCCGCTACCGCCGCCGGCGGAGAGCAGCTGGCTCCGGCCGTGGCCCGGGGGAGGCGGCGGAGGAAGCGGGCGGCGGAGGGGCGGCACCGGGAACCACCCCCACCCGCCGGCCAGCCCAGCCCGCCCCGCCCCGGGATGCTCGGCCGCCGGGAGGGCCTGGGGGGGGGGGGGGAACGGGACGGGACGGACCCGCCCGGCCCGGGAGCGCGGCGGGCTCCAGGCGCCCAGCCCCGCCGCCCCGGGGGAGGGCTCTGGCCCGCCTGCCGCGGGGGCCGCACGGAGAGCGGCGGGTGAGCCGGTGTGTGCCCCGGCGAAGCCCCCCCCGAGCCCGGCCGGAGGGGTCCCGCCCGGCGAGAGGGTGCAGCGGCGCTTACCGTGGCTCAGCCGAGTCGGGAACTCACCGCTCCAGCACAATTCATTTTCTTGAAACTACCGGGGCCGCTTCCTGGCTCGGTTTAACAAAACCGGTTTGAATTTGCTCTTTAAAGCGCTGCAAACGTGCACAGAGCAGCAAAGCAAGCTGAGCCTGCCGGCCTGCATGCAAGCGTAAGGCGAAGTACTTCAAGCGCCGGCAGCTTGCACCGCAGGCAGCTGCCTTCTGCGCCGTCCCGAGCGCTCTGCTGCCCGGCAGGCAGGTGCACCCGCAGGCAGGTGCGAGCACAGGCAGGGAAAACAGCACTCCGCCCGCGCTGCCTGCTCCCCACGCATGGGGCAGGCTGCCTGGGGGGAAAAAAAAAATCTTCCTGCTGCATTTTTTAGCTCTTAAGCAGTTACGCTTCTAACCTCAAAGTTAGGAGATATCGGCTAGAGCAGGGGGGCTGGAAAAAGTAAGGCACTGTCCTAAGCTGGCTGTTCCTTTTAAGTCATCCAAAACCACTACGCTGATGAACATACGGAGGCAGGATGCTGCGGGCAGGACACACACCACTTCAGGACACACACCACTTCACAACTCAGACGTGCAGCCTCACGTGCATCAAAGCAGCATACCGGCCCTGCAGTTTGGTGGCTCAGGGAATCCTGTTACCCTAAGAGAAGCCAGAGGATCAAAGACCCACGGTGGTTTTCCATCACTGCAAACTCCTCTTTGAGAGCTGTTGCTCTTCCCCGGGCTTTTCCCAGTACCTGCTGAGCATTTCTCCTCCCCACTCGCCCTGCTTTACACTTTTTCACTGATAACGCATCCCAGCTGCAGCCTGCAGGCACCAGCCTCTCTACGCCCCTCTGCCAACTGCCTGCACCCACCCACAGACACAACCCACCTGCAACCTGCCACGGGTGGGCACCTGCATGCACCGAGGCACAGGGGAGGACGAGGGGCAGCTCTGGCGGGTTTGGGGCGAGTGCTTTTGTGCATCTCTGTGTGCTGAGGGGTTGCACATCCCTCATGTGCCAGTGCCACGTGGAGCGGCTCTGCCACCTGCCCCGATGACAGGTCTCTGTCACCACCGCTTCCCTGCAGCTCAGCGATGCAGTGCCACATTGCTGAGCGATGGCAAGCTGCAGCTTGCTCTCAGTCGTTGTCGTGCTACCCCAGACCAATGTACAGTGATGCAAATGGAAGCAGGGGCAGGCCCTCTTTGTGCAGCCTCTTCAGCCAGCCCAAAAATTGGTGCTGTCCAGTCCTCGTCCTTGATACTCTCTGCTGCAGATGGAACTATCTCAGCGCGGTGACCAGCTGCATGGGCACCGCAGTGTGGGGTGGGAACCACAGAAGGGCATCCACACAGTGCCTTCCTGGACAAAACGAATGGGTGTTAAGTCTGGAACATACTATATACAACTCCGTTAAATTTGAATTTGCCGTGTTCTTCCTGTTCATATGTTGCGCACATCTACCTGCCATGCTGCAGGGCCACAGAACATTTAATTCAGATTAAAAAAATCTAAGAACGCTCAAACAGTGATGATTTGTGTGAGCAGCCTTTGCTGCCAGCCCAAGAGGTTTATGGGCTGCCTTTCATTAGCAACGCCCCTAACATCAGGCTTTGCCTGGTGATTCAGAGTTCTGTGATTTACCAGCCAAGCTGCCCAGAAGCTCAGAGATGACCGTGCTTATGTACAGCCCAAGGAGCATCCCGCAAAACCTTGCGTTTAACATCAGCCTTTGGGCTGGGAATAGCAGGGCCTCATCAGTCCGTCTCCTAAACAGCATCATCCTCACGCTTCACATTTGGCAAAACACAAGCATGCAAAGTAAACCATGTAATTCAGTAGGGGAAAATATACTCTAGGACTAAGAAGGAGATACTGCAATGAAAATGTCTGCTGAGAAAGGCAAATACATTTTTCTTTGTATGATTAAACAGAAAAAAACTCATGATAGGCCCATGTCTGGCAGAGGAACTGTGGTATGAGCTGTGCTCCCAAGCCAAAATGCTCAAGGCATGCTCTGAATAAGGAAGGAAAAATGCTCTCCCTTCTCAATCAAGAGTGCCCTTGATGCAGAGCATCAGAGCCAAGAAAGAGATTGTGGGGTAGAAGCGGCTCCTCATGAGGGCTTGGGCTGAGGAGCCGCTCTGCGAGGGGCTGAGCCCGAGCCTGCAAACACAGCACAGGGCACAGGTCCTCACCCACATGGTGCTTGCACAGTTAATAGTCAGGGTGTGTAAAGAGAAGGGGGTCTGAGAAACTTTGCATGGGTTGCATTTCACAGCACTGCTTGGGGCACGCTGCTGCCCGCTTAGAGGGGAGTAAGCTGCAGGTGCCGTTCCTCTCTGCACTGACTCTGCCAACAGCCTTCCCCAGGCTTTCCTGCAGCTGGGGGGTTGCTGCGCGGAGGAGGCCTCGAGGGGAACGGTAGCAGGGCAGGGCTGCCCAGCCTGGAGGTCCAAACCCAGGGTGTCCTCAAAGCCAAGAGATGCAGAGGTCTCCGGACAAGCCGAAGGAAAACAGAGAATGCCAGTGGGCTTTTTGGCTTAATTGATTTCTAGCAGTGATGACTTTGTTTTATCAAATGTTGCCGTTGGCCGCTCTGCCTTAGCAGGGAGCAAAGGCTGCAGCAAAGGCCTGTCACGGTGTCAGGAGCATCCTTCTCCCCGATTGCACTCGTCCTGTTTTAGATCGCTTCTCCACATGGTCGGACAAAGGGGCTCTTAACCTCTCTTCAGGCAGCTCTAAATCAGCTGTGGAACAGTGGGCTACCAGAAAAATGAGCTATAATTAATGCTGAAAGTCTCTCACTCTCCAGTTTTCTGTAAGCTTGTGAAGAGCAATCATTCTGTGATGGCAGGGCAGCCATCTCCAGTCTTCCAGAATGTGTTGCTTTTTCAGGGTCGAGACACCAACTCTGCTTTAAATCACCGGACAGTGTGTGAACAAGGCTAACAACACTAACTTCAACACTGACATTTTGCACCCGTGAGGCCAAATCCTGCCCTGGCAATAGAGCTCCAAGAAACTCGGTGCACGTGCTCTTCTGTTTACCATGCTTCAAATAGAGGTACCATTAGTGGCTGCCTGGGGCTGCAGATGAGACAATGACAAAAAAATCATCCCACTTGATACACCTACTTCACTTCTGGGATAGCTGCTGGGCCTTATCTTCTGCTCGTCAGTGATTGCACCTTCATCACAAGGCCTTCTTCGTATAAACTGGCTGTCTGTGGTTTGAGACCTAGCTACAAAAACCTTGTCTTATTCCTTGTCTTACTACGAAGGCTTCCAGCTCCAGGACTTCAGACACAGCTGACCAGCACAGTTTGTAACAAAGGCAACTCCAAAGGCTGACACAAGATGCAGCAATGGATGGTACTTGCTTTCTGAAGTACTGATCAGAGAGCTGTACTTTCTGGTTGGAGAGTGTAATTAACAGTAATTTCTAAAAAATCAAGTTCAGGTTGATGAAAAATGCCAGGTCTGACAGCTCATGAGCGTTAAGCTATCTCATGATCTGCAGCACAGATACAGTGTCCCTCCTTCCCAGCAGGAGAAGTACTTTTCTTCATTTCCCAGCAGCTTGCAACCCATTGCCCAGCCAAGCCTGACACATGGGCTCGCAGGGCTATGGGTCTGCCCCAGGAGGGCTCGCAAGGCTATGGGACCATCCCTCCATGGAGCTGCTCCACTGCAGTGGGGATTCAAGGTTCTCATGCTGAAAGACATGGCCATGGCTCATCCTGGCCTTGGCCCCGCTCCTGGAGAGGTCTGGCACACAGCTGGCAGGGATGGAGGGGTCTGATGTCAACAGCAGCAAGGTGGAAAGTCTGCTCCAAGAAAGGAGCAGTCCTGACACTGGTTTGGGAGATTCCTGCCTCAGAGGAAGGAGGAGTGAGAGGACTGATTGCTGCTGAATCCCCTGCTACTTTCTGCCCTCCGGGGTTCACTTACGACACCACCACCCCCTCCCCAGATGCTTAATCCCCCCATTCTGACTCCCACTTCACCTTAAGCCCTCCTGCTTAACTCTTCAGTCTAACAACTCTTCAGCCATGTGAGGACTAGAATGAGCAAACAGACCCCGTATGAGCAAACAGACCCCAACCACAGGCTGTGAAAGAGTTTCTGAACACCCCACTGATACCTCACACACCTAGCAGGGAGAGGGCAGCTGCTGGAGAAAATAACAGGCACCCAAATACAGGACTCCACGTATCTGTCCTCCTGCCTCGGGAAAAGAGCCACGGCTTTGGGCTGGTTCCCTCTTGGCTTCAGCTACTGCTAAAGCTGACTTCACCTGACATAGAGAAGATAAAAAGAGAGTTTTCAGCCTCTAATAGCTCCCGTCCGGTCCTTCCACACTCTGTCTCAGCTTGCAGGAGAGCACAGTTTTCTCCCAGGTGATTTAACTGTCAGGGAAACACCTTCCCAGACAAAACACATCACCACAGTCAGACTTAGCCCCATATCTGGGGCTTTTGAATTTGAACAGAGGCCATGGCCGCTCAACAACTCCCTATTGTAAGGCCAGCACTGCTTTATCAGCTCAACCTAGAGATAAAAAGATAACGCTGAAAACAGGTGGTAAAGTACAAGCTGATTTTCTGGGGGCAGCCAGGGCTTGGAGGCCTTCTCAGCCACCCCATTAGCAGTTCTGCACTGATGTCTGCGCTCCCCGCACAGGAGCTGGACCAGACCCTTCCTCATTCAGGTCAAGGCTGGGTTCAACCTTAATAAAGATAAATACCAAATTCCCAGAGAATTCACCTTGTGTTTTTGCAGCCATGTGTGATACAGATCCAGTGATGCCTACTGGAATGATGTATCTGATTTAATACCATCAAAGCAAAAACTGTTCAAAGTTGCTATGGCCTTCCAGAGTGCTGGGCATCAAATTGCCTGGGGAAATTATAAGGCCATGAAAGAGGGTCTCTATGGCTGGCCCATCTTAAAAACCTTACTTGTACAAGCTATCACAGCTGATTGCGAGACAGCACCTCTGATGGCTCTTAATCAGTACTTGCTTCAAAATACAAAGGAGGACTGAAGCAACTTTCTCATCTGCAGACTGGTATGACTCCCTACTAAGAACTAATAACTACCTCTACTGATGAGTGGAGTTTCTGTCTCTCAGTGCACTCACTGGAGATACTAAAGGAGTGTGAAGCTGTTCGAGAGATGGAGAATTACTGCTTTGGGCAGATGACATGGTATGGAAACAACGACCCTTCCAAGATGTTCCAGGTACCCACCATTAATACTTTTTCCAGAGATGAGGTATTAAAATGATGATACAAGAAAGGAATTTACATTCCTTTGACATCCAAAAACAGCAGATGGGAACTTTTGTGAATAAATCTGAGAGCTGGAGCTGTCTGATAATGCCGACCTTGCCGACAAGGATGAGAAGTGGAAGGTTATTCTAGCACAGATATCACCAGTGAATGCAAGGATGCACTCTTAGCAGATGTGTGAGTGAGAAACCAAGTGTGAGATGTGAGTAGAAATCAGAAGTCCTTCCAGAGATCATATGCATGTGTCTGCACATCTGGAGCACTTCAAAATTGCTTGATATGAAAGATTCTTACTCGGTTTCAGCTGAAAGCACTCAGAGAGATGAAAAACAGACAGGTGAATTTGGAAGTCTTTCTAGCTGAAAGTGCCTTAAAAAACTCTGTCTTATGTCTTAAATCAACTTCAGGAGTAATGAAAAGATTTCCAGTGCATGGAGACTTGCAGTAATTTTTGAGATCCAGAAGAGGAAGATGAAACTGAATAAAGGAAATCAACAAGCTCTATTCTGAGCATGATTGCTGCCCACAGGGAACAGGGTGGAGCTCATCCAATGCTCTTACCTATGCAACAGATGATGTGACAGCCTGGGGCTGAAAGGTCTTGTCTGAGACAGGCAGCAAAGATGAAGATGATGTTAATCTGACGTTAGGCTGAATTGATTAATCAGATCTTAATCTGGCAGTGATGTTTGTAGAAACTTAGATACCTTCGTCCACCTGATGCAGTCTTTTATATCGTTAGCTTTCATGTAGAGCCTGTCTTAATCAGTTTTGTGCAGAAGACTTTGAGATACAGTGTCAAATGCTCTATTAAAATCTAAATATATATCTGCAACCTCTTCTAGCATCAGTCACCACACCATAGACTCAGAACTGGCATTTCCCTTCTCCTCTAACTCCTAATCATTAACTAAAGAGGGAAAATAATAAAACAGCAATTAGGAAAAGCAATTCATAAAGCCATGGCTTATTGTCCTTTCTTTGCTATCAGAACAGCCCAGTGGACTCTGGCTGTGTGGACGTCTGTTTACATGGATACAGGAGTGTCAGGAGGTTTTTCTTTCTCGGTATATGTTCTGTTTCAGGAAGCGCTGAAGCAGAATTATTTGTACAGTAACTGCCAGGTCTCTTCTTTTTTATACCTGGCATCACATTGTTTTCCAAAACTTTGGACTTTCACCAGTTTTACTCTTCCGTACTGCAGGAGCATGGACCACGTCAACCAGGAGCATGCGTGGTTACACCAGGTCCTGCTCAGCACACAGCAGGCATCGCCTCCTTCAGCAGTCAGCCCCGTGCCTGGGCAATAACCACAAAGAGCTGCTGCAGCAGTGCCCAGTTTGACCAGTTGCTGGCTCTGGGCAGAGAGGGGGCATGGGGCCATGGTAAGCTCTCTCCTTATGTGCTCCACCGCCTGATGCCCACAGAGCTGGCAGAGGCAGTGGGGCAGCGGGGTGGCCGGGCTGAGCCCGCTCTTCTCTATCCCACTGCACAGACACTTCCCAAACAAGTATGGCAAAACAACCCCCACTGCCCTGGCCAAAAACATCTTGAGGTGAGAAAAGATAGGCCCTGTCAAAGACGAAGGTTTGGTGTTCCTTTTTTTGGCTGGAAAGAAGACATTTGGGAGTAAATGTGAATGTGTTTGACTGGGAAGCCTTGCCTCTCTCTCCAAGGTACATATGCCCCATGTTTGAACTTCCTCTAATAAGCAAAATCAGCAGCATTTTAGCCTTTATCCATGAGTACTACAACAACAGATGAGAAAATAAATTTGTTGTACACTTTAACAGCAACTCTTAGAGAAACAGGAAAAGATTTGTCTTTGGCTCTTGCTCCTCTCCATTCTCCACGGGGCTCAGACTCAAACTCAGCATCAGCCAGAGCCTGAGCTCACTGGCTCGAGGTCACGTCCGAATGCAATCACCAGCATGGCCGATGTACCCACCACCCCTTCGTGTTCCCATTCAAGCTTCATGAACGTATGAACACACCACGGGCAAGAGGCTGCTCGCTGTTTACTCCATGACGGACAAGGAGTTCAGGGTCACAAGCCATATGGATTACACCAAGCCCAGTACCCTGTTTCTACCTGCCACAAACAGCAGAAGCAGAGGACACAGTATGCAACCAGACAACATACAGTGTTGTTTTCCTGGCAAACTGTTGGTGAAAGACCTCCTTCCCCAGAGCTCAGATCTTTGCATTTAACTCCTACTGGTGTTTTTTCCATGAGTTTTGCTAATAGCTTCTCTTTTTTTTTTTTTGCTTCTAACCCATGCAACTTTCTGCATCCAGAGCCTCCAGTGGCAATAGGCTCAGAGTTCACTCTCCGTCCCCAGGAGCTGCACTTCCCAGGGAATTAACTGCCAGTGTGCAAACACCCAGAGCATCAAGTGGTCATGCAAATCGCATGGCAACGCTCTCTAGCAGGATTGTTTAAGGCTTTCCACCACAGAAATAAGCACTGGGTGAAGAAACGCTTCACTTTGAGGGAGTCTGGTCTGCTGGTTCCCTCTCAGACCAAGCTGCAGAGAGTCTCTCCTTTGCAAGCGGCAGTGCTCATGCAGGAGGATCTCCCTCCTGCCATCAGCAGTGAAGCAGCCCAGAGGCAATCATGTTTGGGGAGGTGTGGGTGAGCATGGCATTTGTGAGAACTCTGATGAATTACTGCAGGCGTTTCAGAAGTCTGCCCAACACTGTCCTGAGCCCCAGTGCATGAGTCCTCAGCAGGAGAAGCCCTGGTCCGTGGGTGGGTGCTCTTTGTCCCGCAGGAACCCGACCTCCTTCTTTTCACAAGAACCCATGCTGTGAGATGGTTGGGAAAATGTGTTGGGTTTGCGTGGCAGGGTTTTGGTAGCGGGGGGGCTACAGGGGTGGCTTCTGTGAGAAGCTGCTAGAAGCTCCCCCTGTGTCTGATAGAGCCAATGCCAGCCGGCTCTAAGACGGGCCCGCCGCTGGCCAAGGCCAAGCCAATCAGCGCCTCTGTGATAACATATTTAAGAAGAAGAAAAACACTTAGAGGGAGAGAGCTTTTGCAGCCGGAGAGAGGAGTGAGAAGATGTAAGAAACTCTGCAGACACCAAGGTCAGTGCAGATGGAGGGGGAGGAGGAGCTCCAGGCGCCGGAGCAGAGATCCCCCTGCAGCCCGTGGTGAAGGCCATGGTGAAGCAGGCTGTCCCCCTGCAGCCCATGGAGGAAGGATGAGGGGGTGTAGCGATTCCACCTGCAGCCCGTGGAGGACCCCACGCCGGAGCAGGTGGAGGCACCTGAAGGAGGCTGCGGCCCGTGGGAAGCCCACGCTGGAGCAAGTTCCTGGCCGGACCGGTGGACCCGTGAAGAGGGGAGCCCACGCCAGGGCAGGTTTGCTGGCAGGACTTGTGACCCCGTGGGGGACCCCATGCTGGAGCAGTTTGCTCCTGAAGGTCTGCACCCCGTGAGAGGGACTCCATGCTGGAGCAGGGGAACGATGAGAGGAGTCCTCCCCCTGAGGATGAAGAAGCGGCAGAAACACCGTGAGATGAACTGACCGTAACCCCCACTCCCCGTCCCCCTGTGCCGCTGAGGGGGGGAAGGTTGAAGCCGGGAGTGAAGTTGAGCCCGGGAAGATGGGAGGGGTGGGGGAAGTGTTTTAAGAGTTGATTTTATTTTCTCATTCCTCTACTCTGTTTTTGCCTAGTAATAAATTAGATTAATTCCCTCTCTAAGTTTGGTCTGTTTTGCTCGTGACAACAATTAGTGAGTGATCTCTCCCTGTCCTTATCTCGACCCACAAGCATTTCGTTATGCCTTTTCTCCCCTGTTTAGTGAATGAGGGGAGTGAGAGAGCGGCTCTGGTGGGCACCTGGCCCCAGTCAGGCTCAACCCACCACAGTCTTTTTGGCGCCCAACGTGGGGCGTGAGAAAATCGAGATAAGGACAGTAATTGGAGGAGGTAACGGGCAAAACATTGACTGAACTTAGCTTGAGAGCAAAATATTGGTGAAGGGACGAGAGGTGGATTCTGTGTGTATTGTCTACTCTTGTTTAGTGTTGTGATAGTGTTGCTTTGATTCTGGTGGGGGGAATTCTTTTTTCTTTTTCCTTGTAGATGTGATTTGTGTGTGTGTAGTTTTTCTGTTGAATGTATGTTTTAATAATTCTTAAATATGTGATTCACAGAGGCGAGGGGTGGAATGTGTTGGGTTTGCGTGGCAGGGTTTTGGTAGCGGGGGGGGCTACAGGGGTGGCTTCTGTGAGAAGCTGCTAGAAGCTCCCCCTGTGTCTGATAGAGCCAATGCCAGCCGGCTCTAAGACGGGCCCGCCGCTGGCCAAGGCCAAGCCAATCAGCGCCTCTGTGATAACATATTTAAGAAGAAGAAAAACACTTAGAGGGAGAGAGCTTTTGCAGCCGGAGAGAGGAGTGAGAAGATGTAAGAAACTCTGCAGACACCAAGGTCAGTGCAGATGGAGGGGGAGGAGGAGCTCCAGGCGCCGGAGCAGAGATCCCCCTGCAGCCCGTGGTGAAGGCCATGGTGAAGCAGGCTGTCCCCCTGCAGCCCATGGAGGAAGGATGAGGGGGTGTAGCGATTCCACCTGCAGCCCGTGGAGGACCCCACGCCGGAGCAGGTGGAGGCACCTGAAGGAGGCTGCGGCCCGTGGGAAGCCCACGCTGGAGCAAGTTCCTGGCCGGACCGGTGGACCCGTGAAGAGGGGAGCCCACGCCAGGGCAGGTTTGCTGGCAGGACTTGTGACCCCGTGGGGGACCCCATGCTGGAGCAGTTTGCTCCTGAAGGTCTGCACCCCGTGAGAGGGACTCCATGCTGGAGCAGGGGAACGATGAGAGGAGTCCTCCCCCTGAGGATGAAGAAGCGGCAGAAACACCGTGAGATGAACTGACCGTAACCCCCACTCCCCGTCCCCCTGTGCCGCTGAGGGGGGGAAGGTTGAAGCCGGGAGTGAAGTTGAGCCCGGGAAGATGGGAGGGGTGGGGGGAAGTGTTTTAAGAGTTGATTTTATTTTCTCATTCCTCTACTCTGTTTTTGCCTAGTAATAAATTAGATGAATTCCCTCTCTAAGTTTGGTCTGTTTTGCTCGTGACAACAATTAGTGAGTGATCTCTCCCTGTCCTTATCTCGACCCACAAGCATTTCGTTATGCCTTTTCTCCCCTGTTTAGTGAATGAGGGGAGTGAGAGAGCGGCTCTGGTGGGCACCTGGCCCCAGTCAGGCTCAACCCACCACAGAAAAAAAGGAAGAACCCCTCAGGTCTCCATTTGGCTGCATTTTCCCAGACTGTAAATCAGCTAGTGAGAAGCCTCAAGGGCAGAACAGCCCCATAAATACCTTAGCAGTACAGGGAACTCTCTACAAACAACTGGACAAGACCCTTTCCTTGTCTGACAGCTCTGAGCAACATTGCTTTCATTTGGTGTGAACCAAGACCTCAGCTTGGGTTCAGGATTTTGAAAATGTGCTAATGTGCTGCTCTTTAACACATTCACTCCCCAGGCAGGGGATTAATCCACTGCTTCCCATGTGGCATACAAACTACCGGCCTGGTTTTATGGGGACCTGCATGTGTTAAATGCATCATTTTCTACCAGGACCCAGGAGGAAAGACCCCGTTGTTACTGCAGCACGTCAAAAAAACCACTGTCAGAGTAACACAGCAGCCAGAGGCAGGACACTCCTGCACACGGTGGTCACAGGGGCTGTGTGATGAATTGCTGCAGATGTTTTCCAAACACCCTGACCTAGTCTCCAGACTCATTTTCCCTGTCCCCAAGTGTCACTCCACAGCACAGCTCTCCTTGCTGAAACACTGTTTTGCCCCCAAACCACAGTACCTCACTTCCTTCCACCCACGTGGCCAAACAGGATCTCAAGAGCTGTACCGGATTTGCACAGCCTGGGCAGAGATCACCCCCTCTGCGGGCCAGAGCTTCAGCCTCTGCTGTTGGTGGGAAGTCCCATGGGGCAGCAGATCCTCCCCTCCCTGCCCGCTGCCTGCTCTGTGCTCCAGTCCTGAAGTCAGAGCCTCTGGAGCAAGGCTCATCCCACCAGCTCATGTGAGTGTGGGCCCGGTGAGGGAGCTGCAGCCCATTTCACGGCCACATCCAGTGCAAGCGCTGCCAGAGCCCGGGGTAAGGCAAAGCAGAGAAATCCACCTGCCAGAGCTGGGTTCCCCACACTGGGTTTTCCCCTAAGCCAAACTCCAAGCTGGTGTACAGACAGTCATGCCTCAGGAGACCACGTTTGGAAAGAGCTTCCCTTTTCTTTCTGGATCTTCCCACCTCAGATGTACTCTTTTCCAATTTGGACACATCCTGTAGCCCCATCTGTTTCATCGTTTCACACATAGAAGACTTTTGTCCTCCCTGTTTTATTTTAATGATAAACTATAACCTCCAGTCCAGGAAGAGAGTGAGGATACAGAGTAGACTATTTCCCTATAAGAGTGTCCCTGCTGACATTTTTCACCTAGCCAGTTTTACAAAGCTGATGCTTGTCCTGATTTTATAAACTCATGCAGCCTGTGGCCTGCAGCTTGGGAATCTGCCCGTTGGCTGGCTGGACACAGCACCCACTGGGTGCCCCAGCAAGATCAATGTGCCCACTGCACACTGACACCTTTCACTTCCAGCTGAAACGTGCCACAAGACATCCTCTCCCCGGGACATGTCACATCCCCTTCCCATCCCATCTTGCTGATAGCCACATGAATCCTGCAGGGATTTTGGCTGCAGCAAGATACAGGGTCTGGGAATCTATTTATAGCCTGTATTTCCCAGAGATTCATTTCCTGGAGTCTTTGCTCAAAAAAAATGACAAGAGCTGAAGAAGGATCTTTGGAAATCTATGCATTTTCCCAGAAGCATAGCAACATCCTCAGGCTTACATTGGAAATACTGTGAGGTTTTCCTCTTCCTTGGCTCAAACAAGAATGGTTTGGGACCCACAGGAGAGTGTGAATCTGTTCCTTGGTGTTTAAGGTACCTCCCCAGAACCTGAAGAGTTTGTATAGGACATTACCCCGGTATATCCAGGGAGGATTTTCCTATGTCGGCTCAGCAGATAGCACTGATCTCCATGGGCAGCACACACAAGGAGGAGTATGGGCTGGGTTTTCAAAGAGCTTTAGGTATCCAGCAGGAGATCCAAATGCCTGGACAGTTATTTTTATTAGCCTACAGACATTTGACAGTTGGGCTCTCAGTAAAGAAGAAATATGGATTGCAGAATATCACCTGGCACCTGTCAACCTACGCAATGAGTGCTGGCACTGTAACTTCTCCTACATTTCACCTTGTCCTGTTTTTCGGCTGGGACAGAGTTAGTTTTCACAAGAAGTTGGGAGGGGACACAGCCAGGACAGCTGACCCAGACTAGCTAAGGGGATATTCCATACTATAGGATGTCATGCTCAGTATATAAGGGGGGGGCTGGCGAGGGAGGAGGGATCACTGCTCGAGGATGGGCTGGGCATGGGGTTCCAGGCGGTGAGCAAATTGCATTGTGTATCACCGGCTTTGTATATTCTTTTATTAGTATTGCTGTTGTTATTTCCCTCTTCCTTTGCTGTCCCAGTAAACTGTCCTTATCCCAAGCCACAAGGTTTACCTTTTTATTCCGATTCTCCTCCCCATCCCACCGGGGTGGGAGGAGTGAGCGAGTGGCCACGTGGTGCTCAGCTGCTGGCTGGGGCTGAACCACGACACACCTATGCAAAATGCCTTATCACTGCAGGTACCCAAAATAAGTGGTGGCAGAGCTGTGACTACCTGCAGCTACCACTTGTACATTGCATAGGCTTTCACCTACTTGTCTTTTGTAAATAAATCTTTAAGTAGTAATTTGCACCAGTTTAAATGTCACTTAGCATGTGCATCTTGTCATGGGAGCCAGCATTTTCCCAGCAAGCAATGTCATGAAATTAAACCATAATTCAGACTCTGTTGGTTTAAAACCCAGTCCCTCAGTCCTGGCATGAATGTCTCATGTGCCGACTGTGGCAGTAGATCAGGTCTGTGCTGGGTCAGGGCTCGTGGCTACGTGAACAGAATGTGGCTCTTTGCTGCATTTACCCTTCTAGCACCAGCTGCTGTCAGTGGAAAGAATCAGATACAAATACCTTGGATTTTTTCCTCAGCTGGGTTTGCCAGATGATCCAGTGGAAAGCCAACCATCCACAAGAGAAGGTTGGAACTGATTTACCCAGCAGCTGCCCTGCTACAAGACTCCCCAGAAGCCGAGGCAGCAGGAGCCTCTAGCTGAGGTATGGACAGGAGTGGGAGAGAGATCGTGCAGTGCAGGGAGGGAGCCCTTCCAGCAGCCAGGCTGCTCTGTCAAATGGAGGCACGTGTTGAGCCCCGAGTGTGAGCAGAGCAGTGCTTCCATCTCTGCCAGGAAGTTTCTGCTCTCCATGTGCTAATTAGCACCTCCAACCCCAACTCTCGCACCATGGTTTCGCTCCACAGGTTAACAGATGCAGCGCTCGCTGATTTTGGAAGGGGCAGTTACAATCCTGCCCCCTCCACCTCCCGCTGTGCTGCCCCTCCTAATTTTGTGATGGCAGCAGCACTCTCCTAGCCTTGATCTTGACTCAGTGGCAAGAGACAGGCCACAGCACTGGTGACATGCAAACAGTCACCTGTCCTTCCCAGCGAGGTATAGATTCAGGCCTGCTTTAAAGCTTTCTTAGCCATTAATAGGAATCTCACTGCCTGCAAAAGCCAGAGGTTCTGGAGGGGTCTCATGGCTGGTTCATCTCAAATACAAAGGGTTTCTTGGGTTTGGGTTTTTTTCCTTTTTTAGCACTTCTAAACCGCAGAGCCTTGATGCAAAAGCTAACAGTGTCAGTAGCGCTGCTCCAGCAGGCTGCTGGCTTCAGGCGACTCTCCTGGATTACAGCAGTCTGATCCCCTTTTCGATTTTTAATTGCTTAAATGTCAACAGCATGCAGGTGCCCAAGGAGAGCTACAACTCCCTCATGGCCCAGGCTGGGTTCTCCCAGAGCACCGGGAGCTGCTGGCAGCTGCGGCAGCACTCGGCCCTCTGCCGAGTTAAAGTAAAACTGCATCTCCGTGGCCATCCCCATCCCGCAGCACACCGCCCTGTGCAGTCACCGTCCAGATCGGGCTGCACCCCTCTCGGATGCCCCAGCTGAGACGGACTTTTGAACCTTATCAGGAGATAAATCTGCCAAAAGGAGGGAAACACAAGGAGCTTCATGCCCTTGGAGTCGCGATGAAGCAATCTATTCAGCCAAAAACATTTTAGGGACCACTTGTTTGCTCCAAAGCGCAAATTATAGCAAATCTGGATATCCTGAGTCAAGCCCCCCTTTGTCCAATAAGCAAATCCAGCGGGAACCTTGCAGAAGGAAAAGGCAGTCGACTTAGAGTAATGGCTGTCCGAAAGAGAGCCCTTCTTGTCCCACTGATGCACTCCCCGGGGGGGCTCACAGCGTCACAGCTGTTGACTTTGCTGATTCAACTATTTCCTGAGCGTTTGATATTCCTGTTAGCCCTGCTGAGCCCACTTAGCCACTGAAGAGCTGGATGGACTCTGTCTTGGCTCGTGCCTCAAAAGCAGAATCGTTAACAGTGTTTTAACAGTGAACTCACACTTATTTGTGAGACGTGCGCCAGGAAGAGGACAGCCTAATTTTCAAATTCTGTCGCAAAGCCTGTAGAAGGAAAAATCATTCTTTGCACATGCCGAATGTGCAATTTACACCTGGAAGTATGTTGTGATGGTGACTGTGGAAGCCCACAATGCGCTGTGATCAATTCCATGATTTTATTGATGTTTGTAATGTTTTATAAGGGGTTTTAAAGTCCTGTCTCCATGAGTCACATAAGATTCTCATCTTTTTCCCTCTAGAAACCACATCTGTGGTTACGTGGCCACAGAGAAATCATCAACATCTCAACCTGATGATTCAGCCCTCAAAGGCAAAGAACCACTTCTTTCCTACTTTCTAAATTTTAGTTACTTTTTATTCTACTGTGCAAGGGGGAGGACTGGATTCCTGCTCCCAGGCTGCCTGGAACAGGCACATCGAGTGCCAGCTATGGGCACTTGTGGAGAACGACATTCCACAGCACGCCCCTCTGCAGCAAGAGCTGTATTCCTGTCAGGACCGGGCAGCATTCGGAGATCCCGTTATCAACTAGGCAGCTTCCACAGATGCAGAACAAGGCAGATTCTTCTATCGAAAAACCCACAAATTTGCCTCTTTGCTGATGCAAACCAAAGGCGGCGGCAGCAGTTTGTGGAGTGTGGTGTCTCTGCTGGGGTGCTGGACTGCTGGCCCTTCTGCACCAACTGGGGATCCCCACGAGAACCCCGTCCGTGGGCAGGACACGGAGCAGGCTGCTGAAGCACAGCCCCTGAGACGGCCGAACTTACACCCCGGCCTCCATGGGCCTTGTGCCCCGGGGGGTCCAGCTCCCACGGCGATGGGTGGGCTGCGCGCTGCCTGTTCTCAGGTGGCCCCACCGCAGAGGCCAGCCACAGCGAAGGTTGGGAGAAATAAAATCTCATTTACGCCCTGACCTTCAGGTGAGAGCGGATATAAGAAGCTGCTGGGAGGCGTCTGCTCTGCGAGCGCTTTTTCAGCCTCCCACCCCGAGGAGGGGGCCGGCCGGCTCCCCTCAGAGAGGCGCTGCTGAGGAGGAGAGGGAAGCGCTGAACCCATCTGAGGAAAAAAACCGACTTCCCCGGTTCAAGCGGGGCCCGGGGGATCTCCGGCACCCGGCCTGTCACCCCCTGGCGGGCACAGAAACCCTCAAAGCCCGGGACTGCGGGCGGAGCGGGGATCGCCGGACTCCCCGGGGCCGCTCCCGCCGCTCTCCTCAGAGGTCTCCCGGCCGCGCGCAGGGACACGCCTCGCCCCGCCCCGCAGGTCCTGGCAGGGAGATAAGCAGCGCGAGTGCCGCCGCTGGGTTTAGCGAGTTTCGCCGGGGAGGCTTTCAGACTGCCTCGCTGCAGCGGCCAGGACCGAGCCGGCCCGGCCCGGCCCGGCCCGACCCGACCCGACCCATGCTGCCTGCGGGCTGCGGCTGGCGGTGAGAGCGGGCTGGCGGCGAAGGGGGGGGGTGGCCGGGCCGCGCCGCGCCGCTGACGGCGCTGGGCCTTGCAGGTTGGCGGCGGCGCTGTCGGCAGCGCTGGGCGAAGGCGCGGAGCGGCGGCGGGAGCTGGAGCAGCGGACGGCGCGGAGCCGGGCCCTCCTGCGGCGCTGGTGAGTGCGGCCCCGCGCCGGGCCAGGCCCGACCCCCACCCCGCGGGCTCCCCCGGGCGGCCCTGCCCCAAGCCCGGGCCGGGAGGGAGGCAATGGAGCCCGATCGCCCTCCGCAGCCGCCCCGGTCGGCCTCGGCCTGGGGATCCGGGGTCCCTGGTGCCGGCCGGGCGGGCGCTTGTGCCACCGCAGCCGTGCCCGAGGCCCCAGGGGCCGGGAGGGGAGTGGAAGCCGTCGGTGCACAGCAGTGCTGGCCCTCGGCGCTGTGTTTCTTCCCCTCAGGGACAGTGAGGAAGACGAGCAGCCGCAGCCAGAGGCCGGCTCCAGCAATGGACACGGTGAGCCGTTCCCCCTCGGCCTGGTGCCTGCCTGTGTCCCAGGGGCCCTGGGCCCGAGTGGGGATGAGCCAGCTCTGGTGTTACAAGTCCTTCCAATGTTCCGCATCGACTTGAAGTCATCCTCTGCCTTTTTTCTCCTGCTGTCCTCCTTGGTGTTGCCCTGCAGTCGTGCCACGGTAACGGAGGCCAGCCGTGAAGTGTCTGCAGGCCTGACCGAGGGAGACCGTGGGGATTGTCACTTGTTGGTGAATGAGAGGGTGCCCCGGGAGAACTGTCTCCTCCTGTGTCTCACATCTGTGCTGGGTGTTCAGGGATCTTGGCAAGCCTGCCTGCATCCTCTGTGTAGTCTCTGTGGGAATGTGGCCAGAATACTTGCTGCACCATTCAGTGGGTTCGGTTTCCTTTTTGTAACACCTGGAAGGGTATGTTAGTGTAGAGGCAAATGGGGAAGATAAAGATTTGGACCTTCTAATACGTCTTTTCCTCTTGCAGAGAACAAGCCTTCGCCCAGGGAGCTGGAGGAGCTGGAGCTGCTGAACAGGGCCTTGGAGAAGGCACTGAAGGTCAGGAAAAGCATCTTGAAAACTCCATTAGAGGCCCAGGGAGCTACAGTCAAGAAATCTGCAGGTGAGGGACCTGCTCCCAAGAATGCTCAAGAGCAGCAAGTGCCTGCAGTTGAGGATGTTCCTGAGAGCACAAGGGTGAGAGCTGTAACCAAAAACCCTGCCTCTTTGAAGAAGCCCTCTCGGTACCAGCTAAGAGCCCCTTATAGGACTGAACCAGATGTGAAAAAAACGCAAAGGAGAGCCCCAGCCAGATGTATTTCTCAAGGTCCCAGGACAGCTGGGAAGAGCTCCTCAAAAGGGCTGGCTTGCAAACAAGGAAGGAGTCATAGGACCACAATCGGTGACAGAGAGCTCTCTGCTCCAGCTGAACCCCAAAAGACACCTGGCTTGTCCAGATCTGCCCTGAATGAGCAGAAAAGCTTTTCCATAGAGGATTCAGCTGGGGGAAAGAACTCTGTAGCTGCTGGCAAGCAGTTATTTGATGCAGGGAAGAAAAGTTGTGGTTTCCTGGAAGAGTCCAGTAAAAAGGAGGACCCTGCAACTGAAGGTGCATTGGGAAGGAGCACCTCACCTCAGACAGTCACCCTGCAGGAAAAGGGGTAAGTGCTGAGAGATGGTCACCTCTGTCGTGTTCTGCTTGATGGTTGGACTAGCTCATCTCCAAGGCCTGGTGTCTCCTACTCTGTAGGACCCAGCTTGGTTTCACTGCTCCTCAAATCCTTCTCCGCAGGAAGGATTCTTTACAGTTTAAAAGCCTTTATGGTGATTGAGTAAATGTTTTCATTTCAAGGGCTTACTCTTGGATGGCTGGGACTTTGAAAGTCTTTTAATTAAGACTTTTGATATTTCATAGCCCCCTGTGACTGGCTTGGAAAGCTGTCTCTGAGCTTTCTTGAGCCTTAGTTTTCCTCTGAGTGCACTTTTTTTTTTTTACACAATGATAATATGTAATGCATTAATCCTCTCTCTCTTCTCTATTATAGCTTATTGATTTTTAATTTTTAAATTATTTTTTTTTACACAATGATAATACATAATGCATGAATCCTCTCTCTCTCTGTTTTTTCAAGTGTTTGGTGTAGGAAGAATTATGAAGTGGATGTTACTGAGATTCTCTGTGGAAAAGTGGTGAAATAATGTTTTGAAGATTGGCTTTGCATTCAGACCAGTCTGTCTTGTTTAAACAACTTCAATGTTATTTTCTGTGTACCATTTGCTTTAAAGAAACAGTGAAGTTCAGATCCAATATGTGCCTATCCCTGGAAAATTTTGAGAAATAGTTCTCAGCTGTTATGACCCAACTCTTGTGTTTGTTCACGTGGTGTTGGAACGGACACAGGACACTGAGTGGCAGTTGCTGGGGGAACAGGAATCTGGATTCAAATGTTTATTTACTTTAAATCCCAACTGTGGTCTTGCATGTGACTCTAGCTATAACTGCCAACCCACATGTTTTTGCAATAACAAGTTAGGGATTATTCTACTTTGAGGTTAAGATCCACGTTCCCAGTGGAAGCCAAAATGTCCTTTTCCCATTTCTTTGAGCATGATACGGCGCGAAGCAAAGCTGCCTTGTCATGCTCAGGTATGGCAACAGTCAGGGAGATCTGCTTGTGCTCAGGTCTGTTGATCAGCTTCCCTTGACGTGTTGTTTCCGTGTCTGTAATCTGCCTTGTCAGGGCTTTGATCCCAGCTTCTTGATGAACCTCTGATGGCTGGTGGTAGGATGCAGGAGCTCTCCCAAGGCAGCTTAGTGTCACCTGTAGAAATGAATGAGCAGACTGCCACTCCTTCCTCAAGCGCAGGCTGAAGGCAGTGGTGGATTCAATCTCCAGGGTTGCTGACATCTTCCATTACAGCTAAATTAACTTCAAATTTAGACAAAACGACATTTTCTCTGAAGACAAGGCTCCACTGCTTTCCAGCAGTCAGGATTGATGCTTCTTTTGTTTTGCAGATGCCAGCTGAAGCTACCCCTTCCCTACAGGAAAGCCTATTCCAGAAACTCCAGGTAAGCCCAGCCTGGTCAGTCCAGTCCAGAACTACCCTCCGCTTAAGGGCTGTGAGGAGGGGTCAGATGGGGAGACCTGGCTGGTTTGTGGGTCACAGGGGGACACCGACCCCACAGCGTGTGGGTCTGAACTTGGAGCAGGAGGACTGGTCCGATACAGTGGGTCTCTGCAAGGCTGGTTTTCGGGATAGATGTTTTCATGTTACTCTAGCTGCTAGTGTTACTTTTGTTTTCAGAGTGCTAATTCCTTTAAACCCCCGGGTTGTAAAGGTCCTGGAAAGCTTTAATTGTGGATTTAACAGTGCTGCAGAAGTCTCTGCTGATTCCATCTCCTTGTTGAAGGCGAGAAGCCCTGTGGGGTGGGTGCCTATATACCCTGTGCAATGAAAGAGTTTCCTGGCTGGTTGCTGACCTGAACTGCTCTGCTGGGGCACCTCTCTAGCCTGGAAGCACTGGGGCTGTGTTTGTTTGAGGCTGATTCCTGCTGATGAACTCCTCTAAATAGAGCCAATTACAATGTTACTGCACTGATGGTGCAGGTGGTCAGGTGTCTGGTGAACTCTGTGCCCTAGTCCATTCTCCAGTCCTCTGGAAGGATTTCCCACCATTTCCTTTGAGAAATCTTGCTATAATCCAGCAGACTTCTCATTATGTGGTTTGTCCAGATATTAACCTTAAACCTCACCTTAAATCTAGCTATAGCTCCTTGTGCTACCCTCAAGAATTCCCCTTCCTCTTGGGAACTGTCATTTATCAGACGCCAATTTGTTAGTTGCCCTTCAGCGAGTTGCAAAGACTTGATTCCCTTAATTTTCACTTGTAAATTGAGACTTTTGGCATCCTAATCACTCTGGTGTAATTTTACACTCTTCACTATTGCTTTCAACTCGGTGACAGATTGAAAATAACCTTTACTCTAAAGATCCTTTATGGAGGGAACGCGTCTTGCCTAGTAACTTCTGTTCTTTTCTGTTCCATTAACCTTGCTGTTTCTTTGCATAATGTGTTTCTGAAAACTGCAGTTTGTATCATGATTCAAAAGATCCATTTGGATGGAGGGAAGACACGCACACTCGGGTTACAGTCATGCACTGCATAACTATTTTAAGCTTCCTCCTGATAGTTCTCACTCACTGCGGCAGGTTTTGGGAGACTGGCTGAGATGCACTGGCTCTTTAAAGCAGTCCTTTATGCAAAGGATGTATGGGGACTGTGCATCAGTGGGGATGTTAAACTCTGTAAGTGAAATGCACCTCTCTGGTAGCGCTATTATTTGTGTAACACACTCTTTTAAAAACTACACTCTAATACAAGGTCCTGGCCAGCTTACTCATGATACTGTCCTTAAACCTCTGTTTTGTGTCCCTGATAGTGATGCACTGCTGTTGTGCTTCTTGTCAAACATACCACTTTGTCACACACACGCCCCCACCCCCCAACTAAACAACATTAAAGGAGAGAGAGTCTTGAGGAGGTTTGGCATATGAAGGAATTGCTGTGGTAAAAGTTAGGGTGAGAATTTGTTCTGTCTGGTCATGTCTTTGTACACATTTACTAACAGAGTAAATGTACAGAAATGCAAATGACTTACCCCTCAAGAAAGGAAGGAAAGATTTGTTGTTTCCTATGGGATAAAAACATATATAGGGCAATACAACAGAATTAGTGATGTGCTGCAAGTTCACATTCTGCTTACAGAAATGTGTTGTCTCTCTTCTGATGGCTGTAAATCCTTCTGCTCAAAACAAGTTGAGAGAAATAACCTAGGTGTTTTGCAGTGTCTAATGCTTTCTGCAGCGTGTCCCTGTTGATCTAATACTAAGTGTCAAAAATGGGGGAGGAATGGCTAGTAAATAACCTGCCAGAGAAGGGTGAGGAAGATGCATGTATTTGAAGTGTTGATATGTCATGCTGGTGGGCCGCAGCTCAGTGTGAGCACTGTCTGGTACAGTGGAACATAACGCCTCCACCTCCTGTCCCTTTTGAATTTTCAGGGCATGGGAGAGATGTCGTCTCTGCCAAACAAGTGCAGATGCAGCAGCTGCAAGGAACCGTTTTATAGAGAGGATCCAGACAACTGTATCCTTTCTCGGCTCACCGCCCCCTTCCACGAGCACCGGGTGCAATCACTCTGCAGCGTGCTTCCATCTGGAGAGAGTTACGCCTCCAATAACAGGAGTTCAGGCTGGGTCTCTAGGAATTGGGCTTTTTTTTTCTCATAATGCAGCTCTTGAACAGTCATAAAACTTTTGATCCAGACAGACAAGGCCAGAGGGCAAAGATGCCATATGCAGCTGTGCTGTCCCTCACCTTCCCCCTGCAGTGCCGCTTCTCGGGCTGCCTGCCCTCTGCTCCTGCCCCTGATTCCAGCTCGCCTGGCCCGGGGCTCGGGGTAGTGCACAGAGCTGGTGCTGTGAAACCTTCCTTAAGCTGCTGCTGTTTGAGTTTTGTTCACCGATGCCAGCCTTCAGTCCTGCAGAGATAGAGGAGGAATTAAAGGCCCTCCAGGATGTTCCCTCCCTTCTGAGCCAGTATGTGGAAGCTGAGCCTGCAGGTAAGGAGAAAAGGGGGGTGGAGGGGGCAGCAGGTGCAATAAGGATGATTTCGGTGGGCTCCAGTTCCATGTGTCTTGTGTTCTTGGACGTGAGGGACAGGAGCATTCTCTGCCTAAAGTGAGGGCTGGTGAACCCACAGCCATTCTAGAGACTGATGTTTGGCGGGGAAGGTTTCAGTATGCCCATGCCTGCTGGTTTTCCTCTGCTTCTCTTCTAGACCATCCCACTCTGCAAAGAGAGTATGAAAGCCTCCTCACCTTGGAGGGTTTGCAAACCAGAGTTTCCCAGTACCTGCATAAGCTGCAGCTGCTGCGAGCAGGTGAGCTAGTCCTTGTTTTTTTAGTCAGATATGACTAAATGTGGCCAGCTATGCTTGAACAGTAGTTTGCCATCTGTGCACAGAAAACTGTGGACCAACATAACTTTTCTCCTGGTTATCCTTAATGGTAATGTAGCATGTAAAATTCTGTGGTGGCAAACAAAGCCGTGGTATGTTTGCCACGGATCTGTGTTCAGGAGAGGCTTGGGACTTGTAACTGCTGCAGTTCAGGAGGGCCGATGAGGGAGCTGCTGTGAGATGGGGGAGACCGCATGCCATAGCTTGCGACGTCCCGATTGTGCCATGTCTGAGCAGCTTTCCCTGAGTAATACAATGTAATTAGTCATTCACTTCTAGGCACAGTAAGTAGATCACAAATTCTGCAAGTACAGATTTAACTTGGATATTCCTGCCAATTCTTCCACCCTGGCAGCTGTGGAGTCCCAGGCGAGGCTGCGCCCAGACTGCGCTGGGGATGTAGGAAGCTGCTCTCCAGGCTGTGTTCCTGCCCGGGGACGGACATGTGACAGTGCAGGCATGCTGGCTGTGCCTCTCCTTTGTTACTCCAGCTCCCAGGAGCTGAGGGACCTGTTTGCCTTGAAGCTGCAAGTGTCAATGCTGCACCAAGAAATTACCTTACAAAAGGTGAGTCTTTAAAAGCATTAGTGCTCCTGGAGTAGGGAAAGAAAAGGCTGATTTTGGGGCAACAGCTGGTGTCTTGATGGGGGAGTAGCAGCATAGCAAACTCTCCCAGTGGTGTTTCTGTGTTTATGCCTCGTGTCCAAGTCCCATCAAGTGCCTTGCTTACTTTGTAGATGGATGGACTGACTTTTTCGTTAAGGCCAGAGTAGAGGCCTTTAAATGTCTGACCCTCTCCTGGTAAGATTTTATTTTAGCTACTCTTTCAGAGTTTGGCAGCGGAGGATGATGTTGGTAATGCCTGAAGAATGTTTTTGGCAGCCCTTTATGGCCCTGTTAGGGCACCCACTGTCATTCTCTCCTGCGTGGCCTCCAGCTAACAAGCTCCTCTGCTGTCTGTTCCTTTCCTTTTAAATCTCAAACCTCTGTGCTGTTAATCTTGATTTTACCATTCTGAGACTGCATGTAAGAACGTGGTAGGAGGTCAGTCTCCACCAGCCTGAGCAGACTGCTTGCTGCACAGGGATCACTTGCTCTTCTCAACCAAGAGCAGCAAAGGGCAGAGATCTGTGAAATCACATCTACTCCTTTGACCTAACCTTTGCCGTCGACGTAAATGATAGAGGTTTTGGAAAAGCCTTTTTTTGTGGGAAGAGTTATTCATAACTGGCCGCACTCCTCCCTCTGGCTAAAGATAGATTGCTGCCTGTCTTCAAATGGGACTTTAGCACTATAATCCTGAATTATAGGTTAGAGGGTTTTGATTTTTTATCTGCCCAAAACGAAGTAGTGACTGAAGCCTGCTGCTTTGTCGGCTGACTCTGTTTCCTCTGCACGTGTATCTGAATAGGTGCTTCGTGCTGGGTGAGCTCTGAGTATCTGAAACATCTCTGTGCAGACTGTGCAAAATAAGTGAAATTCTTGGGACAGGTGAAGTGAATGGACTTGGTACAAGATAAATACCCTGGGAAAGGATGTACATATTTCTGGGTTGAGCCTGTCCCTGGCCTTTCAATGGAGGAATGCCAAGAATCATAGAAAGTCCTGGTAGCTCTTAGCCTGTCTTTGGTGAAGGCCAGTTTCCTCTATTCTTTCACACGAGGTACAGCCCAGGCAGATGGAAGAGACAGGGCCTTCTCTTAGGAAGTGGAGCAGTGCAGTGCTCCTTCATGTGCCAGCTTTCCCCTTTGGTAGCTTTCATGTGTCCTGTGTCCCTGTGCAGAGATTTATGGAGAAGAGGAAAGGGAATCCCTGCAGATGCCCTGTACTCTGTTCTGTTTGGGTCTTCCTTTGTTTCCACCACTGAAAAATGCTTGGAGGGAGGTGACTGACGTGGAGTTTGTTGTCCACTCTTCTCCTGGGAAAGCAGCATGCACAGTATGCTGTATGGGCTTTTAATGTGCAGACTGCTCAGACTTCATCAGCTGATGCCAGCTGAAAAAAAAAAAAACCCTGCACCAAAAAAACCAAACCAAAACCACAACTAAATCCCAGGCAAAATGTCGTTCTGAGCATTAACTCGAGTGGGGCACTAAAGGCTAACTTTTGTCCTTTGATCAGAGGTTCACCTGTGCCTGAGCTGTCAGTCACAGTTGTCATCCCAGAGCTGTGTGCTATTAATTACTCTGCGACAGGCCAGTGGGTTGTTTGAGAGCGTGGACTGAGATCACAAGCTGGGTCTAATAAACCAGAGGCCAGGCTGGGGAATGTTACAGCTTATCCCCTGTAGCTTGTGCTGTTGGGGACGCATGCGTGCTTGCTTCTCTTTGGACTGGCCTTGGCCACTTGCCTGCCTGTCTTAGATTAATGTGTCCCAACTGGGAGGTGACAGGAACAGTCATGAGTGAAGGGTTGGACTTACCATTGGGTGAGTAAGCACTTCACTGTGTGGCTGCAGAGCTCCTGAATCAACATCAGCTTCAGCTTCCGCAGGGTGCTGATCTCATCCCCGCACCAGGTCATCTCCATTGCCATTTATCTCGCTGCTTTAAGAATGCTGGGTGGCTGCTGGTGCACTTCATGAGCAGAGTATGAACAGGTTTGCCTTTGTTAAATATGACAAAAGAAACTATCTATCAGTTACCATGTTATTAGTCATACTGTTGTCGTTAGATTTCACTTGTTATGCAGCCACTTCACTTGATGGAATCCGAACAGTGCAGGCTGGCTCTGGTGACGTGTCTCCTTTGCTCCTACCCAGGTCATGATGGCAGAACTCCTGCCTGTCCTGGAGTCCAGACTCTACCTGGAGGCCTCTGCAGCTCAGCTGTATCGGGCAATCTACACGCAGCTCTGTGAAGGAGGCAAGCGATTCCCTGTGCTGGTGAGAGACGAGCTGGTGGACTGATCCAGTGGGAACCTCCTACTAGGCATTCACATACCCAGAGACAGTTTTAAGCAATAAATCTTTTCTATTAACTTTTTTACTCTGCCTGTTTGTCCAACTAAATTTCAGAGGTTTGGGGTTTTTGGTTTGTGTTTGGGGTTTTTGTTTTGTGTTTTGGGTTGGGGGGGTGGTGTTCATTTTATATCACTTTTATGACCTGCTAACTTTGAGGTTTTGTGAAGTTCCTTCAGGACTTCATAGACACTGGTTTTGACTCTTCTTCCAATGTCTGTCTCTCTGGCTAGCTCTGGATTCTTGACTGCCTCAGTCAGCACAACAGACTCCTATATGCAGATAGTGCAGTAGGTGATAAAACGTGATTTATACTGATCAGATAGCTGTGGTATGGTGGGGCACAGCCCTCCAGCATCTGAAAATCTAGAGAACCTGAGTTGCTGCTTCCCTATTACTCTGTTCACCAGCTTAGATTATAGTGGTCGCTGTCTAGTATTCACTAACCGTGTTTTCGATGTCTATCCACATGCGGCAGTGTCTTTTGCAGAACTACTCTGGTTTGCGGGTACCTGAGCTGGGCTGGTCCTGGGCCACGGTGCGGCTGGAGCAGTCCCATCTCATCAGCCTGTTGGTCACATCGCTGCTCAGGGCCCCTTCCGGCAGCTTCATGACTTGCCAGGCTCTTTTGTAAGGACTTACACCTAGCCTACAACTGAAATATTTTTGCTACGTCTTCTTAGCTGGTGATTTGTGCCTGAGGCAGCAGTCTAAGAAGGGTTGGGCTATCTCGGGAGAGCTGTTGGGGACACCCAGCTGCAGCAGGAGGGAACAGATCTAGCAGCCCAGTAGATGGCACTCGGCCCCTTGCGTTACTGCTGAACCCGTGCCCGTAGCTGCTGGAGGAGCAGCCTTCCAGAGGGACTAGTGCAGCGTCCTGCCTGGCTAGGGAAAACACAGATTCTGTGGCAATTCTGACCTTGCCACCATGGGGAAATTCCAGCTTTGGTTTCTTCTGCATCTTAGGTTTTTGCTAATCCCCAAATCCCCTGGTATTTCTATGTGGCAATTGAAACAAAGCTTTAGAGTCATGTGGAGTACCTCTGCTTGTGAGCACTTTAAGTCCGTTTAGAGAAGGGCCACTGTGTACCACCGTTCATTACCGTTTGATTTGCACCATATCTCTTAGCTGGACTAGGACTGTTTGCTTGGGGGGATTTAGCTCTTAGCAGTGCTGACAGTGGTCATTATATTTTCCTTCTGTGTTTATTTTTTTTCAAGGCCAGAGTCAGTTGTCTGTCTCTTCTGAATGTTTGGCCCTTTCTGACACTCAGAATTCACTGAAAATCATCCAAATAATAGATGAAAATGAGTATCCTTGCATTGCATTCAGTTCTTTGTACATGGTATTTGATTTCCCATGGAGTCTGCAATCAGGGCAGGAGCTTGTTACCTTCTTCCCCACCGCAGCACGTGGTTTACATCTGCAGGGACTACTGGGGAAACCGTGCTGTTGACCACAGCACTGGAGGATTGCAAGGTAATGATTAAAGGAGCAAATGCTGCCTCCTAAATTAACGCGGTCATATGCCATGGGCATTAACATCTGCATGTTTGAAATTTAGAGATGACATTTGGTATTGTTAATTATCGTGCTGTTATCCATAACTTGTGTCTGGAAGCACTGTGTGAGTCATGGAGCATCTGCCGCTTTGCGCAGAGCAGTCCAGTGTAAATTGGCAGCGACTTCGCTGCCACAGCAAGGACTGCATAGGTGTGAAAGGACTGGGAAAAAGAGACTGAGCCCACAAAAATGTGTTTGCGGGGCTTGTTACAAGCTCAAAAGAAGCTGACGCTGTAGGAGGGGTGCAGAAGGGGAGCACAGCTCCCAGCGTGATGACTGGCAGGTAGCTGAGTTATTTTGTGCCTCTGGGTGCAGTGTGGTTTTATTACTCTTCCTACACCATCTGAGAGGCATTTTATAATTTTCATAAATGTGTAAGACTTTAAATCATTTGAATGACTCACTTTTTCAAATGAGTCTTGTGCTATAGCAGAGATAAAGATTCAATAGCAACTTAATGGAGTGGTTGGGGGGTCTTTTTCATTATAAAATGTGCCATTGTTATAGAAAGAAATTATGCTGGAACATCAAATTGAGATGAGGAGAAAGGAAAGACAAAAGGTAGAATTTGTGATGCGAGGGGATAGGATTACAAAAATACAGGAAATGAGCAGTATTTTTGGAAAGCGATAGATGATACCAGTGTTGTGTAGACATGAGCTGAGACAAAGCATGGTGAGGGTCAGGGAGGATTAGTGGCTCTTATTCCTTCTTTGTCCCCTACAGTAGAGTCTTAGAAGGTTTTTGGTTTTTTTTACTACTGAAGGATTCGAAGCTAGATCCCTGGGAGGAGACAAGTTTTTTCTTTTCTTTCCAGAATCTGTGACTTCAGGCATTTCCAACTGCTACGGTTTGTCTTTTCCACTGGCTTCCTTCTTTCCTTCTCCTCTGCAACTTTGCCACTTAGGTTTTTTTTGGTTTTGCAAATACGATTGACCACTGGGAAGACCGAGGCAGAGCTGCTCTTAGTGCATGCTGCAGTCAGTAGACCCTCTTAAAGAATTTCATGCGCGCTAGTTATCTTTGGTTAGTTCTGGATGTTCATCACCCCTTCAAGGGGTTTATCCTGCAGATGTTCTCAATATGCCACCAAGTACTTGCTGCAGCTCTTTCCTTGGGAGGTGCAACATGTAGACACCAAAACAGAAATAATTTGAGTCTTGGTGAGATTTGCCTCCTTTCTTACCGAGAGTGGCGTGGAGGAATGTCCTGCCTCTTCCAACCTTTTTGAGGGGGTCTAGCAACATGTGAGCAGTGATGGATCTGGACTGCCTTGCTGAAATCATTGCATATACGGCATGAACCTGGGGCAAGGGCAGGAAGGACTCCTCAGCCGCCTGGGCCAGGAGCACAGGTTATGGTTTGGAGAGGCAAAACCAGATGAACTGTGTGAGGGGTGAGGGAATTTCATCAACGAGCAGTCTAAGTTCCTAAGTCTTGAACTGGGGGGAAAACTCCCAGCTCTCTCTGTAGATGACAAATTTGTTGCCAGCGTTATTCTCCAAATGAGCTTTCTGTGAGCTCCAGAGAGCAGGTTACTTAATTAAAACACTATACGTAGTCAAGTCTGAATCAGCAACTTGTCAGGCAGCGTGCACTGTTGAGCCAGTCGAGGGTTTCTAGAAGGAGCAACAGTGCTGTAAAATGCTGAGACAAAAAGCGTGTATTTGTAGTAGAAGTACTGGGGGAGCTATATGTCCTCCACACGCATCCTTTTTTTTTTTTTTATTCTACTCAAATCAATCTCTCCCTGAGTTGCAGAATTCAGTGTGAGCTTGGGATTTCCAGCTGAAGCTTTGCTGAAAAATTTTGTCTGCTTCTGATAAATCTGAAAACGACGTTGTTGGGTTACATGTGAGCACAAACGACACTGAGGATGCTGAACATGGGTAACGCAGGATGTGCAGCGCTCCTCCAGGGTGTCCCAGGGCGTCTAATTCTCAGTATCCTGTAAGCAGTGAGTTGGAAATGCCTTAATAGCCTTGTGAAAGCCAGGAGAAGGGGCCAACATGGATTTTTTCTTTTTTTTTTTTTCTTTTTGCAGGCAGACAGTTCATGGCTGCACGTTTCCAGTCCTGAGTGCGGTCGCCAGGTGGGGTCACTGAGGGGCTGTAGCAGATAATGGGTCTGACACCAGGGGCTCTTCACTTTTTATCTATAAAATTGAGATTGATGTTATTTCATTTGCTCATTAGCTTGATTTTGCCATGTCTACGCTCTCTGGAGCGAGGTCTCTGGGGGGGGGTGGTAGTATTTTTGTTTTGTTTTTAAAACCTGTAGACTGGGACTGGCACAGTTGACATCTGGTTTCACTGGAAGCTTCCTAGTCCTCCTTCACTTTCCATTAAAAGCCACCTCACAAACAAAAAACCCTAATCATGACTCAGTCCGACATGAAAACAGTTCATTAAATAGGTATTAAAACTTCTATTATCCACCATGCAGATCAAATACTATTTTTGTAACATCAAAACCACCATGAAGAAGAAAAGGTCTCTCATCCTCTCTTTAATTTGCGAAGAAAGAAGGGCTTTAGCACTGTAATCAAGGAAAATCTATTTCTTGTTAATTAATCTGAGGCCAGTCAGAAAGAAGAGGGCAGCAGCAGTGTGCCACGTGTGCCAGGGTATAGAGAGCTGGTAATGGGAGGGAAAAAAACTTAAAAGCGAGTTTTGAACTGTAATTTCAGAAGGCGAGAAATTACAGCAGTGGGCTATTTAGGCATGCAAATGGAGATGTTTGACTTCTTATTTTTAGGCAGAAACAAGAAAGATAATCTTTGGATCTGGAGTTCGGATAGGAAAAAGCAAATAGAAGCTCTGAATCACTGGAGGAGACTGACCCCGGAGAAAAACCTGTCTGAAATCTTCCCTCCTGGTTTCTGAGAACACAAACTCCCAGCTGCGCTAACGCTTGCTGGTTCAGCTTTTCTCAGCCCTTGCATGTTCTAGTAGGAAACAATTTATTAGTCTCATTTTATCTCAAGTTTAAGAAGAAGAAAACAAGGGATGCTTAGTGCGCACGTTCAGGTCGGTAGTACTTCGAAGTGGGGTTGCCTCAGGCACCCCAAATGAAGTCGTGTTGTAAATTATTGCACCGCACCTCTGTAGCGCCTCAGCATCCTTTGTCCTCCATTAAAACTATCGCACCACAGCTGTCCGTGCAGCTGGCCCAGCCCTGTAGCTTTGGAATTTCGAAAAGTGCATTATCTGAGGATCTTGCCCTTTGGGGTTTTTTCCCTGCTTTGGGTTCTGAATTTCAGAACATACAACACTTCTCTCTTTTGATACTAAGTCTCTTATAGGATGCGTTAGCAGTAAATCTTGCCTTTGAGATTGTTACGTGGCTCAGTGCCCTCATGCGAGGCTGTGGGCGTCTGCAGTCCTCCCTGCCTTCAGGAGGAATTGAGTATTTGGTACCAGCTGGGCACATGAACACACAGAAGGAGAGAGCACAAGAATCATAATTTAAATAAAAAAAAAAAAAAACAACCCACCCCAACCCCCAAACAAAAACTACTGTTAAAAAATTAATGAAACCATAAATAGTCTGCAGTGCTTTAATTATGATTGTGTGCTGGCTGTGTAATGGGACAGAATTCAAATTGCTGGATGTGGGAATGAATCAGGCATAGTATTTTGATTTTAACAAGTTTGGGCTTCATATCGATTTAAACATAACCATGTGTTTCTGTGAGCCTGGAAGGCTCATTGTGAGTGTCATTAGGAAATTTGGGGGTTTTGGCAAAGTCCCTGCAACTATTCTCAATCTTACCTACCTGGTTTTGTCTTGTATTAACTGGTGCTTGTCAGGACCCATCACTATGCTGTTCTGGTGTCTTCTTCTTGAGGGTGACAGTGCTGTCCTTGCAAAAGCAAACGCACTGGATTTAATGGAGCTGTTTGAATGAACAAACCATCAACGATTTGAATCATATATGGCTACGTTGCAGCAGCGTGTGAGCGCCACGCGCTCTGTTTCCAGAGATTAATTCAGAGTTTTGCTTATGACAATACAAATGGCATTATTTTGTGGCTTGTTGTTTGGGGTTTTTTTTAAAAAACAAACCACTAATTACAGTAAAATAGCTTATTCTTATGTATTAGGTGTATTTCTTATCTGCTAGCCTTAAAACTCGTGTGCATGCCCTGTGAGTCAGACTAAGCCCTGCTGGCCCCTCGCCCAGTTCTCCGGGCAGCGCTGCCCAGAGCTGGCCACGCGTGAACGTCTGGCGCATCTTCTTCAGGGGCAGAGGACATCAACAAAGTTGCTGTGGATCAGCTTTTCTCCTAATTAGCAGGGGGTTTTTCCTGGTTTTGCATTGTACCTTGTTATCGGTATTTGCGTTGAGTATCTGCTGTTGTCTGATGGGGCGTGATGACGGGAGAGGAGCAGCCAAAGGCACGAAGCGGGATGTCTGCACGTGCTCAGCCTGCACCAATATTGCACAGCGCTGGGAAGGAACGTAGCCGCCGCTGGGCGGATGATATAATTCTTCTCCATCTGCTCCTATCTATATTTGAATCCACAGGAAAGCGTCCCTTCTTGTAAGATGCGTGAATCTCTAATTTCAAAAGCCGTCCCTGTTTCGGAAGTTCCTTTGGCAGGCTGGCGCTGGCTTCCCCGCCTGTGCTGAGCAGCGGGTGCTGGGAGATGCTCCGCTGGGGCTCACCATGCAGCGTAATGACACGGACCCAAAATAGCAGGGCGATGTCACCTAGCAACTTGTCGCTGTTGCAGAAGTCTTTGTTGGAGTGGATCAAGGTGACACTTTGCTGCTATTTTCAGACCCACGCTTCCTGATGGCTGTTGCTGTTTTATTCCCTCATTTTGTTTATTTATTCTTTTTCCTTTTGCTGAATCATAGACCTGGAAAATATTTCTTAGGTCACCAGAATCCAAGATCGTGCCTCCTGATTTATTTTGCTGCCTATTTTCCAGTTTTAAATGGCACGCAGCAACTTAGTGGGAAGTTTCTTCCCTGCTCTTTGTCTTAAAATTAACGGAGCCGCTGAAAACTTAACGCTGTCTTTGCCGGGGTTGTGACCCTGCAGGCGCTGCCTCGGCTTGGAGCGTGGGCTCTGCACCGCCACTGCTGCTGGTAAATCCAGCCGTCACCATTTCCTCTCCCATGTAATTGCTCTTTCTCCAATTTTGCCACCTTTTAGCACTTCAGAGCCGCCCTTCTGTATTTAGGTAGCTTTGTCACTGCGTGGAACGGGTACGTTCAGTGGCTGTATTTAATGGCTGTATTAAAACCATGGAAGTTGCAGTCGAGAGCTCAGAAAAAGCCACGGTGCCAGGCTGCGATTTGGACCATCAGGGGCAATGGGCTACGTGGTTTGTTGCTGCTGTGTTCGCCTGCTCTCCTTTCACTGCAACTCTTTATGCAGTCAAAGTTTGTTTGTTATAGGGGATGGTCGTGCAATAAATTACTAGGTATTTCTTGCCCTGCTCTTAATCTCGTGTGCAGCTCTTGCATGATCGGTACCGTACCAGCCGACTAAAGGCAGAATTATTCATTTCCTCACAAAGCCACAGGGGGGGGAAAAAAAAACCCACCCTTGTGGGATGTCTTAGTTCTTACAAACTACTGTGGGGTTTATTTTTTTTACAGTTCCTCTGTGTGCGTGTTGGTGATTAGCGTTTAAAGGAGCGCGGGTGACTTGTTGAGAGCGCACCTCTCGCGGACTTTGGGGCTGCTGTTTGCTGGATTTCTACAGCTCAGACCCCAGGCCATGGAGTCGTGTCTCCCAAAAACGAGAAGCGAGGTGGGCACGTGTGAGTATTATCGCTTTGACTATGCGAGTTGTAGAACAGAGACTATCTTTGATTATCTTTGCCCGAAGGTGTTACTTGCCCTAAGATACTTTGTTTTCTGTTCTTTTTCCAGGCCTGTTGCTTTCTAGTCTCTGGAAAAAATAAGTCATAATTCCTTCATCTACAAACCCTTTCTCGTACGCAGTCACGCTAGGTCCCGGCCGCAGGCCGTGCTGAGCGCGGCAGGACCCATGCTGAGCAGCCAGCGTGTGCGGAGGTGGTGTGCTCCGCGTGGCGAGGCCGTGAGCAGAGCAAGCGGCATGTGGGTGTCTCTGCATCCTGGCCCTGCGTTCTTTATTTTAGCACTTCCGTGTAGTCTCCAAATTATTTTGGCGCTCTGGTTTGGGTCTCTGGTTACCCGTGTAATTATGGACCCCTGACACAGAACGCCTTCTGCCCGTGCGCTGGGTGCCAGGGGACGTGGATCGCCTCCCGCACCGTGCTCCTCCTGGGCTTCCCTGCTCGTGGTCAGCGTCACATTTGATTCTGGGCTTTCTTACTTCAAAAATGGAGTAGTTAACCTGTTTTAGAGGGATCTTGGGTTCCTTATCCTTTATCACTTCAACTGTTTACCTCCTAAGAATCTGGATTTCGTGCTCAAAACAAAAGTTTTCCTTTGCCCACCAAAGGCATTAACCCACTCTGCTCTTTTCCTGTTACCTGTCACGCAGGAGTTGCTGTTTCAGAGTTCTTCCTTCCTTCCCGAGGCTCTTTGCTGTGGTCCTGAGAGCCGGGCTCCGGATCCTTTCCCCCACCGAGGGCACCACAGCCGGGCTCCGGGCAGCATCCCGGCGGCAGGGAGAGCTCCCACTGCCCCATCCATCACCCAGATGGGTCAGCGCTGTGGGTGCGCGTGCGTGCGTGTAGGGGGGTGTCATCCACCTCGGCTCCTGCAACGTGACTCATCCAGTCCCAGCTGCGCTTTTCTCTCCCCCTGTGGGAAGAGGGAGGAGGACGCACGCGAGTCTCTATTTCTGCTATGAAAATTACCCCCTTACGTTAGTCGCAGAGGAAGGAGCGTGGAGGGAAGGAGCTGAGAGCCCGGGCGGAGGAGCTCCTCAGCCCCAGCGAGGGGGGAAATTCAGTGCCCTGAAACCACGGGCTCACAATGTGTAGCCCCACCTGAAGCCTCTTCCTCTCTCCCTTAGCACATTGGTGAGTTTTATAGAAACCCACTGCAAAAAAAGAGAAAGCTTTGCCTGAATTTGGTCTCTTTGAATGGAGAAGGGTAAGTTCAGCCAACCGCTTCCGACACACGAGTGGGAGACGGTTCCTGGAGGTGACCCTGTCCCAGCTGAGCCCTGCGTGGGGCTGTCCCCGTCCCGCTAAGGCTTTTTGCTTTTCCTTTCAAACCAGGGGCAGAGCCAGCGTGGCTCCGTGACGTGCGGCCTTTGTCCCTCTGCTCTCTGCTGTTTCAGTAATTAAAAAACAAATGTCCTTTAACCCATCTCTGGAGTTTTAGAGCATCCTCAGTCAGAGCAGCAGCTGCCTGATGCTGCATTGGAAATGCTATCTGGTGAGCTACGTCTTGGTGTACGTATGGAGGAGTTTGATATATGCATGTACACATGCACATGTGTGCGTACATATATATGTTTTACTCCTATATACTGTTAAGACGGTAGCGGGTGCAGTGGTTTGTACCGATGCAGGAGATGCGCAGGGTTGCTACAGCGGGATCGCGTCAGCATTGCTGAGTCAAATATTCAAATTCATCACGGATCAGAACTCGAGATGTATTAAAACGTTGTGTTTTTCTAACCAGTTGGAGCTTGTTTTTGTCACCTCCTGCTTTTTCAAGGCCAGTTGCTGCTCTTCGGTACTGCTTAAAAAACCGCGTACCAAAGCTGAAGCCAAGAGCCCTTCCCAGCCCGACGAGCGCAGGCTGGAGGCGTGGGGATGCTGTCGCGGGTAGGACCAGCTGGGTTGGCAGCAGCATCTTCTCAGGGGGCTAGAGCTGTATTTAGGGGTGCCATCCCATCACCAGTTTCTTGAGAAGCAGTTTGGAATAATCAGGCTTGTCACCAGAGTATTTTCTTCCAGACCCTGTTCTCAGCAGCAGCTGAGCTATTTCAGCTGAAATTTTCTTCAAGGGTTCAGCTTGGGGTAAATCCTCAGCACAGGAGACTTTAAGCCTGAACAGTTTCAAGTTTGACGAAGCTCCATGAAGCTGAGGATGGAGCTTGTGAGGGGAAGTACCAGCCTTACGAAGGCAGGGCGCAGACCTCGCCGCTCCAAGGGCATCGGCTGCTGGGGCTGCGCTGTTGCTCTTGCCCTCTAACGAGCAGTCAGGAGAATAAACAGCAAGCCCGCTCGGTTTGCGGAGCGCCGCGTGCTGCACGCCTGCCTTCCCTGCAGTTGTTTCCCCGGTGCTGTTTATTTGCACTGCCGGAGCCCCCCGTGCTCGGGTCCCCCGTGTCCTGCGGCCGGCTGCCTCGGGCAATGCTGCAGGAGCATGCGGCCTCCCTGAAATCTGGGAATTCATCTGATACCTCATCAACCTCCACTTTTGTTATTTATGGCTGATATGTAGGAAACTAGAGGGAAGGAGAAAGCCCAGGGCTCTCGCAGACCTCTTCAAGCTAGCAGGTCTCACGTGGTTTTCCAGCCCAAGCCTGGCGCGGGGCAAAGGCCGATTCAAACCACCTTTATCCTCCCCCTTCGCCGGGGCGGGATGGCTTCCCCAGGCGTGGCGTAGGCAAGGGCAGTGCCCACAAAAAAAAAAAAAAGAGACTATATCCCATGTCAGGACTAATGCCCGAACCTCCCCGTTCCCGAGTCAGTCCCGTCAGCTCCTCTGCTTCTCCCCTTCCCGCAGAGCCGCCCTCTCGCTGCACAGCTCCGCTGCTGCTGCTGCAGTGTGGATTTTTCTCCCTTCTTTTTGGCTTCCTCTCAGTTGATGCAGAAACGCAGCTGGGCCCCATCAGCTCAGGGGAAGCTCTGACCTGGGAAAGGCTCCAGGTCTCTTACGTTTGCTGCGATAGCTCGTTCCTTTCCTCTCTCCTTCAGGAAAAACCAATTAAAAAAACCTGAACCCCACAGTGTGGGAGAAGCAAGTGGAGATGGGAATTGTTCGTGCCAGCTCCGGTCTCAGTGTCTCCCTGATCCGCTCGTGGGAAAGGTGGCACAAAAAGGTTTTGCCCACAAAAATAAGTCTCTGCTGGTGGTCAGAGCTGGATAGGAGGCTTTTGTGCTCGACCCTCTCCAGGCTGTTTGTATCTCCATCCCTTCCTCCTCTTCCTCCTCCTCCCTGCCCAGGAGCCCCGGGGCAGCCACAGCACCAGGCGGCATCGCCGGGCTCTGCTGCGCTTTGCCACGTGCTGCTGGAGCGAGCGTGTGATCCTGCGCTGGAGCAGGCTGCAGAGCCAGCGTTACCTGCCTGTGCTTAACGCTGCTGTTTCAAAGTAATTAATCTTGATGTTCAAGATTTGGGCACTACAGGGACAGGAAGCGGAGCGCACCGCGCCCGAGGGCCCCTGGCAGGTACAGCGCTGGTTCCCAAAGCGAGCTGTCCTTCCCGCGGCTCTGCCGGTCCCTCCACCCCGTGCCGAGCTGCCTTTCAGCGTCCCACCGCCCCGGTGAGTCTCAGCCTCGAGCCTTCTCCAGTCCAACCAGCATCGCCAGTCCAGGGGCTCCCAGTGAGGGTCCCCCAAGCCCCGTGCTGGGGACAAAGCTGGCAGAAGGTGTCACGGGGAGAGAGCAACTTGGAAAGAGGCGACGGCGTTGGCACTGCGCAAGGAGGAGGTGACGGGGCTCTGTGGAGCGGCTCGAAGTCCCGCTGCCCGTTCCTTTGGGGTTTCGCTGCCCGCGGCGCTGCCTGAAGTCGTGTTTGCAGCAGCGTGGCCCTGGCTGGGCTGGGGGGAGCTGGGGGCTGTGGGCAGCCGGGCCAGCTCCTCTGCCCCAGCGCTGCATGGCTGGGGACTGGGCTAGCGAAAACAGATGCAAACCGCAAAAACAAGTCCCAAGAGCAATCCCAGCTGGGCTGCAGGCAGCTGCCTGCTCAGAGCCTGAAACAGTTAACAGGCAGCGAGGCCGAGCCGGTCCTCCCACCGGCATGAGATCACCGTTGTCACCACCAATCCTCGATCCAATCCTCGCTCTGTCTGGCAGCAAAAGAGCCGGGAGCCAAAGCTGGGAGTGAGAGCAGCGGCAGCCGAGATCCCGGCCCGTATGTGCTGAGGCACCCCAAGCCGCCGGACAAAGCCGACCATGTAGGATCCGGCCTCTTCCCTTCATCACCGGCACGGCAGCGGCTCGTGGCAGGACAGCAACCTGCGTCCAACCTGCCCGCGCTTCGCGCCGGTTGTTCCTGGATTTTCTTGCCAACATGATGGGCTGCAAGTCCAACTCACTCACTTGCCTGCAGGGAGGAAAGCCAGGGCTGCCACTCGCCACAGCCACCGACTCCACCGCTACGCTCAACAAGCTGGCCCTGGCCACGGGCGGGACTGAGAAATCCTGGTACCGCTGCATCTTCCCCTTCGGCATCGTCTCTGTGGTCATCGGCGTAGCAGCGACGTGCATCACCTTCACCATCAATGGCCCACAAATGGACATCGCTAAGGTGGTCTCGGTGGCCACCTTGATCTTCGGGGTGGGCCTGCTGGTGGCCGCCTACGTGTGCTGGCGGGCCAAGCGGGAGAGGCAGCGGAAGAGGCAGCGCCAGGAGCCCGTCTCCTTAGAGCAGGGAGCCCTATGACCCCCGGGCTGGGGGCAGAGGCTCAGCTCCACCCGGAGCCCCCTGCTCGCACACCCCCGTCCGCCTGGCGCCCCGCGGTAGAGGGGTGACAGCACCGGCTTCGTTGCTCCCGAGGAGGTCCGGACCCTGCCCGAGGTCAGCTTGCCGTCATTCTCCGCCACGCCAGCACCAGCGCCCGGCCATCCCCGCTCCCATCCGGGGTAGGGGCAGCCCCCGGCCACGCTCCCTCCCGCCTGCCTGACCCGGACCGGCATGGACAGAGCCCAGAGAGCGGCCCAAGGAGCGCGTCACCCGCGCCTGGCCCTGCTGCCCGTCCCTGCTGTTCGCCGCCCCGCAGCCGCAGCGAGCCCACAGTGCTGCTCTGTGCCGGGGGATGCCGAGACAGCCGGGTCAGACGAAACCGGTGTCACTTCTGTCCTCCTGTGTTTTCTCCCCATTGCGAGGACCCTCGTGGCTCAGGACTGAAGGAGTTTCGAAGGAAACTCGCTGGGTGCAGGGAGCGCCCGCAGAGACGCGAGGCAGGCTCGGTGCGGGGGTGCAGGCGGGGGGGGGGCTGGCAGCGAATGCCGGCACACGAGCGTGGCTGCCTCGGCACGCGAGCCCCTGGGGACGGCATAGGTGACGAGGGGAGGTCGGGAGCTGAGCGCGGCGGGGGGCAGCGGACCTTGGCGCCGGTTGGAGGGACGCGGGGAGCAGAGTGGCTCAGGCTGGGTGGCCCCCGTGGCCGGTGGGTGTTTGCCGTTCGCGGTGCGGTGCAGTGTGGCAAGCGGAGGAGGAAACCGGGCTCTTTCTGGCACCGTGGGGGTGAGCCAGCTTGATGGCATCCCGGGGGGCAGGTCCCCTCTGCGGGGGGGGTTCCGTCTGCCTGGGATGCCCGGGGAGAGGGGGCTCGTGCTGTGAGCTCGCAGCAGCATCCCCCAGCTGTGGGAGACTGAAAGCAATTCTGTTGCTGGAGAAGGAGCTGGAATTGCATTAAAAAGTTGCATTTTTACCACTTTTTTTGAAACTAAGTGCCTGCTCCCATTCTTTGAATTTAGTTTTGAGCTCTTTACCCTAAAAACTGAGCGTGAGACATGGACATGGGGGTCCCTCTCCAGAGGCTCTTGGAGCGGCACCTCTGCTCCGTGCCGGGCCGTGGAGGCTGCAGCAGAGCTGGGCTGTTGCCCTGCCCCGGGCAGCCCCGCACCCAGAGGCACCTCCCGAAACCAGCCTCCTCTGGGCTCCTGCACCGCAGGCGGCCGTGCCAAGAGCTACAGAGAGCAGCCGTGCTCCCGGCTGCTCGGCAGCTGGAGGCTTTCCACGCACGGCAGAAGAGAGCGAACAAGGCCAAAAGCCGCAAGTGGGGGCGTGCGGCAGCAAAGCCGAGCTCGCGCCGAGCGCGCAGGAGCTGGGGACCGGGACCCTCCCGAGCGTGCCGTGCCACGTGCCGCCCTGCCTCCCTCCCAGCAGCTTTGCCTCCCGGTTCTGCCCCCGTAATTAAATCGTGCTCTGCAGTCGGGAGAAAGCCCTGGGAGCTGCTGCTTGGTGCAGCATGCGTGGCCCGGAGCCCTGGGGTACTGGGGTACTGGGATACTGGGATACTGGGACTTGGGGTCCCAGTCCTGCAAAGTCAAGTTCAAATGCCCACAGAGTTTGGGAGGTTTGAAGACACTTTCAGCCCCAGCTCAGACTGAAGCTTTACTTCCACGAGCAATCGGGAGACGGGGCGGTGTTACAGAGACCAGCCCGGCTCGGCAGCGGGTGATGAGTTTAGCAGGCGTTGAGCCCGGGCCGTTCTTCGTGAGCCTCATCGTTGCTTCGGGGTGTTTGTGTAGCTGGAGTTTGCGGTTTCAGCCTATCTCGGGGTAAGCAAACCGGTGCTTTCCAACGGTGGGGGCTCAGCAGCGCGTGCCGCGGGGATGCTCAGCAAAGCACTCACGTATCGAGAGTTTGAGGTGCCAGCTCAGTTGTATTATTATTATTATCATGTCTTATTTTTTTGTTTCCTTCTTCTTGCTCTAAGTATTGCAGCAAACAGGCTTGCGGCTGCCTGCAGATTCCTCTGCTCCCCCCTTGCTCAGCACCACCGCCTGACGCCGCCGGCTGCGCTCCTAATTCTGCCCAAATTTCTCTCGCTTTTAAAGTGCTCAGCCCTTCTCCCCCAGCGCTGCAAAGCAAGCCCGTCTGAATAGCGCAGGGACGGGTTGTCCAGGCGCGCCCAGGGAAAGCCTTGCCAGCCAGCCCGAAGTCACTGGGCCCATTCCCTCGCACCCTTTTTGATCTTGAAATTGGTTCCCCAGTGCCGAATTGCTTCTCCTCCCGCTCCCAAAGAGCTTCCCCAGGGTGGCTCTTGGCAGGGCAGTGCTTACCCGGCAAGGTGAAGCCCATCCTGGAGAGAGCCTGGACCAGCCGGAGTGCCAACCCAGCCCAGTCCTGGGCTAAAAAGTCCTACACAGACTGATATTTTCTTTTTTTTTCTGTTAAAAGCTTTACTGGATTTGATTTCTGTAGTAAGACGCGCGCACACAAAATCCCTCCTGCTGTCTGCAAGGGGTTTATTTACATGGACGGATGCTGGCGAGTTCCCCTGCGGGACTGTGGCTGCTGCACGCGCTGGTTGAAGTGCAAGTCCTAGAGGAATTCATCTCCTTAAAGAGCACCGAGTGATTTTTTTGACTGAGGAATACGTGGCCAGGGAAGTTATACCCTGTTCAGCAAAGAAACTGGAAAGAAGAAGCTAAAAGGTTCCACATGGTCCGTCCTCACTCACAGAGCACCCAGGGGTCTGAAATTTGCCACCCTGCTGGCACCACCCCGTGTTGCCCTTCCTCGTGCAGCGTACAGGATGGAGCCGATGGCTCTCTGCTCGCTGGCAGACCACGCCACCACCTCACCACCGTCCTCAGGTCCCCGCTGATGGCGTTGCAGATGTGTGGGAGCTTCCTGACCATGGCTGTTCCCTTCCCTGGGCAAGCTGGGGATGCTCTGGAGGGCACCCCACCCCGGCATCCCACCCTGGCATCCCACCCCAGCATCCCACCCCAGCATCCCACCCTGGCATCCCACCCTGGCATCCCCCCCCAGCATCCCACCCAGGCATCCCAGTGCACACCATGACACTGTTTCATGGGGTGCAGTGCCCGACAGTTCCCCTCTGCTCCAGGTGCCTCAGCCCCGGGTGCTCACGGCAGAGCGGGAGGCCGGGTCTCCCTCCTGAGCGCCGTCGGCGGGGGAAGGCGGCTCACTCGGGTGTCTTGCTGCCCAAACCCCACGGCTGAGGTGTCGGTGCAGGAGTTCCGGTGTGCAGCTGCAGCACGGCCAGCCGGATCCCTCTGTCGTGGGGAGCGGGGAAGCACCCCGGGCAGGCAGCACTGCAGCAGTCTTATTGCAGTCTGGGGCTAAGAGACGCTCTTTACCTTTTCTAGGTGAACAGAACCAAAAATTAATAAACCTGTAAAGCTCACTCTAACACCAGTCTCGGTCTGCTTTGCTTCCTACCCTTGCAGGCACCGTGCGTGCGGGGAGCCGCAGCCTGGCCCGGCCGTGCCGTCCCCACGCAGTGCTGCTTGCTGGAGGCTTGCGCTCTGCCAGAGACCCCCGCTCCCCTGGCAGGCGTTATTCGGGGAGGAAGGATGCTTCAAAGGTTGTGGCAAGACGCCTGCTTCCCAAAGTCATGCATCAATATAATTGCCCTTGCGTCACACAACACCCCCCGTCAAAGGCTGCTCTTCCAGTGTGATGGGAATATCCCCTCATCGTAGGGACCCTACGCTTGCCTCCAGTGACAGCCTCCCGAAGGCTTTCTCCCTAACAACAATTCATCCCCAGTAACGCATTCACCTTTTGTGACAGCGATGTGCCCTGTTTCTGCCAGAGCCACCCAAACCCACTTCCAACGCTCAATAGGCTTAAAAGGAAAAGCGCGGGCTTTATCGCATCAAAGCGAAGGGTTAAAAGCCGTTGCTACCAGATTGAGAACAGTTACAAAGGGGAAACTTAAAAATAAAAATATGCATCCTTAAAATAAATCTGACATTAGTTTTTTATCTTAGCTGACATGTCGGTCCTCTCCTGCTGCCTGGGTTTAGCTGCACAAGCTGGAGGTCGAGCTCCCCGGGCTAGACCAGGCTCCGAGCTGAAGTGTCCCCAGGGTACCAGTCTCCAGTCCTCACTGGGACGGTGGGAACTCCTATTTCCCACTCCATTTTGTGGAGGCTGAAGAGTCGAGCCATTCAGAGGTGCGGTGGCGGAGGCACAGAGAGGGACCATTTTTCCCGGCTGCCACAGGACCCCAGCACATCTGATGGAGGAAGGAACCCATAAGAGCATTGCCTTGCCGGTGAGGTGGCTGGTGGCAGAGCTGAGTCCAACAGGGAGGCTGGTCCCTGCCATGGAGGACATCCCCTGCCTTCACACACCGTTTGGGTGCTGGGGTGGGTGCAGACAACACCCACTCGCCTTCCCCGCGGGGAGTGGGACCCGCAGCTCTGCCCGCTCCGCTTTCCCCCCGGCATGGTCCGTGCAGCAGGGAAGGACCTGGCCAGCCAGCTCCCAAACAAGGGGACAAGATTTTGGGCTGGGGTGTGCACCAGAGGTCCGCAGACGTCACCGGCTGGGGATGAGCTGTGTCCCCCGCTCCCGGCGGTGCTGCCGGTTCTCCCGGTGAGCGCAGGTGCCGGCGACCAGCTGCGGCCGCAGGAAGAGGCGACCCCTGCCCGTGCATGACCACGTGTCTGTGCTGCACCTGGGCACCCTAAAAAAAGACACATGTTCCAGCTTCCTAAACAAGCCCATATAGATTTAAAAATACATTTATTTTTGCTGCTTCTCCAGCTGCCAGCTGGGCCTGGAAATTCCCGGGTTTCCAGAAGCAAAGCTGCTGTCCCAGTTGGAAGCAGAGGTCCAGGCGAGCTGCGGTCGTGCACTGGCGAGGGTCTCGTTGTCCCAGCAAGAAGCAGAGGCGCCTGCACAGCCCCGGACATTCATCCCCCCCAAACCCCACCGCAGTGACATGGCGCCCGGCACCGTTCCCTGCGCTTTCCAAACAAGTCCACGTGCGCGGGGAGGTGCAGGAAGGGCCAAGCGCGGCTACTTGGCTCCTGTCCAAAGCTGCCAGCAAAATAATGAGTAACTCCTAGACAGCTGGGCTGAATTCACAGCTAATAAACTAATTTATTTACTCCTCTTACAGGTTTGGGGTTTTTTTGGGTTTGGTGGTTTTTGTTTTGCAGAGGCACGAATGGATATTTTAACAGTTTTTTTCCCTAGCTGTGTGTGGAAAGCTCTGTCTTCCCAGGGCAAGGACAAGGGGCTGCGTGCCAGGCACCGAGTCGACATTTGGAGCAGACTTTTGGAAATACAAAAATTACCAACAGGCCGCCTAACCCAGCGTCCCCTTTCCCAGGGGGAATGCTCTAACGTTGGTTTAGGAAGCCCCAAATGGACAATTACAGAATATTTTGCTCTTACAGGAAAGTTTTTTTCCAAATAAATGCAGTTTCTGCTGAAGTCCGTGTGCTTGGAGGACTCGCTGTCACAGAAATGTCGTTGCACACCAGCCCCGTTTCCACGCTGCGGGGATGTCCCAGCCAGCGACGACTTCTCCTGGGAACCCCGCGCGAGTCTCAGTGCCGTGACTCAAGTACGGCCATATCTTAACTTTGGGGTCCCCCCTGCAAAGGGAGAGGTAGCGCTCCGCAGTGCTCCAGCAGCCCGGGGAAGGTCCCCGTGGCCCTGCCGAGGTCCCCGTCTCTGCTGCAGGAGGTTGGGGGGTCTCGGGGCTGCGAGTGGGCTGAGGCCACCACTAGACCTTCGAGGGCTGGTTCAGCTGCTGGCTCGAGCCCTGATCTGGGTTTATACCATCTTCCCCTGGGGTTTTTACACAGATTAAGGACAATAAGGTTCGGAAGGATGTTGGAGATCTTGTGGCATAAAGCGCATTGCAGAGAAACGGGGAGGCTTATCGCAACAAAGAGGCCGGTGATGTTCAAAGGCCAAAGCTGCTGCAAAGTTTGCATGGACACCTGAGCCCTTCCTGTCCTTTTGCTGTCCTGAGATTGTCCAAAACAAACGTCTCGGCCCGTGTCCTCCTCCACCGAGGCCCAGCTGGGGCCTGGGGCCCCAGCTGGGCCTCGGTGGAGGAGGACACGGGCCGAGACGTTTGTTTTGGCTCCTGGCTGGAGGTGGGTAGGGAGGTAGGGCTCCCACCGAATGCCAAGACTGACCCAAGGGGACATCACCTTCAGATTAAGCCTGTCCCTTAGTGCCACTCCTGCGTGCCACCTTCTGCTCATCACAACCTGCTTTCAGGGCAAGGCGTGGGGGAGAGGCCTCCGTTTGCTCCGGCGTGCCCTGGCTGGGGAGGGACACCTGAAAAGGCACACGGGGTCTGGTCACACCGGCATCCTTCACCTGAGTGCTCCCGTGTCCCTGTGCTGGCAGGCACCATCTCAGGGCACCAGGCAGTGGCCCCCACGCCGTGCCCACGGCCGCCCGGAGCGGGTGCGTGAGTGCCAGCAGGGAAGGGGATGCTCGCAGCCCCGTCGGTGCCAGCCCGGCTGGGGGGGAGGCTGGCAGCTGCCCCTCCTGTTTACCCACCTAAGGGCTAACACACTTAGCAGCAGTTCCAGACCTGCTGCTGAGAGCACTTCGCACCTGCTTTTGTGGTTTATTCTCCTGGTTTTTGGTGAACCACGAGCATCTCAGATTCCATTGCTCCCTGAGATCTCCTGTTGTCCCCAGAGCAGCCCCTGCCAAGGGTGTGAGACACCCAGGTGGGACCCCAGGGGAGGCGATGGGGCTTGGAGCACTGGAGATCTCTGCGGGGCCAGGAGATCTCCTGAGATCCCACCCAGATCTCATCTTCATCGCAGGCTGCTTTTCTGTGCGTTAGTCGGACCTGGAGCGGTGGCAGCCCTGTGATCATTGGCCTGGCCGCGGTCTCTGGCACAATGTTGGGATTTGCTGTGCCTCTGCCTTGGAGCAGTGTAACCACCGTGCTTTGATGGGAAAAAAACCTTTTCCATTTGTTTTTGGATCATTTGACAGGACTCCTTCGCCCTTTCCATCCATCGGGTGAAGCTGCTGCTATGGGAGGGCTGGAGCCAGCTGAGGTCTCAGCAAGAGCCACCGCCGCGCAATTTCCTCCACACTTTGGGTCTCGCCCTGCCCTAGCAGATGTGCCGGCATCGCCCCGCTCCCCTGGCTCAGGTTTGAAATACCATGAGTCAAAACTATCCCCGGGCTCCCATATGTTACCACTGAAGTTTCTCAACCAGCGCTAATCCCTCCCTGGAGCAATGCTGGGAGAAGCAGCTCTCTCCCCGCATCACCGTATGCAAGCTGAGTTCAGGGAATGCTCCAGAGACCTGGGAAAGGCCAGCCGTGCAGTGAAGGTATCTCCTGTATCAACCCAGAGTTTATTAACCTTGTTTGTCACCATGGCATCAGAGCACGTCTTAAATAAACGGCTTATCCTTCTCGCCGAGCATCGTGACGACGTGTGGCATGTTCTGGCAGCTCCCAGGAGCAAACCTCCAGTGACACGGGGTGGCAGGTGCCCCAAACCGGGGTTAAAAGCAATGCAAGTTTTACCACAAGGCTGAAAAAAAAATCCATTATAAGTGTCTTTGCTGGCACCAAGGTTATTGGAGTGGTGCCCAGGGACTCGCCCATGGTCAGGCACTCTCTTTGCAAGCTCTGCCCAAAGATGCTCATGCTGCCAAGGAAACGGGGTATTTTCTTCCCCTGGGAGAAGGGAGCTGAGGCACATAAACGCAGTGGTTCGATCACATTTTCCACGCGGTATTTGCAGAGCTGAGGCTTGAGCTCAGCTCCTCTGTGAGTTGAGCAGCCGGTGTCTGTAAAGGATCAGAGAGGCCAAGTTCAGCCCGGACACAACGTGGGACCTCTGCGTTTGGCCCTGTGCTGAGCCGCCCGAGCCAGCGATGGCATCAGACAGCAGGCATGGGCAGGGGGTTTGCCATGCTGGGCAGGACACGCCTGGCAGCATCCCACAGCGTTGCCCAGCGGCAGCCGGAGCCTGCCGGGTCATAAGTGGCAGGGGCAAACCTCTCCTTCCTTCAGCGCAGGTGGAGGGGACGCCAGCCCCCACCGTCCACCCCACCCTCCGTCCTGCGGCGGCAGGAGCAGATGGGCAGAAGCGGTTGGCGTCACGCGCCGCGGCGGGGCCTCGCCGGGGACAGGTGGCTGCTTCCGCTGCGCCGGGTCCTGCTGTGGGAGGAGGATGGGGGGATCGCTGCCAAGCCCTCCCCGCTGAGCGCAGGCTGCGAAGGGAGCCGGTGGGATGCTCGCCCAGAGGCGAGACAGGGGCTCCCCCACAGAGCACTCTACCCATTACAAACCCCCTATTTTCATTCCAAGAATGAGTCCTATGGGCTCCATCACCTTTTACAAACTCTCCCATCACCTTCCTGCCCATGTTTCCTTTTTTCTTCCATTTTGCAGGCTGTGCATCAGTCACCCGCCTTGCCCCGATGGCCCCTTGAGACCGGGGAGAAGCTACCCATGGCTGCTAATCCCCACAATTAACGACTACAATAAAGCCCATCTAACAAATACATACAGACTGTGCTATGCACAGGTCTAGCTGCTGAGGGGGACTGACAGGCACGGCACTTCAGACATCCAGGATGCAGCTAAACCGTCTGTGGGATGCCGACTTCTAATTTTAAGATGCAATTCTGCTTTTTACTCAAAATGAAAAGACGCTGGTGCCCAGTGGGCAGTGCTGAGGAGAAGCCTTCGCAAGCATGCTCGTATGTGATGGGAGGAAGGAAGATGCTCCAATACGGGGCGGCTGAGATGCAGCAGGACAAGAAACCCGCGTGTTCCCCACCGCCCTCTCCTCCTTGCAATCACGACGACTGCCCTGCACCGCGCTTGGGCTGGGCTTCCCACCCAGTGAGATGCAAAACGCATTTTTCCTGAAGCCGTGCATATACAGCTTGTGGAGGTGGAAGAAAATTAAAAGGTTATCATTTTCTCTCATTGATCTTGTGAAAACCAGGTACAAAGCGGCATTATGTCATGAAATGTATTAAAAAGACTATAAATACCATGACATTATCAAGGTAAAATGCCAGAGACCGTTACATCGTTATGGCTTTCTGCTGGACCAAAATCGGTTTCCATTAGAGATGCGGGCGGCTGCGGTTTCTCTCCATCCCATCACACTTATGGAGAGCTCTTCCTGCATGCCGAGCTACAAGTACGGAGTAAAATCTCACTTTCATATTTAAAAGAACTAGTACGTTAGGGCAAAAATTTGACCTCTCTATCTCCGCTAAGTCATAGCACCGTATCAAGCACGCTCTGAAGTATGTTAAAACTCCAAGCAAACCCACAGCTACTAATGGTAGCCAATGTGGAGACAGTTAAAATGGTGGGATTTATAAGCAATGAGGGTGTTTCAGGAAACTTTGTAGCATGTGTTAGCAAGTAATGGGTTTTTCTAGGGCTTGCTGCTGCGAGCATCCCTCGGGAAAAGATGCCACTTGGTCGGACTGCAAAGGAACAAGTGCGGTCCCTCAGGAGAGCGGCTGGAGGAAGGATGGCGAAAGCTGGTCCAGCAGGAGGCTGGTGGAAAAGAGAGGTTGTTCTCAGGCGTCTGAAAGGAGATAATAACCGGGGAGTCAGGAAAAATAATGATAGCTGAAAAAAAAAGAGAGACGAGCAGTGAGGTTTTGTTTAAACTGAAGTGCATTTGCTAACGCTGCCAGGGCTGCAGAGCTCTCACCCGCGTTTCTCACTGAGTGAATTTCCTCCCACTGAATCAGGTCAAGGCAGCGACACTAAACATACTTCTTTATGAGTACTTATTTAAAAGTACTTCTTACCTTATAGTTAATTTTTTTTTAAGTCTCCATTTTGCAGCATTCCACTTAGAAACTCAAAAATAATATGACACCCGTGAGTGAGTTTGTCCTTTCCCATTGAGATGTCATGGAGGCTTTTAGAGGTGTCTCTCGGCAGATGCCGCCCTGGCCGCACGCTGCGATGCTCCGTGGTCCCTCTGCCAGCCCTGCAGAGCCACGGCATCCTCACCTCGCCGCTCCTTACACCCAGCACCCCTGCGAGGAAAACCACTGCAGCTCTTTGCACTGGGTCTCTCTGCAATGGCATTTTCAGGACTTTTATCATTTCCTTGGTCTGTTCGCAGCAGAATCCTTGTTTTAGTCGGACTCCTCTGTCCTGAGGAGGTTTTCTTGAAGAGCTGCCCAGCAGAAGTCCTGCAGGGCTGGCTCAGTGGTTAGGTTTTGCACAGGGCACTCGCTGATGGAGATGTTTGCTCTGGTTTTTCATTCCTGTTAAGATTGCTCTTCGCAGGGCACCCGGCAGGCTCTTTTGAGGAAGAAAAGCATAAGCATAACTCATCTCAGTTAACGGTGCCGTGGCCCCGGCTCGTGCCGTGTGGGTCATTTTTTGCTGCCTGCTTTTACTCTTGATTACCTTTTGTTTGCAATATCTACTTCTGCTGGACTTCAAAAAGCGCCCAATAAAGGCTGAATTTGCTTGAATTTGCCGGAATTTGTGTAACTTGCAGGTTGGAGGCAGTGGCTGGTGGTGGTGCCCCGGCTGGGTAAAGCACTTCCCTGGGATTTATTTTAAGCGTGTGTTCAAGACCATATGCTGAAATGTTTTGCCAGAGCTAAGAATGGCTCTGAAGCTGTTGAGAGTTTTACACGTTCTCAAGCGATTCCCTGACTCAAGCCCGAACTGGGTTAGTTCACAGCCCGCTCCACCTAGGAGCAAGGCTCAGATCCTGCTGGGATAAAGGGGACAAGAAATCTTGCAAAGTCTATTCCTCTTCACTCAAAGTGTTCGCTTTTCAACATTAAAAAAATACTCAAGGTTACCAAATCTTTACATTGAGATTTTCAGTTTGACTAAAAATTTTGGGGGTATAGTAGGTGAACGAACAGAAATAATTGGAAATTCCACGGCCTCTGAGGATGCATTTGCATTGAAAAGTTTCAGCCACTGAGTGAAGCTCAGATCTGGAGGCACGCTTGGGCGGTTTATCCCCGTGGCACTTGTTCTCCTGCGTCTCCCCAGCCAGCAGCATCCCCCTCTTCCCGCGACATCCCGAGGACTTCTGAGCCATTTTGTGCTTGGGAAGAAATGAAAAAGTTTTAAAACTTGCTGTTGGCCGTGGAAGCCCTGCAGCACCACCGCACTGCTTCCGTGTAAAGGTCAGCCTTATCGGGGGGTTTTGGCTTCTGCTGACCGTTACCTCCGGCAGTGAGGCGTGGCAGGGAATGGAGTGAGCGTAGCTGGTTGTTGTGAGGCTGTTTCCATCAGTTTTAGATTTCATGCCTTCTGGCTTCACTCATCTCCCTTCTGCTCGTTCATTAGGAGAGAGACCACAGCAATCTTCGCAACATTTCTGTCGTCTATAGCTTTCCGTTGTTTCCCTTTTTTGAGGACCTTTCCAGCAGCAGGATCATGCCTTCAGTGGCAGAATATTCAGCAGCTGAATGTCTTTGGTAAAGGCTTTTTAGAGCCCACCAGTGAAAACCTCTTAGTGCTGGGTCATTGCACAGACTTAAATCCATTCAGTTTAGTGCAAACATCATAGTGCCACTATAGGGAAAGGGAATTTTCATATTTACTGCAAGAAGAATAGGAAAAATCTAGTAATCTCATGCACAGAAAGGATTGAAAGGGGTCCCTAAGTTGAAGACTGAACCCACGCACAGGCAGCAACTTTTGCCACCCAAAGTGGTTGGCATCCACGGCAGGAGGCACCAGAAACAAATCCAGAAAGAGTGACTCACTAGAGCAGTGTAAGAGAAGAACATACCCAAACGTGAAGCATGTATGTTTTGTCCAGAGGAGAACCTCATATTTGAAGGCCAGCCTGGAATGATTGCTTTTCTTCCAAACTGGATGTAGAATAACAACAGATCCGTTTTGCTGTGAGATGTAGCCTACTACCACTGAAAAGCGTAACCGCGCCGGATTCATCCCTGTACGTGGGGTGGTCATACAACCAGAGTTGCCCGGGCATCTGCTCCGTTCCCACTTGGGAATTTGTTGGAATCAGGTACGTTGGGGCACTTCTCTGGGGTTTTTGGACATCCAGAGTATGTTGGAAGAGTTGCTCCAGCGGGGCTGGTAGACATCTGGAAAACTCAGACATATCCACAGCAGGACCGAAGGCAATTTTGCAATCTGAACTAAAGAGGGACCTTGTGAAGAGTCTGTGACTGCAAGCTGATGAGAAGAGGCTCTCCACCAAATTCAGCTCACCGAAGCCACAGAAAGGTGATTGCAAGCAATCAAGTTAACCTGCATTAAGAAGCCGGTACATCTCAAGGAACGTCCAGTCACTGACTGGACACACGCTGCCCTCCGACCGAGAGGGATTAACGTCAGGCAGCTTGGCAGGGAACAAAACAGCAACAGGGTTGAAGGTAACCAATTGCTCTTTGCATTGCAACGCCTTGCTCGGTGAGGGATAGGACCTTAAGATGTGCTGACGTGGTTACACGTGGTTGTCCGCTCATCCTCTAAGGATGCATTAACTCAATATTAAGGGACAGGGTCTTAACTACAGAGGAAGCAGAACTGAAAAGGTTAAGAAGGGACTGGACTCTCTGACCACTCTTTGAGCAAAAAATATAGGCTAATTTAATTATAAATGGAGTAATAAAACATCAATAGTGGAATTACGTAGAAGAGGGACGGAGGAGGATGAAGCAATGAACATCCTTGGCCCTATAAATAGGAGATAAAAATAGGGCAAAGAGATGTCATCAATCTGAGGGCTATTTTCAAAACATCACGTCCAAAAAAGCCTTGGGCTGACCTTTTGTGGGAGCGATGGGAAGTGTTTAAAGAGGGCCCCGCCGAGAGGCACTCCTGAGGGTGCGAGCACTGCCCGTGTCGCAGGGCTGGGTCGGGTGGAGGAGCTGGGGCTGCTGCACCATGTCCCTTGGCTCGGGGACTTCAGAGCTTTTGTCACTGCACATGGTGACAGGAACTCTTATTTTTTGTTAGAGGACCGCTTCTGGATACGGAGACACATTTGAGGCCTTCTAGTAAGGGACATGTACTCTGATGGAAACAGTTGTAGAACTTTTTATTCCCTTTCCTGTGGAGAACATCCCTGTACATACCCACAAACCCGTCCCATCATTCTTCAGACCTTTTCTCAGCGTTTGCCTGTCTTGCATCGCCTACAGGACACGCAGATGGAGAAGGCTGCTGTCGAGCTGCGTGTGCTGACCAGGACCCTGTCCTCGACTCCCTCTGTCCACGGGCTGCACCTGGGGCTCGATTGTGGTGGGAAGCCCTCGGGATGGGACCATCACCCTGTTCCGTGGCTGCATCGCGCGCTGTGCAGCGTGCTGCGGGGCCACTCCTGCAGCTCCTAGGAGATACATCAATAGCATTTATTTTTTAAGTACAATGACCTACACCATCTCCTGGGGGAATAGTCACTGGAAGAGGCTGCGCAGTGCCAGAAGTCCTGTACTCGCTCAGTACTCCCCGCTGGGATTTTCTCAGAGTTGCTCTGTTGGGGTAGAAACTCTCCGGAGGAGTTTCTCTGGGATATTAACCCTTTGCATCCTCAAAGTATGACTCGCTTTCAGCCACGGGCACTGCAGAAAGGCAGCACAGCAGCAGTTTGTGGGCACAGAGTCAAAATCAGCTGTTTGTTTTGCATCCGAAGTGAGGGTCTCCAAGGCCACATCTTCTGCTCCGGCATGGACCTTGGGCCTGGCTGAGATACCAGTGAGCATCCCAACCGGACAACACAGCATCCGTGGTCAGAGAAGCTGAGGCGCGTGTGGGAAAGGTGGAAACTTACTGTGACGTGAGGAAGAGGAGAGCTGTGAAGGAGAAAGTGGTGGGGGAAAACGGATGTCCTCCCTGAAGAGGTCAGAGCACTGTCCGGGAGGGTGAGCAGGAAAGGCCAGCACGCCCATCAGCCCCGAGGAGCGTGTCCTTCAAAGGCTGAAGAGTGGCTCAGGGGATGACAGAAAGCTCTGGGGACAGGGAAGGAGCAAGCCAAAGCCCAAGGCAGACATTTCAACTTTTAGAATCGGGAGCTCCGGGAAAACAGCTGGAAGAGACCACATGAGCTCTTTTGGGAGGCTGGTGGTGCTCAGCGAAGGCAGCAGCCCACTCTCCACTGCAAAACCTCAGGGATAACCCAGCGGTTTGTGTCCGGCCAGGCGTGTCTTGCTTATTCTTCAGGCAGACCCAGCTGCAGGTACGAGCTGCGGAGGGAGGAACGGGGCTTTCCCTCCCCGCCGCACGCACAGAGGCACGACCCCAGGCTCAGCGGGGTCTGGACTTATTCTCATTTCATGGCATCTTCACCACACCTCACTCTAATCTTTAGACTTTTAGCCTCCAGATCCTTGGCCAGCAGACAGAAAGCTCCCCATAAGCTTTTAATTGTGTATGTAACCTTGTTGTCGTGACGGCTGCTGCCACACTGGTAAATGATGTCCTTAAACCTGCAGTGGGGGTGGGAAGCAGGGCAAAAAAACCCTCTCGACAAACAACCGGGATTTTATTACAGCTTGTGTCACATCAGAGAAGTGAGAGCTGAGTCACTGCCAGGTACAGACAGTGACTGTGAGTCACCAGCATAACCCGGCTCATCAATAAACCCGGCGCTCAGCTGCCCAGCGCCCAGGCCAGCGCTCCCCTGCAGCGCCGATGCTCCTTCGCTGACTTCCGCAGATACCCTCGCAGCTCCAGCCGCCCGGCTGCCGGGCTTTGGCACCCATCCTGGCAGCTCGGTTCAGCTCACAGCCTCTTCCCCCGCCCCGAGGAGATGCTGGGCAAGATCCTTCCTCCGGCGGAGGCAGCTGCCCACAGAACCCACAGGCATGAGGGGGGCAGGACCACAACCTTGCTCCAAGGGCGCCGGGCGATGGTGGTTCCTCTGGATCCAGCTGTGCCTTGCAGAGGCTGTGGAGGCTTTGCTGTACCTGGGGTGCGGAGGGCACGTAGCACTCGGCTGCAGGAGGAGACTGCTGGAGACCTCCTCGCTGCACGCTGCGGCAGCCAGGCACGGCGTTGGCAAGGGCAGCGCAGGCGGATCCTGTGCAGGTGTGGAGGGGTCCGTGGAGCCAGATGCCTTCAAGGCTTTGGGCAAGGGGAAAATGTGGCTGTATATCTACAGCGTGACAAGGAGAGGAATTAGGGATTTGCGAAAGCATCAGCGATTCAAGGCTGAACTAAATCCATGCAGAAACGTAAACTGGCACCTGTTCTCCTCTAAAACCCCAAAGGCCTGAGCTCTCACCCGCATGAGGGACCCTTTCTCTTCCTTGGTTCATCGCCCCATCTGCAATTAGCATCTCCTCCCTGTCTGACCAGAAGAGCCTGTGAGGACGTGTGGCCCTCAGAGGCCCCTCGGCTTTGGAGCCAGCGCCTTGCCACAGAATAAATGGAAATTTTTGGACTCGAGGACTAGTTAAAAGATCTATTTCCACTGGCCAGGCTGGTGAAGGCAGCATGCATTGAGGCCGGTGTGCCTGTAAGGAGAGGGTCTAACTGGGGTAGCACTTCGTGTTTCTGGTTCTTGTTTTAATATGTTGATTTTTAATCAGTGAAATCCAACCCAGGAGAAAAATGTGCTTTCACCTGCATCAGGTGCCCAACTGGCCATGTGATGCTGCTGCAGTGCAAGCAGTGAGAGCGGTACAAGCAGTGCGAGCAGTGTGAGCAGTGCATGCAGTGCGAGCAGTGTAAGCAGTGAGAGCAGTGTGAGCAGAGTGCACTGGGCATCCTGCCCTGCCACGGCAGGATCCTCTGCTCGGGTCAGCCTGCCATGGCTGTGAAGCTGCAACAGCACCAAATAAAACAGCATGCGCTGAGCAAATCCATCCACGTCCCCTGATCACAGCCCCTGCCAGGCGGCCGATGCTACTTCGGGGTGGCCTCGCTGGGAGAGCACCCCCGAGCACTGCCCTGCCCTGCCGAGCGTCCCCGATAGCCCACCCGGCGCTTCCCAAATGTGCATCGAGACCTGATGGAAATGGCTAAAACGACGGGCGGAGAAGGCCGGGCGGGCGGAGAGAGCCGTGCAGGGGATGGGGCCATCACACGCCAGTCTCGCATGGGGATGGCAGGGAAGAGCTTCAGGATCTCCTGGCAAGTGGCTGCTGGCCAGCTGGCCTGGAGCGAGTTTGGTGATCGTGGGCCATTTCCTAATGCCAAGTGTTCCCAGCCAAACTGGCGGTTGGCGCTGCCTGTGCCCTGCCAGGGAGCTCAGCAGCGAAGGCAGAGCCGTCTGCCAGCCGCAGAGTGTGGCCACGCTGCCCAGCCTCTGCGTTTAAGTGTAACGAGGCCCTTTTCCTCTAGCACTGCCCAGAGCCTGTGCTGGGAATAAATGGATGCTCTCTTTCTGCGGGGTGTCGCGCTAACCGCTTCTGAAAGCTTTGCTTTTACGAGAAATCCTTTTAAAGATAAACCAGACAAAATGAAACAATAAACCTTTTGAAAAATTAAAGAAAAAGAATACAGAATTAATAAAGGCAATGAATAAGCTGCCAAGTAGCTGGACGACAGACACGGCATGAAGCTATCAAAGTCTTTGCATCCTTCTTCTCTCCTGTGAGCGTCACTCCGTCTCCTGCCCTCATCCTTCATCCTTTATATCAAAAGTGCCCAAGCACTTCCCATTCTTCTGTGTGCAGAAATCACCTCGCTCAATCCCAAAATACATCTGTGAACGTGGGAGGAGTATGGCAGCATGCGATAATTAACATTACACAACAGCTCAGGACCAGAAGCAAAGGATAAACATGGTGCTGGATTGAGAATAAGCTTGGGTGTGTAGGACGAACCAGCCAACCTGGAATTTAGCCACGAGCTCCTGGGCCCCGGGTGTGCAAGCGATCCAGCACTCTGGGTTTTGACTTCATTTTAGAAAGTCACAGTCCTGGCCTGGCAGCAGCAGCCAATGCTGGACTGAGCAATGGGCTCGATCTTGACTCAACGCCTCTGACAGCAGCACCTTCTTAACATCTTCATATTTCCAGGAAACCTTGGAAGGGGGCCCAGCCTGCCAGACGGCTTTTTAGAAATTGGGAAACCAATCATAGTTTGAGAAAAATCACATTAGTGCCTCTCCGCAGATACGGTCCGTGCACACGTGTGAGTCACTCCTAGCAACCCAGGAAACCTGCTCACACGAGTGCAAACGTCACGCTCACGCCGGGTGAGCTCCAGCTGATGGATTAGTGCCGCAGCACTGAAATGGTTTTGTAGCTGGTGCAATAAAGCAAAGATGTCAAACTTTGCAGCGAGCGCAGCACACTCCGAGCAGTCCCGGCTGGCACCTGAAGAGCGGTGTGCTCGCTGGAGCCCTGTGAGGTGGATCCTTTTGCTTCTAGGGCTAGTAAGTTAACTTATCCTTGGTCAGTAGGTGAGATGTTGTACCGAAAGGGGAGCACAATAGCAGGTGGGACCCAGGAGCCCCGCAACAGACTGCACTGCTGATCAGCGATGACACTGCAGATGATGGGGACCTCAGCTCAGTTCCTGGCCCATGCTGGGGTGACCCAGGGTGGGCGCAGGGCACAGGGAGCACGGGGAGGATGGAATGGGCCATCCTTGTCCAGAAAGGCTGGTTTGGGGACAGCCAGCATGGGCAAGCAGCCAGACCCCACCATGCCGCTAGAGATGTCATCACGAGCAGCATCTGCCGGTGTCTTCCTCCATCACAGGGATTTTACCTACCAGGAGCCCTGTACAGCAGCGCAAACCTGCTGCCGACCATGTCATGTGGCAGGGGGAAAGTGCTTGCAATACTGAGCCTGGAAAGGCATCCGCATGCACTGCAGAACACAGGGTTGGGAGCAAGGAGGTACCTGCACCCGCGAGGCCCCGAATCCCCTTTCATCAGCACCTGCTCGCACAGCAGGGTTTCGATCACACGCTGGGAGCCCTGCCCGTGACCAACAGCTCTGTGTTCAGCAGCCTCAGCGACACCAATGATGCTCTTCTGTTCCCCAAAGATTCTTCCTCCTGTTCCTCCGCCACTGTCAAAGCTCTTTAGCTAAGGACAGTCCTGGCTGAAGCTGCCTCTCCCGCAGGGAGGGAAGGAGGTGCTGGCCATGAAAGCTTTAAGCTCATTAGCTGCCACTGGAACGGGTAATTAGGTTGATTCGTGCAGGAAGCACAGCGGGAGCAGCCTTTCCCCTTTAGGCACCACGCTGAGAAGGGAGGACTCCCACCTCCCCTCCGGTGCAGGAATAAGGAAGAGTATTGAGGAAGAAAGAGCATGTTGAATACCAGCTCCACTGGGGGGATCTCTGGCAGGCTCCGGAGCCCTCTGCGACACAGGAAGGGACTGGAGAGACGCACAAAGCAAAGGGCTGGCTCTGGGCCTTCTCCAGGTCCACACTGGTGAGGAAGGAGGATGGTGCAGGGGTGGGACTGGCCTGGGCCAGGCTGGCCTGCACCAGATCTCCTGCACAGACCGTCCTGCATGGAGATTTACCCGGGGCTTCTGACCCTAGCTCCTAGCTCCATCAGTATCGGAAAAAACCCCAGTTGCAACGGTGTGCCACAAGGAAGAGCCCCACTCCTGCGTGGGCGGGCGGAGGAGGGGGCTGCAGCATCGCTGCCCTCGCTGGGGTCCCACGGGACCTTGACCCCCCCCTCCCTGCCCCTCCAGCCCTGAGCACGCCTGCCCACCGCGCTGCCCTGCCCCACAGGGCACCAGGCGGGAGGGACACTGGCACGGGGTGTCCTGCAGCGTGGGCAGCACCCAGCTGCGGGAATGGGGCACCCAGCGCCTGCCTTCTAACAGGCACTGAGTATTCCCCGAGCCTCCCAGGTGGGACCAGACCCCAAACCTTATTTTTTCTCTCCACGGAAGAATGTATAATCAGTTAAGTTAAAAGTGATTATCACTAGCAAAACCAGAGAATGGAAATCTGGCACCAGTCTGTGACCCCCCCATACATTTGTGGGGTTTGAGGTAGAGGAGTGTTGCCTGCCCACACCTCCAGCAAAACTTCTCTCCTGCTCATGCAAAAAGCTCCTGCCAAAACTGTGGCTAGCACAGCAGAGGCACCGTGCTGTGGCAGCCCGTCGTGCAAGCGCCACGTGTCTTCTCCTGCGACGCCGTCCTTGTCCCCACAGGATGCTCCTGGCACAAGCTGTTTTCCTCCCTGCACCGGGGGAAAATAATCTGGGGCCCTGGGCTGCGCAGCAATGTTGTGGGGCTTTTCTGGAAAGCTGTTAGCCGAAGGCTGCGAAGGGAACATGGCGAGGTAATTGGCAAAGATGAGACTAATCTCATTTTTTTGTTGTGAAAGGGGCGTGAAGAAGAGAAAAGGAGATGTACTGGTAAATTACCATCAGGGCTGCTATAGTAACACGGCTTTAGAGATTGCCTAGTCGGCCTCCTTGGGGCTATAGAAAGCTCTTCAGATTGTTCTGTAGTTTTCCACTTTCTCCTGACGCAGGCTGGCCAGGGCTGCCTCGCGCTTTCTGACCACGCTGCGACTCATGGTCCTGCCCGTGCACCATCACCGCCCTTGCCCCGAGCTCGCCTGCGGCTGGGTGCGGGCAGAGCTGCCCGTGCCGGGCACTGCTGCTGGCGGAAAAAAAGTGCAGCGGAAGGAAGCGGACCGAGTCTCAGGGATGTTTGTTAACGTTTCTCCCTTCCAGCCTCCCGGGTAGTTTCAGAGGAGTACCTTTACTCACTTACTTCTTGTTTCTCTCTCATCTAGTACCTCTACTCATTTCCCCACAAGGCAGCAGGTAAGAAGAGCAGGGGCTGCTGAGCCACAGCGTTCCCGGTACAGCACAGGTCCCGTGACAGTGCACAGCCGGGTGCAAGGTGACGTGCAGCCGCAGCACCCCGCTGCCAGCGCAGTGCCCCCCGTCCTGTCCGAGCCCCTTCGCCCCGGCAGTCCCTGCTCACCCAGGAGCACTCACCTGCAGACAGCCCCCATGGAAGGGCTGGGGCCGGCACGGAGACGTGCGAGATCTGGGCCAAAGGGGGAAGCTTCGCTCGCCACAACTGTGTGGTTCTCCGAGTCGTTTCCTACCCACAAAGGGGACAGTTTCCCTCCTTTTTTCAAAGGAAAGTCCCAAACTTCTGAGAAGCAGTGCAATGGCCCCCGTCTGAAGTGCTATCAGATGCCTCAACTGAGACAACGGAAAGCACGGGAAAGAGCTTTTGTCCTCCAATCTCACATCAGACTGCTTGAGCTTGCCTCTTATGCACGGACCATTAATATTTCTAAGCAGTTCTCCAGCCCTCATCGCTGTAGAGCAGGCTGCTTTCCCCGGCGTACTCAAGAGCAAGCCTTGTTTTCAGCACAGTCAAGCTCTGGGTCAGAAGCAATGCGTAAGTGTATTTTCTGGATAAACAGGATTTAACAGGATTTCTGACTCCGGGGACTACTCACGAACCCCTGTCCTCTGCTAGCACTCTTGCATTTCATTCTTCTTCAACACTAGCTTAATATACATGGAGGCGTCTGTGGTTTATGTCTTTGTTTCTTTGAAGTTCGCTGGGATGGAGAAACGCTAATGTTTAATTTCTGCAGGAGGGAGAATGTGTTAACAACCAAACCCCACAAAGGAACCCAGGATAATTTAGTAAAAACAAAAGGCTGGTGTGAATTCTGCCGTGAAAAATGTGAAATCAGTAGGTGTGCTGGCCTGCAGCTTCAAGTGTTTTAAGAGTTTTCAGTTATACACTGTAAATCCATAGATTTTTATTAAAATAGCACCTAAGGTGTAATTTAATTTCAGATGAGACAGATGTTGTGCCTGTGCCAAAGAGCTTAGGGTCTTCTAGATGTGCCGCAATCTATGAAAACAAGCACGAGTGAAGTAAGATTTGGCTCCCAGCAAATGAGGCCCCGTGGCTTCTCAGGAGCAGGAGAGCACCAACACTTGCTGTCCCCTGGTCACACAGACGCATGCAGCCCCAGCACCTCCCACCAGCAGCACACTCTCTTCCCAGCATCCCGACCACACCGTCAAGCCCGTCCGGCAACCAGGTGAAGATGCGATTTGCCCACAGTCACTCCACGCACCGAGAGACGTGGGGATTAGAAGATGCTTCCCGCAAGCGTCACTGCACCTCTTCACCCCTTCTCCCTGGGCCACGTCACACCCGTGGAGTCATCGGCTCCACGAGCCTCTTTGGAGCCAGGTCCAACCCGCTGTGGTGACGGGCTGGGGCAGCGCCACTCCTGCCCTGTCAAATAGCCTTCGTTCGAAGGGTTTGGTAAAAGTCATACCTATGCAGCGGCTGTTATTCAGTTTGCTGCCTTTGTGCCTTTGGCACAGGAGGAATTCACGCAGCCGTTGGTGGGACCATGTATCGGAGTGGGCGTTGAGCCAGTCGGGGTCAATGTCAAACCCTTGTTAGCTGAGGGGCTGCTGCAAGCATCAGCAGAGAAGCAAAAGACTCACAAAACTGTTCACTTCTTATTAAAAGATCGAGTACAATACAGAGGTGGTATTTAACAGCGAGTGCGCTGGAACCGAACACCCGCCCGTGGCAGCTGTGCTCTGAGCGCCGCCCAGACCCGCTTTCGGGGACATGCTCGGGGGCCAGACAGGATCTGCTGCGGTTTGAAGCCTGAGAAAGCAAGGAGCCGTAAAACCGGGAGGGCAGCTCCATTTACTCCTCTCCTGGGGCACTGGTGTTACACACCAGTAATACACCAGAGGTGGGTCTGCTGAATAAAAATATTGGCTAATTGGCTAGTGTTTGTCAAAACCAGATGGCCCGGGCTTGCTCGTGCATGGCTTGCCAGGCCTGCTGCAGGACCTCGCAGGCCATTGAAGGACCATTGGATCTTCTCTCCCACCCATGCTTGATTAACATTTTCAGCCTCGTTTCATCCATCCAGACACCGTGTCATCACCAGGGCGCTTGAGCACCAGCGTATTTTCAGGGAGCAGAGAGCAGGTACCTTCCATGACGCTGGAGGAGAGGAGAACAGGACAGGGCTGTTTGTCCCACTGGATGTGAAATACAACTCTGGGTCCCTGCAGGGAGCTAACGTAAGAGTCTGATGAAGGTTGCCTGGGGTCAAGTCACACAAGCCGCCCAAGAGCCGATCCTCACGTCCCTGTCTGCAGAGATGTCCGAGAAGGACACCACCAGGTGACTGCTGAAAATTTGCTCCAGCATGGGCACGCAGGTCCGGAGCCACCACTTGGAGCCCAGGTGAGGACCTTGAGACCTGCTGTAAAACTTCTTGATTTATGGGCGCTCTGTCGGAGCCCAGGAGGCTCCCTGGCAGCTGTAGGCCACCTTACTCATTTCAGATAGCTGATGAAGAAGGAACATCCCCTGGCTCCGACACTGAGTTTGTTTACTCTCTCCTCTAGTTACATGTCTCAGATGGAGCACATCCATCTTCAGGAGTGAGACCACTGCCTACAAAGCAGGCAAAGCTGTAACCAGAAACTTGCTGATGGAGAGGAGGGCATCGCCGTCCACAGCTCAGACCTTGCTATGCTGCCCCATAATTTTCTTCCATTCTTCTGCAAGTAGAGGAAGGCTCCTGCCTTCTGTGAGTAACCGCGGACATAAATCTCAGCTGTGACCAGACCTGAACTCCCAGTAGGCACATGTTCCCTCCTCCAGGATAACACCATCACTCTGGGAGGCAGCCAGTGCCCTCAGACTTTTGTGCTGTAACTGAAGAAACTGCTCTTTGCAATTGAGCCTACCTGGCCTGGGTTCAAGAGGAAGCAGCTCTCCCGAGCTGCCACTCCTCGGAGTGCAGACCATGAGCAGTACAGACATACCTCGGAAGGAGGACGTTCCTAGTCTTAGTAAAAACCACTAGTTTTTTCTTTCATGTTTTAATGAAAGTATGCAGTGCCCAGAAGGTTCCTCTGTTTCTATTATGAAATGTTTCGGAGTTTACCAGGATGTGGCTATTATTCATTGCTTTGCAGACTTGTGAGCTGAAGGGTGAAGTTTTATTAAAGTCTTCTCAGACGAAAGGACTCAGCCTTGGGGTTTCATGCATATTTACATTCAATGCTAGACTTGTAGGGATGTTCCTCTTGACATTTCACTTGGTTTCTGTCTGTGAATAAGAATCTTCCCACCCTCTTGCTTAAGCATTGTGCAATATTCAAGCAAAAAACAGATGAAAAACAGCCTTTGGCTAAGAGAGAGAGATCTGAGGACGTGACACGGAAATTTTGCTCTCTAAGAAACTAGACTGCTGTTCCCTAGCAGCTTGTGAGGGGTACGATTTCTCCATGATCATAAGGAAGTAAATGTGGGAAACTTTCCTGTGGGAGGCAAAAGATGGCTTTAAGACAGATGCTTTGCCTTCAGAACTGGGCATCTGGAACTGGTTCCCATTTTTGCTCTTTGCTTTTCATCCTGAGATCCCCTGCTGAAACTCTGCAGTGCCTTGTGTCAGAAGTTGATGATTTAAAACACAGCCTTTGGGTGCTGAGATAAGGTATCGTGATGATTCATCGTAAATGGAAGCCATCTCTGCTTGGTAGCTGGCACAGCGTCTGTACTGGCCTTTGAAATGCATCATCTTCTGCCTCTCCCAACCAGTGCTCTCCTACGAGACAGGAGTGACACAGAGCAAGCTTTTGTGGCACAACCGTCACTTGCAATTGGTAAAGCTTTTAAATTGGCTGGGAAAGACTAAAAATAGCTCTCTAAAAGCTTTCCATTGCTCCTTTATCACTCTTCCCTAGTGTGCTCCTGAGATGGAATAAGGACAGGTCAGTCATGAGTGTTTCTTTCCTGAGTGTGTCTCACTGGATGTCCCAGACTTCAGAGAAGTTCAGTATCAGGAGACATTGGATCCGTGGATCCTGCCTTTGATGTTTGGCTGATGGAGTCAGAGAGAGCTTCCTCTGGGAGAGGGGAGGGACAGGGCTGCACACATGGAATCGTAGAATCATAGAATGGTTCAGGTTGGAAAAGACCTTTAAGATCAAGTCCAACTGTTAACCCAGCACTGCCAAGTCCACCCCCAAACCATGTCCCCAGTCACCACATCTACACATCTGTTAAATCCCTCCAGGGACGGTGACTCCACCACTTCCCTGGGCAGCCTGTTCCAATGCTTGACCACTCCTTCGGTGAAGATATTTTCCCTAATTTCCAATCTAGGTTGTGCCTCCCCTGGCACAACTTGAGGCCGTTTCCTCTTGTCCTATCACTTGTTACTTGGGAGAAGAGACCGACCCCCACCTGGCTACACCCTCCTTCCAGGTAGTTGCAGAGACCGATCAGGTCTTCCCTCAGCCTCCTCTTCTCCAGACTAAACACCCCCAGTTCCCTCAGCCGCTCCTCATCAGACTTGTGCTCCAGACCCTTCACCACTTCGTTGCCCTTCTCTGGACACACTCCAGCACCTCAATGTCCTTCTGGCAGTGAGGGGCCCAGAACTGAACCCAGCACTTGAGGTGCAGCCTCACCAGAGCCCAGTACAGGGGGACGATCACTGCCCTGATCCTGCTGGCCGCACTATTCCTGATAACAGCCAGGATGCTGGTGGCCTTCTTGGCCACCTGGGCACACTGCCAGTTCATGTTCAGCCGGCTGTTGACCAGCACCCCCAGGTCCTTTTCCTCCAGGCAGCTTTCCAGCCACTCTGCCCCACGCCTGTAGCGTTGCCTGGGATTGGTGTGACCCACGTGCTTCATTTCAGGGTCAGCTTGCAGCAGCTCAGCCTCATACTTCTTGTTCTGGAGACTGCCTTCCTCTGTTCAACTCAAAGCTTACATCCAAATTAAAACAATCTCCAATTCTTCAGGCTGCGGAGACAAAAAGCTTTAAATCTGGAATGGAGTGTAAATAGATCCATCAGTGCCTGTCTCCAGGCTGCATGTCTGATGTGCTGCATGGTGCCTGGCTATCGATGCTGGGATGAGTGACTGACCAAAGTGCCCATCTGTTTACCTAAGGCTCTGCTGATCAAAGCGCAGAAGGAAGGAGAGGTGGGTGAGCTGTGAATCACTCTGTGTTACCACCTCAAATGGCACTTGAGCCTTGCTGAGGAAAAGTGAAGCCCACCACCCATCACAGGAGCTGCAGTATTGTATTTATCTTCATCTTGACACCCTCAGTGTCGCTATTCCCTGCTTGTTTTTTTATTTTTGCTTGAGAAAAAGCTGTCAAGTTGATATTTAATGCGGCCTTGAGAATGTTTATTGTGCCATCACTTTAAAGTCCCTGAAAAGCTGGGCTGGAGAGCCCAGCCCATCAACCGCCTGCCAGAGACGAGAGCACAACCCCAACAGCAGTGGCACAAGCTGCAGTCTCCTGCCCAATGTTTCTTAACAAAACCTGCTTTGTGCCATGGTGGCAGTGAACTCGGGCTTGTCAGGCAGCATGGCACGCATACAGCAATCCACCTAACCCACAGAATATACGGAGTTCTCCTGGGAGTGCCCAAGGTCCTGCCCGTGCCCAGGTCACAGATGTCCAGTTGTTGGTTCTGGATGTTGGTTTCCAGCTGGATGGCTCAGTCGAATGCTAATGCTTTTACCGAGACTGCCTGAATTGGGGGCTGCCTCTGCCAGATCTCAAACTGAAACGGAGCACAGCTTTTGGGCTCAGATTAGATGAGAGACTCCCTGAGGGGACCAAGGCAGTGCAGAGAGCTCCACCAGCAGTGCTCTCCACTTTGAGTCTGACTCGGGATGACTGTGCCTCCGCCGGAGGATGCCGTGCTGCCAGCAAGGCCGTGTTTCTGCTGATGAAACTGAAAACGGAGGAGGTTCGCCCTGCTTGCAGTCATGCGGAGTTCCCTTGGTACATTCCCAAGAGGAGGCGGTTAATCCCTTTGACCTGGCTTGATTTCAATCAATGTGGGAACACTCTGCCTACGCAGGTCGTTCCAACAGTGTTATTTGGCTGCAGCAGGGGTTCCCATCCTTTTTTCATATTTTGTATGCATTTTGTAAATGGAGCGTGTCATAGACACCTTCCGCCTTGGCAATCACACGTGCTCTGTCCCCAGCCGTCCGCAGTGTCCATCCCTGGCAATGGCCTGGTTTGTTTCTACAATAACATGATTTTTCATCCCTCTAGTACCTGCATTAAACACTTTTTCTTTTTTCATGAACACGTTTTCCTCAACTTTATGCTCCCTGGCTTGAGCTGTACATGAAACCAGCCCTCACTGGCAAAGCCATCTCTGACAGACCAGGGACTGGGGGCACAGTCATCTTCTTGTCCTCTTGCACCAGCCCGTAGTTTGGCCGCACAGCATGGGGTTTCACAGCCACCCCGTTCTCCCAGCTTGGGAGAGAACCGATGCCCTGTTTGTATAGCTTTCCTCACATCTTACAATACAAACATTTTAGAAAGGATTCCAATACGTACTTTGTTACATAACTACTAATCATTTGGTCATGTGTAGTGTCTCCCTGCCTCTAAGATACACTTCTCTGAAGGTAAGAGAAAGAGCTCACCTCTGTTTGGTTATAAAGCCTTTCCAAAGCGCTGGGGTTTGCTAGCCCCATGATGCAGCTAACAGATGTACAGGCAAGGCTTTGAGTTATGCAAGTGTTTGCAGATGATGTCAATGCACCAGTATCTGTGCACAACCAGCCACGGCCCAGCGTGGTACCTGGGTTCTCAGACCACCACTCTGGGGCACATCACAAGTTCTGAATGTCCTGCTTGTTCTGTACCCTTGGAGCACTTGATTAAGACACAGTGCCTTCCATCTTTACGTCAGCGAAATGTCTCTGTGAGGACAAATTGCCAACTGTTAACCGTGTGGTGGTGCGTGCGCAGGTGGTCACCCAAAGGATGCTGGTGGCTCCAGGCCTCAGCTGCATGACCAAAGGACTGAGATAAGTCTTTCTGTATGTGTATGAGATGTATGCAAGCATGTCCCTGCACGGTGCCCCTCCTTACCCACATGTCTTGGTCAGAGAGCTGGCAGGGCAGTGAGTGAGACACCATCACCCTCACGCTTCTCTTCCCAATGTGGTTGTCCAGGTTTGCCACTGTGCCCTAGTGTGCTTGGTTCTGATGTCCTATGCTGACACCAGGTGTGACATCCCGGAGAACACCTTCCAACAAGGAGGATTTGAAGTGAGGAGATCAAAATTGGATTTCAGAAAAGAGAAGCTCCCTCTGCTTGAGTCATTCCTGGGATCTGCTAGCGAGCTGCTGGGCTCCCTGCCTTCCTCGTGCCACCTCTTGGCTGGGACTGCCACCTCATCCCAGCCTCTCTGGTTAGACTCTGCTTGCATTACAACCTAAAATCCAGAACACTCTTAAGTAAAATTATTTACTGAGCATCTGGCAACAAGCCCTGGAAGGTAAATGTGTTCCCTTCAGCCCAGCGCCATCCTTGGCTTTGCCTCTGTCCTTCCACACAGGTCCTGCACTCTTCCAACACGCTACGTGGCACTGTCCCTACTGCTGCCCTAGTTCAATGGCATCAAATGATCCTTCCTATCAGATGTGAGCTCTGGAAATGTAATAGTTTGCTCCAGCGATTGAAACAGGTATCCTCTGGGACTGGTATGATCTGATTAAAGAAAGCACTGAAGTGCAAGACAGCAGCAACATTAATGACCCTGTCTGAGAACAGATGAGGCAGGAGAAAAGCAGTTTGCCTGCTGGCTTCTGAAAATTAAGCTGTGCTGTGGCTATGAAAATGCAGAATATTACAGGGAGCTTAGAAAGGACCAAAATATGACGGCTTTCGTCACGCAAACACACATGCAAACACCTCGTGCTCTTCTGCAGGGAAGAATGGTAGGGATATGAGGAGCTGTTGCTCGCGCAAAACATGTTCCTGAGAAGGAGGGGATGAAAATTGTTCTCCAGAAAAGCAGGAGAAGGCAACCTTCCCCACAGTGAATAAAAATTACTAATCAAAAGAATTGTAATTAAAGCAATTACCATGTTTTCTGCATATACACACTCTGCATGTTTCATAAAGTCTGTCAAAGTACGGTGCTGGGCCTTGATGGATAGGAAATTGCTGGTTAATCACTAGGGAATGGATAACTTCCTCACCCAATCTTCAGCTAATGACTTTAACACGCTCTTTTGAACGCAATTTGTACTGGTTGTGGTTATGGAGAGACTGTTGAGTGAAGCTGGTTAAAAAAGTTGCTGCTCCCTGTGTGTATCAAAACATGTCTTTGAAGCACTTCATGTGAGGTCCAGCTTCGCTGAAGCAAAGTTGCTTGAGCACTGTGTCATGCACAACACTATTCTCATCCTAAATCCAAAACGCAGCACTAACTAGCTGCTAGGAAGAAAATTAACTCTATCCCTGCCAAAACCAGGACAGATGAGAATAATGTCGATAACACACTGATGTTTTAGTTGTTGCCGAGCAGTCAAGGATTTTTCAGCCTCTCACCCTGCCCTGCCAACAAGAGGGTGGGGGCACCCAAGAACCTGGGAGGGGACACGGCCAGGACAGTTGACCCAAACTGCCCAAAGGGATGTTCCATACCATATGATGTCATGTCATATACAGTTGGAGGGTGGGCCAGGAGGTGGTTCAGCTCGAGAACTAGCTGAGCATTGGCCTTGGGTGGTGAGAAATTGTGCTGTGCATCACTTGTTTTGCATATTCTTTTATCATTATTCTTATTCTCTTCCTTTTCTGTCCTATTGAACTGTCTTTACCTCAACCCACAAGTTGTACCTTTTTTTTTTCCCTTTTGATTCTCTCCGCCATCCCACTGGGGGAACACCTGTGCGGTTGTTTTAGCTGCCGGCTGGGTTAAACCACAACAGTGGAGAAGTTCACATGCTTTAACATTGCCTCTTTAGAGATAACTTAGTGCCATTTTCTATGGGTGCCTCATAAAACAAAATAAATGTCTTCGGAGTACCGTCTTCTTTCCTCTCTGGGAATGTTTCCAGCTCACTAAGTTACAGCATCACCACAAAGAAAACGAAGTTTTATAATTACTGAAGACAGCTATCAGAAGAGAGTAATACTCTTTAACCATGGAGCTGCTGGTAGGATTCGGGCAACACCACGGAAGGCACAACCAGAGATTTTGGCCTGAGTCTTCACCCTCCTGGTGCCATCAGGGTCCAGGACGAAGTTTGGGTCATCACTTGGAAGTGCTCAGGACTGCAGAGAGGTGCTGCTGGCTGGGAGCAGTGCAGAGCTCTCTGCCTTTACCTGCTCTCCCAGACGGAGATCCAGCCTGGATCAGGAGGGGCTGTTGTGTGCCACACACACAGAGCTGGGCGATTTGTAGGGCTCAGCAGAGGGACACGTGAGCGTGCAGTGTCATAGCAGCAGGACAACAACAGGACTTTTACAGCAAGCACTTAGAATCACAGAATCCCAGACTGGTTTGGGTTGGAAGGGACCTCACAGCCCGTCCAGTCCCACCCCCTGCCATGGGCAGGGACACCCTCCACTAGCCCAGGTTGCCCAAAGCCCCATCCAACCTGGCCTTGAACACTGCCAGGGAGCCAGGGGCAGCCACAGCTTCTCTGGGCAACCTGGGCCAGGGCCTCACCACCCTCACAGGGAAGAATTTCTGCCTCACATCTCATCTCCATCTCCCTACTTTTAGTCTAAACCCATTACCCCTTGGCCTGTCACTACACTCCCTGATAAACAGCCCCTCTCCAGCTTTCCTGTAGCCCCTTCAGGGACTGGAAGGGGCTCTAAGGTCTCCCCGGAGCCTCCTCTTCTCCAGGCTGAACAAGCCCAACTCTCTCAGCCTGTCTCCACAGCAGAGGTGCTCCAGCCCTCGCATCATCTCCGTGGCCTCCTCTGGACTCTCTCCAACAGCTCCATGTCCTTCTTGTGCTGGGGACCCCCGAGCTGGACGCAGTACTGCAGGGGGGTCTCAGCAGAGCGGAGCAGAGGGGCAGAATCCCCTCCCTCGACCTGCTGGTCACGCTGCTGGGGATGCAGCCCAGGACACCGTTGGCTTTCTGGGCTGTCAGCGCACATTGCTGGGTCATGTTGAGCTTCTCGTCCCCCAACACTCCCACGTCCTTCTCCTCTGGGCTGCTTTCAATCCATTCCCTGCCCAGCCTGTAGTTGTGCTTGGGATTGCCCTGACCCATGTGCAGGACCTTGCACTTGGCCTTGTTGAACTTCATGTGGTTCGCACGGGCCCACCTCTCCGGCCTGTCCAGGTCCCTCTGGATGGCATCCCTTCCCTCCAGCATGTTGGCCCCCCCCACAGCTCGATGTCGTCAGCAAACTTGCTGAGGGTGCACTCGATCCCACTGTCCATGTTGCTGACAAAGATGTTGAACAGTGCCGGTCCCAGTACCGACCCGTGAGGAATGCCACTCACCACTGGTCTCCACTTGGACATTGAGCCGTTGACCACAACTCTGAGTCTGACCATCCAGCCAATTTCTTATCGACCAAGTGGTCCATCTGTCAAATCCACGTCTCTCCAATGTAGAGACAAGGATGTCGTGCGGGACAGTGTCAAATGCCTTGCACAAATCCAGGTAGATGACGTCTGTTGCTCTTCCCTTATCCATCAATGCTATAACCCCATCATAGAAGGCCACCAAATTTGTCAGGCACAATTTGCCCTTAGTGAAGCCATGTTGGCTGTCACCAATTACATCCTTATTTTCCATGTCCCTTAGTGTAGTTTCCAGGAGGACCTGCTCCATGATCTTGCTGGGCACAGAGGTGAGTCTGACTGGTCTGTAGTTCCCCAAGCCTTCCTTATTTCCTTTGTTAAAAATGGGGGTTATGTTACTTACTTAACCCCATTTTTTTATCCACAATGTGTAATATTAAAAATTGAGTTTAAATTCCTTTTCTCTCTCCCTTCCCACCCACTGTCCGTTCCTGTCTCCTGTTTCTTTTGCTGTCCTTCAGGCTGCCCTTTCTCCATCCTGTCCCCTGTTGGCCACCACCCCCTATCTTCCAAAGTCCTCCATCAACCTTTTCGCTTCAGCAACTGTGTTTATTGCTCTTCTCTTCCTTCCTGTTGCAGACACACTCCCCTTCCTCCTCCGGTGATGTCGTGGCTTTGAGTTTGCCGGTGTTGGGTTGCAGATTGCTTGGCCCGGACCTTGCAGCATGCTTGGTGTATTCCTGGCCAGCTGTCAGTAACATGTTATGCAGGCTGAGCCTAAGGCGGCTCTTTGAATGCATTCCCATGCTTGTCTCTTTGGCTCTGCTTGGCCAAGCTTCTTCTGTTACACCCTCAGCCCACTTACAGAAATCACTTCTAATTTTGTAGTTCATAAAGCCAGAGATGTAATCGCAAGCATATCAGTGACTTCCTTTTCTCAGGCCAGGACTCCCTTGCAAATGTTTTATTTTGTAGGATGTTAAAAAAAGTCTTGATTTACAGCAGAACCTGGAAAACGTGATCTCCAAACCTGGTGTATATGACTACCTGGCTTTCCTGGATAGGACACAATTTTTCTGATTTTGACCAAAGCTTTATCTCACTGCCATGCAGTGCCAAGCGAGCACACACTTCTGGCAGAAACCAGTCTGCAATGCTTGTGCAGAGCCTGAAATAGCAGGGTCCTCATCCGCAGCTAGCACTACTTAGTGCTATTGTAATGCCAACGACAGTAATTAAACACGGGTGTGATTTTGCATGAAGAGCCTTTTAATTTAACTTACACCGGAGTGAGAGGAAAGCTAGTTTAGCAGCTGAGATACTAGCCTGCAGCTTGTATGCTGCAGAGCTCATTTCCAACATCAGGGATGTCACTCGTGCCTGAATTTCACCCCACTTTATGCAGCTGGAGCCTAACAACTGGGGTCCATCTCTTGGAGAGCTCTGCAGGTGATGCCACCCGCGCGGTGTCTGATTCACAGCCCAGAGACACCTGCCCTTCACTGCCAGCTCCACCAGGACCAGTGGCTGCCAGGACCTTGGGTAGGTAACTTAATTAAGGTCTGAAGTTAGGCTGGATGAGTATTTGTTCTTTGTCTTCATCATGGTCATCACAGAACAAGGTGAAAATTTTACTTTCCTACCCAGTGGGGATTTGGGAGGTGAAAACCAGTATCTCGTCCAGGCTGTGTGGTAACTTCATTGATGGGACGTGGCATAGCTGGCTCTGCTAGTGGGAGGAGCGAGGATCAGTGAGGTATGTTCTTCAGTGTGATGGGACGTATTTACAGAAAAGACACATAAAGGCTGGTTTCCCGAACCCTGTACAAACAAGCAGGATGACTGTTTCCTTGCTTAGAAATCCACATCTACTTCCCATGGAAGTACTTTATCCAAAAGAAGTCTCCCGTGGGGCTCAAGCCCAGGCAATCCCTACACAGGCAGTGCCCATCTCCCTCCCTGGGATCCCAGCTACACAGCTCTGCCCCCTCCCCAGTACCGGCTTTGTGTGGCTGTGCAATGAAAACTTTGCCAGCTTAGTTTCCAGATGACCAGGGACCTTCAAGGCTTCTGCTCAGACCTTCAAACAGTTGTCTGTGCCTTCTGTGGTGGCCTCCACCATTTCAGTTGTTGCAGAAAGGAGATTTAATTGCTCCTTCCACTTAAGTCAAGCACCTCTAGTGCCCTCATCAGATTTCGTCAGGTTTGTGAGTGATGTCAGCCATCAGCTGCATGCCAACACGCATGGCTGAGCTGCTCAGGTACTGCACTAGCAGAACCATCTCCTGTGACTGCAAAGGGGCTGGAAAACCCAAAGCTAGCTTGGATGACTGAACAGCATCAAGCAGATCTGCTAGTTGCATTTTCCTTTGCAGATGAGTGTTCATCTGCTCCTAAAGATCGTAGCTGTTGTGGAAAGAATTGCTAAGAGGTCTTTCCCCCTCGGAGCTCCGCCAGTCCTTCCCATCCCACCGCGCTGGGGAGAGAAGAAGCCCAGCTCTCCGGGGAGCGTCGCTGGAAGCTGGAGCTCACGCAAAGTATACAGGTCACTAACGTAACCAGCATCTGCACGGGGATTACTCATGGTTCAGACAGAGAGGCTGGCGACTGTGCCAGGCAGGAACTTCCGCGTGCTCTTTGCTTCTGGGCATGGTTTGCTCTGCTGTGCTGATTCAGGCAGGACAAATCCAGAGCTTCCTCTGTGAGCATGCAGGCACCAAACAGATGGAATCTAAGAGATGTCATCACAGCACGCAGGTCAGCTGTGTAAATGCTAAAAAGCCTAAAAGGCAAAAGAATATAGGGATATTGTTGTACCTCCTGGCACTGGGGAGGTGCAGAAGTCAGAAGAGGTGGTGGTAGGCAGACAAATCATCACCCTGCCTCCACCTCCTCACCTCATGGACATCACCATCTGTACCAAAGGCTGGGGAAATGTTTATTAGCCTGCCCAGGCAGGCATAACCGCTTGTGTTTTGGATACACCATGTGGGAAGCCCCCACACTGACCCACTGCAGCAGAAGACACAGAAATATCAACTAAGGAACTGATTTTTTTTTCTTTATTGTCTAAACTAGATTTCAGACCCGGCTGCACCTGTACAGAGCTGGCTGAGCTGCAGCTGATGCCTCTCGCTGCGGGAGGCAGGCATTTTGCTGGTACTTACTCAGAGAGGCAATTTCTGGGAAGCAGACTGAAACAAAGGCAATCGGGATGGCAAGAGAAATGGAGTCACTTTTTAAGCTGCAATTAACTAAAAGCACAGAAAGTCACTGTGTTCCACAGTGACACAGACTTCTTCCTGCCTTGTGGACTCCGGGAGGAGCTGCAATTTCTCCCCCTGTCTCCAGGTATGCCTGCAATTTTTTTTTTTTTTTAAAAAACCAACAACACAACAAACCCAAACCAAATTATTTGCCCCAAATTGAAAAGAAAAAACCAACAAGCAATCAAAAATAATTTTGTCATAAACTGGCCAATTTGATTTTCCTTCGCAATCGCTAACTTTCCATTGCAAAACAAGTCATACGGGAGATTTTTGCCAGCCTAATTCTTACCCTTGTCCTTCTAATTGATAAGATGGTGGCCTTACAGCTTGATTCTGTTTTCTGTTCCAGTTAAGCTGTTTAGAAATGTGCTAATGATTCATTCTCCTTGCAATTAGATGCAGCAGTCAGACTCTTTCCTACACTTCTGCAAAGTTTGCTGTGAAGAGGGGCAATGCAAGCACAGTACGGAGAAATAAGTCATAGATCCATAAAGAAAATCGATGGCAGTTAGTTGGCAAAATACATTTGGGGATCTGGACCTGTGTTTAATGCATGTCATTATCTATTTGCAGGAGACAAAAGACATGAGGGAAAGCAGTTTCTTTCTGTCTGCGGAGAGCTCAAAAGATATCCTTCAACATTTCGTATTCCATTACTTTTTTGGATTAAAAATTCAGGTCTCTAAAGATCTACCTTTTAAAATTGCCTCTCAAGTGTAACGGGAGGCACCATGAAATCCTGGCACCAGAAAACACAGGGAAATGAATTTCCATTGCGGCTGTGCATATATTTGTTCTTTGCTGAAGTGGAGCCTGAAAAGTGACTGACATTTTTATGCCTTGTGTTTGCAGGGCTTTGGGGCTTGTATTTCACAAGAGGTGCAGATGCACCACTGTTAGCTCCTTGGAAGCTACCGTGTTTACAAGGCTCAAACTGGCTGGGCTGTGTTTAATCCAAGTCAAGCCACAGAAGATTGTGTTCCAGCCTTCTAATCACCGTCCAAACTGTATTTTGACATACGCTACTGCACAGAAAACATTGCCTCTTTGAGAAGGAAGGGTACAGCATCTCTTAGTGTAGTACGACTCGGTCCGAGGTCAAGCCAAGAGGTTCCGCAGGTCTGAACCAGAGGGACGCGTTCAAGCGTGGCCGTAGCCGCAATGTAGGTCGTGCAGCGGCACGAGACCCCTGCGAGGGGCTGCCTGCGGAGAGCCACGTGCCGGGAGATGATCCGTGTGTTGTGCAAAGCCCAGGGTGCAGGCCAGGCGGGGAGTCACCAGGGCGGCTGTGCGGTACAGGCGTGGGTCAGCGCAGGCCTGGGGGGGCCACAGGGGGTCACTGAGGGCTCATGGGGTTCCCAGGGCTGGGGGGCTGCTGAGCCATGAACGTCCCGTTCCTCAATGTGTGGGCTTTGGTGTTTGTTAAATGGTTGCTCTGTGATAAGGAAGCTTTTCTGCGACCGCAGCTGGCGAGTGATTGCAGTGTACACCTGGAAAGGGTGTTTGTGTCACCCGTTTGTTGCCCGTGCTCTGACGAGCAATGCCCGTTGGCAGCCGTCAGGCAGTGCCAGGAAGCACACCAAGAGTATTTGCGCTGACGGGCCCGAGGCCAGCAGAGATGGGTTTGCTGTAACAAGACAAATGCTAGTCCTGTTGACCGAGCAGGCCTGCACTGGCATGCGGGCAGGAAGAGAAATCTCCATTGTAATGTTAGCCACGGGCAAGGACTTTGTTTGTTGCAGGAAGAAGATTTAATTTTGCCGGAGTTATAGAGAGCAGCCAGTAATCCCGCACATTTTGAGAGTCCTTGTCTCACGTTGGCTGGAGGGAGGCTCACGCAGACATCACGGCACTGAGTCACAGCCCGGAGAGTCTGCAGTTATAATGGCGAAACAGTTCATTCCTTTCCTCTGTTTTCAAACAGCAGCTTAGTTTCTGTAGAGGAAACACTGACAAAGTTGCCAAGTACTCCTACTATCCCACAGTTTACCTTGTGTCCTTCACATGCCGAATGCACGTTTCTCAAAGGCTTCCTCCCTCCGTAAAGCCTTGCACGCTCTGATGCTACCCAAGTGACAAAACATCGGCCAAGTGTCTATATCTGTATGTTCCCGATGTATCTGGTAAGGGATAACGCTGCCAGGCACAGGTTAGCACTCCTCGGATGTCAGACAACACGCACGCCTGCGCCAGCGCCTCAGCTCTGCTCCAGCCTCTGTCTTGCTTCTGTCCTTGTCCTGCTACTGCAGCCTCCTTCCCCGTGGCCACCCGCGACCTCCCGAGCTCCGGGACCCTTCGTCTGGCCTGTGCAGAGACACGCTCGTGATGCTCAGCCCTGGCTGAATGCCTTTTCAGCTCCAGACCAAGGGCTTCACCCGCAGGGACTCTGCCTGTGTCTCCCCTTCTTGTACCTCCTCTCTCTCCTCAAGCTCTTGCGATGCCTCTGGCTTCGTGAAGTCTGGAAAATGTCTGGTTTATGGCTTGCTTTGCCACAGCTCTAGCCCTCCAGAATCGCCGTCATTTATCTCTCTGCATCATCAACTCTCCACCCATTTCAAATTCAATTGAAAGCACATTTTCTCCCTTGCCTGTGGTTCCTAAATTATACACCCAGCTCATTTCAAAATATCAATTCAGAAACTTGGCGAGGTGATTATTAATAACAGCTCTGTTCTTCTCCGGAGGAGAAATAATCCTAGAAATATGTGAAATGTGTACACAGTTGTCATTCTCACTCTCCTCTTTTGCCAAACACTCTGTTCTTTACAGGAAATAAAAGCAACCCTACACCCGGTATTAAGTGGCGGGGACTGTGTAATCAGCGAGGAACCACACAGAACTAGGGCAGTATTCCTTCACATCTTCTGAAACTCGGGGTGATCGCCACCTTCTGCGATGAATTACTGCTTGGCTATACGTAGATCAGCAGCACGTATAGCCAAGCTTGACGAGCTGTATACACAGCAATCTGGAGCCCAGCTGGAGCCATGCGGTTTCTTCATTCACTTGTGTGGAGCAGCAAAGTACATGACAGATACGCATATTTATATGCGTAGCTCGTCATGGCAAATGGTGCTTCAGCTGTAATGAAGCTATTCATAATTTTATTCCAAGACTTCACGTGGAAGGTGGGCCAGGACTTCCCAGGAACCCAGAGCTGCTGGGAAGCACCGAGCTGTGGTCTGGCCTGCAAGCACTGGGCTGGCAACGGGTTAGGTACATGTTTTTCCCTTTATTTTCCTAACTGTACTTATAAAACATGTAGCAGAGGCCCACAGTGCCACAGGACGTGCAGAGAAGCTCTGGGGTCTCTCCCGAAGTTAACCTGCACGTCTGGGTGCTGTGCACATGGGGGAGCTGAGCTCTGCGATCCAGGTGTCCCCCCTCGTCCCATGTTCTGTGCCATCCCAGGGGAAGCCAGGGTTGTCCTTTCCTGATGCAGAGCAGGGAAAGAGGGCAGCTTTCCCAAGTCCTTTGGAGGATGAGGGGGCAATAGGAAGATGGGGTACCTCTAACTCCCATGGTGGAGGGACAACGAGGGCCTCCCAAGAGAGAGAAACCCTCCAGGGATGGATTCATGCACAGAAGGGGAGCTGTGGTTTTAGTCTTGCAAGATACAGAAGACCCAGCTAGCAATCACTTTGTTTTGAGAGGGGGATAAAGCCTAAAAGAAGCTATAGAGGTATCCAGGAACTTTTAACTCTGAAGATTTGCCCTTGCAGTGGTAAAGGCCAGATCTCTTCAGTGGCATTTAGGGACTTGCAGGGAAAGAAGTGCTCACACAGAGCCAGCTTGCTGCCCACCTCACCCAGTAATGCCAGCGGCTCCAGCTATCACGGGCCCAGGGCAACAGCCCCATCCTGGCACCTCAGTCTCTAGGGTGCTGAGGATCTGCCTAAAGTATCTCGAAAACATGGGGTTTTTTTCAAATAAAAAGATCTAAATTGAATGTCTCATATCAGCAAGAGCCTCCAGAGGAGAAAGTCTGGTCACGGTAAGAGCCTTTGGCTCTGTGCTTCGGCAGCCAGTGCTCGTCTGGCAGATAAAGCACTGCTCTGTCTGCCTGCGTTGAGCAATCATTTCTCGATGGCTCCGCTCCAGGTACCTCCCTCCCACACAAGTGTGGGTTTTTAAGAAGTGATACGCCTCAAGTGTTTAAAATGCACCACTTTTAGCAAGAGTTTAAAGGGAATCAGCTACTGTTTGGAAGAGGTTGGCCAAGTTCCCTGTTTTCTGCCCAGCAGGTGATGTTTCCACTTGAATGGAGTGGGAGGAAACGATGTCCTGCTGAGATCCCCCCAAGGTGAAGAAGCCCTGCAGCCACCCAGGAGATGGGAAGGCAGGGGCTAACAATGACCTGCCTCCAGGCCCTCCGGAGATGAGAGACATCCGTCCTGCTCCGCGGCCTTTCCTGGGGCTGCCTGCACGGGGTCTGACCATCACAGGAGGTGGGTTGTTACGCTTGGCTAAGCCAGCATGCTCATTTCATGCACACCACCACAGGACACAAAGCTGTCAGGTTCTACGAGCCACGAGCATCACCCGTCGTGCTCCCTTTTCCATGGGTTTCCTGCAGCATCACTGCGCCTTTCCCACCTCAAGCCCCCCAGCGCTGCTCATCGCTGCTGAGTCTCTGCGCTGTGCAGAGCTGGTCACCCTGGTCACCCACTGCTCGGTGCCGTGGGCTTCACCCAGTCACGCAGCCTGTCCTCGCAGAACAAGGACCTCGCATGAGGCAACTCACAGGCACACATCCATTAGCTGATTCAGTACATCAGGTGCTCGTTTCACCTTGAGACTTCAGAGGCAGATGGCAGACAGCACCAGCAGAAACCACAGCCCCTTTTAGGAAAATGAAACCCATCACAGGCCTCTTTGGCCAAGGCGCTTGTTGGTAAAAGCTGTGTTCACTCTTCTTCTGCCTTGCTGGGGACAGACCTGGATTTTGGAAAGCACTGGATTAACCTACTCCATGCAAACAGCCTGATTTGCGTGCATTTACTACCGTGCAGTCGAAGGCAGTGAAATTACACACGGCAGTACTAAGCGTGAAGAAGATTTGTAAAATAAAGAGCTTCCGCTTCTAAAATATCAGTGCACTCCTTCTTGGGTTAGGACTTCCGCACCGAGATGTCCTCAAGACTGGGAAAAAACGCCGACATGGGTTTGATGCCCTATCACATGGGCTTAATGCCACCTCGTGGTAGTTTCATGTCCTGATCTGCAAGGGAAGGTTGTCACTCTTCTGGGTTGTTTCCCAAGCATGTTCCTTATGAAAAAAAAAGTTTGAAGAAAGGCTGAAGATATTACAGACGTCCTACTCTGCCCTTGCCCTTCATTGCCAATTTGCAGCCCTGCCTCCGAACAGCGTCGTTAATAAATGTTAGTATGAACTTAAAGCGCAGGGACTGCAGATTATACTCTGGAACGTTACGCAGAAATACCTACAGGATTGGAACATGGCCGTTGGAGAATACACTGAGATGTCCTGACATAAAAACGTTGGACAGAGTTGCCTTGTCATCTAAGGACCTCAGACAAACCCTTCTACCCAATCTGCAGCTGGATTTGTGGATTTGGAGAAGCTCTTTCCACCCTTGGAGAGCAACTTCCTTCTCCAGCCCAGTAGTTAAGAGTGTAATACAGAGATGAATTATTTCACCCTTTTAAAAGCGGGACAGGAGAAGTTACAAAGACTGGTACCACTATTTCAATTGAGGATTAGCTCTTTCGAGAGAAAATTGGCTTTCTACCCTCTCAGTAATTTAGCCTTATGACAGCAGAGAATGATTTGCCAGGAAAATTCATAGAGCATTTCAGCCTTTCATCCAGTAAATGGCCTATATTGCTTTTTTTACCCTTTGAACTGTGGAAAAGAGACCGTTTTACAGCTTACTGAACGCACACTTCAGACATCATAATATAAAACTATCACGTTTATTGATTGAATAATCACAGAGTATGTAAAAATTGTGGCACAATGACTCCCTGCTGCACGCTTTTTTCCAAGCCTCAGGCATCCTCCTATTCAAAATGGCATCACATCAGAGCCTGCAGAAACGCCAGATCCTGAGGGCAGTATAGCTGTGATGTTGCTGCAGCTGGGCTAATTACTCTTGGGTTTCAGCTTGGCTAATTAACTTCCATGTAGCCCTATAATATCACAGTCATTTTGTTTTCAGTTCCAGAACTCTCTTGGACAGTGCTAGTCTGGGGGGAAAGAACCTCTGCAAACCATGCAGCTCCCCTGTGCAATGTAGACACGTGTCGCTTTACTGTAAATCTAAATGAAATTACTTTTGCAACAGCATGTAATGCAATGTCTAGTGTTTAGTTGCTTGTAACTTGTTTACCGCACTGAACACACTCTGAATGACCAAATTAAGCTGCTTGTTAACCTGTTCACTAGCTGAAGACATTAGACGGGATGCTACATTCACATTTATTTATATCACCTTCTGTTAAGTCCTATTTGACTGAAATTCTTCATCTTTGCTTTTTCCTTAAAATCTGCATGTTTGTATCTGAGCACAATTCACATACAAACTAGGATGGAAAAACAGACTAGCTCTGAAAAGACTTTCACAAATGCCCATCTGAAAAGGCTTAAAAGGCTGAAGTTATTGAGAAACAGAACACCAGTGAGTGATAATTTGTGTAGCAATTAATTATCTTTCACAAATGGACTTGAAAAAACACAAGCTGATATTTGCCTGATTAAAAAGTATTTTCAGCACATTTTCAGTTTTGTTGATCATGGACGTATTGCTTAGATGCCATGGTCTCAGGCCCTTGAATCTCTTCATGAGAGGGATCGATCGACACCTTGACAGAAACTTGAGATACTGTAGCAACACCTCTTGCCCCCAGAAGAACCACAGGTTTGGCAGCATCAGGAGTAAGCATTACACCTTTGCTGAGTTTTATTTAAATAAGCAATCAAGGCAAACAAAAGACCTTTGTTGTATTTACCCTCACTTCCACAGCCAACAGATGTGAAGGGAGCAAAGAGGCATTCTGATTTAGGAAAAACACAACTCCCTGCCTGCTCTTCACTGGAGACAGAGGCATGATAATTAAGGGAAATCCAGCTCAGGAGCTGCTAACAGTGATTAAAACACGCTCTAATCAGCCTTGTCCTCTGTAGGGACCTACACTTAACTGTGCTATGCCTTCGGAGGAGGTGCAGAAGCGTGAAGGACAGTGTATCCAGCCTGGTGTCCGGTTGCCCGTTGGAGAGGGTGCAGGTCCCATTCCTGTCCCATCTGCCGGCTCTGGGCAGGGCTTGCAGACACCACAGGCTTTTGAAGATCTTGCCAGAAGGACGTGTTTAGGCAACATGAATCCTACCGCACACCAGCCAGTCTCTGATCTGGTCTGTCAGTGATAAAACCATCTGGATGTTCTGCCATCTGATTCCAGAGAGGACAAAACAAGCCAAAGTTTACTGCTTCTGAACATCTCAACTCCCATCTCCCTGTGCCCACCCGGCTTTCAGTTATAACCTGTCCCTCAAATATAACCTTCCCCATGCCCTGCCTTCCACTGCTGCTGGAAAGAACGGGATCTACCTGAGGGGACGCTGCACTGCAGAGCACCTATGACTCAAGAAGCATCTCCTGCTGGTATTTTAGCCCTCATGGGGAGCTGATTATTCATGTTTTGTTTGCTGGTTCAACTTATTTTTAGTTGGCAGAAACAACTGTGAGGGGGAGAAGAAATAAGGAACAAAAGCCGACAGCATGATTAACTTTTTAACTCAAAACACTTCTCAATTAAAAGAAGCTAAATATTCCCTGTGCTCCTGGTGCTGCTTTTCCATGTCAGCAGCTGCTGCGTGCCCCAGGGACATTACGCAGTTTGAGGGGTGGAGGAGGATCTGGATGGGAGGAAGCCTGTCCACAGCAGCACTGGTCACTGCACAGGACTGTGCCTCAAGGCGAGGGGCTGCAGTCCCAGCACGGCCATCGTCATAGTGTGAGCTCAGAGAAGCCATCTAACCACCCGAGCTCAGCCTCCCCAACCATAAAATGAGGTCACTGGTGAGATTTCAAAGCTATCCCAACCCTTTGCAACAGAGAAGCATCCAAAAGTTCATGTTTTACTGATAAATGATGCTTGTGAAATGTAGGGTTGTCCTTCAATAAAACCCTTACACATGCTACCAGGAAGAAACCTCAGCTGCTGCGCTGGGACGATGTTCGTTCAAGGTACACACTGCTGGGAGTTTCCAGCACCACAAGCCGTGACATGGCCATTTTATGTTCCACAAAACGACAGCTCCTCTTCTTGCTGCTCTTTTCTAAAAGGGTCAAAAAAGGCTTTGAGTGAGCTAACGCAATAACTGATTTTCCTTCATCGCTTTGTTTGTCTGCCAGCCTTTTCAAGATGTCTCTTTATCTCTGCCTGCTCTTTGCCTTCTGAGGATCAGGCCTTTCCTCCAAATCCTTGACTCAGGTTTGAACTTTGAGTCCTAATTGTCTTCCTAATTCCCCCTCGCCCTTGCGCAAGGCCACGCCGGGGCAGGAGCAGGGTGCTGTGGGGGGACATCGGGGATGCTCTGCCTGGGCAGCCCTGCTCCTTCCTCCGGCGGGCACGTCCTCCCTCCTGCTCTTCCTCCAGCACCAACACCCTTAGGCTCCGGTTACTCAGGGTGGAAATAAGACACAAGCGTTCCCTCCGTCTGGTGTAGCTGCCTCTGCCGGGCCAGCCGGGGTGCCACAGTGGGTGCACCACGGAAGGCAGCTGCCGGCTGGGGCCTAGCGCTGAGGAGGGAATCACGGCCACCGCTGCGGCCCGGCCGCAGGCTCCCACCTCCGCGGGGCCCGGTGGGTGACACAGCCGGCGGGAACACGGCCCCGGCCTGAGGAAACGGGCGCGCAACCGGCGCCTGTTGTCATGGCAACACCCCCACACCGGGGGGAGGGTCTCCTGCCCCGCACGCATGCGCCACAGCCGCCGTGGCGGCGAGATGCTCGAACCGCCAACTGCCCCAATTCGAATTCGCATCCTCGACGACCAATCACGACCCGCGGGGCGGGGAGGGCACCGCCTCTCGTCGGCCTTCCGGCCAATCGCGAAGTCTGCTGTGTTTAAAAAAAAAGTGCGCGCGGCTGGTAGGCGTAGCTCAGGAGCGCTGGGCCTATCGCGGGCGGGGGGAGGTCCGGCCGCTCCAGGGAGACGCCTCGGGGGGCGTGGCCTGGGCGGAGCTCGCCCCGCGCGTCTTCCCTGACCCTCACTGAAGGCGAGGGGGCGGGGCTGGCGGGGGGCGTGTCCTGCCCAGAAAGCCCCACCTCCCCGCCGGCCGGTTCGGTCCCGCCCCCTCGCGGCGCCCCTCACTCGGAGCCGGTCTGGGCGCGGCGGCCGGTGGTGTCCGCTCGGTCCCCGGGGACGCGCCGCGATGAAGGCGGGCGGTGAGTGCGGGCCGAGCTGCGGGCTCCGGGAGTGCCGCTTCGTCCCTCTTCCTCCCTCCCTCCCTCCCTCTCAGCTCTGAGGGGCTCCGCCGCGGCCTCTTCCCCCCCACTCCTCGCATCCCGCCCCGCGTCGGGCCCCTCCTGAGGGGGCTGCGGAGGCGGGAGGGCTGCGCCCTGGAGGAGCGGGTCCTGCCCGGGCCCCGCCGCGGCTCCCGCCGGTGCCTGAGGGGCCGCCGGGGACAGTAACGGTTGCGGCAGCAGCTCGGTGGTGGCGGCGGCGGGGCCCTGGCGGCCGCGCGCCGAAATTCAAACGGCGGCTGGGGGCGGTGCGGGCTGCGGCCCGGGCGGGGGGCTCGGGGCTCGGCGTGGGGGGGGTGGGGGGTGGGCACGGGCCGTCCGGGCAGCGGCTTCCTCAGGGCCTCCCGCTTCGGAAACGGCTGTGCCTGCGGGACTGGCCCGCGGAGCGCTGCCCGCCGTCGGTGCGGAACCTGCGGGCGCTTTTCCCTCCCTTTGGCCGGAGGGTCCGGAGCTCCAGCAGGAGGATGTGTCTGAGCGCTCCTGCGCTTCGCACTTCGAAGCCAGGCGTTGAGAAATAGATCGTGTAACCTCTAAGACGTCTTTGAATTTGTTGGGCACAAATTGATACGCGGGAAGCCCCGTTCAAAGGTAAAAAAAAAGCGGGTTTTCCTCTAAGGGTGACTGGAGGGCGGCACAGGTTGCCCAGTGCGGTTGTGGCGTCTCTGTCCTGCGAGACTCCCAAACCCGACTGGAGTGGTCCTGCGCCGCCGGCCGTACCTGACCCCGCTTGGGCAGGGCGGTTGGACCGGGTGATCTCCAGAGGTCTCCTCCAGCCTGGCCCGCTCTGATTTTGTGAAGCAACAAATGGAAAATTTCCTTGTGCGACTTCCTGTCTTTTAAAATTGAATTTTCTCTTCCCTGAGTTGCCCAAGTGCCCCATGCTCCTGAGTCATTCAGATCTTCATACAGGTTTAATTGGCATATCAGTGTAGAAGTCCATTTCTTTTTCATGGCAGTAATACTGCTGAAGTTTTCCCCAGAGTGGAGAAGAGGACGTGAAGGATTCTGCCCTGCCCAAGTCAAAAAGGTTTTATTTTGGATGGCAATAGCTTTTTAATCAAAGGTAACAGGTAGATACATGCTACTGGTGAGACATTAGATGCTATTTTGTATCAGGCTGGTGGTTCATTTCATTAAACCTGAAGTGCTAAGGACATTAATAGCATATGTGAACAGAAAAACCTGCGTTAGCACAGTGGTAGCCATGGCTCGTGGACCCCTTAGGAATTTGCAGGCTCCTCTTAAGGATCCTGCTGAAAACCCGGATAACTTTCCCTTTGCAAACTGAAAAACCTGCATGAAGTAACTGAGTCTGATGCAGCAACTTCGCTGTGAACAAGTTGCCTGTAAAGTTTGCGTTGGCCGTGCAGTCCATAAGTCTGGACGCTTCCCGGTTCTGCGGGCTGACGTGCTGAGAGAGATGAGGGTGTAACTGGCCAGTCCATACGTTTTTTCCATTTGCCACATCTGCAGCGGGAAAGAGCTGTTGCTCTTATCTTCTCAAAGAGAAACACAATGCGTTACTTCTCCGGACTTTCACTGAAATTCTATGTGAAGAACCTGAGATTAGTAGGAGATCACGAGGTTTTCCATATGTTCGGTTATAACCAGAAGTTAAACACCTAAAGTAGAAGAGCAGGCCAAAGAGGAAAAAAAATATTAATGGAGAAAAATATTTGCTTAATTAAATTCTCTATCCTCACCTTGACTTTTACACCACCTTCTACTTTCATTGTTAAAAAAAAAAAAAAAAACTTGAGAGTTGCATCGTTCTCTCAGCTTATGCCTTTGACCCTATGATCTAGTGACACTATGTAGCTCTGACTTGGTTTACTCCATAGATAACATGGGGTGGTTTGGTATATGTATTATACTATGGCTTTGACTCTACTGTTTCCATTTTTGTCAAAAAATATTCAAACTAATAATGAACTAGGGAAAATAGGGTAAGCAATGCTAGCACGTGCGTGTTGCACAGTATTGGGTGCTCCAGTGGAGTCTGTGTCTTTTATCAAACTTTTTAAGAAAAATGTCAGTAAATAAATTTCCCAAGTATAATCTCTTTGTTTGATACTTAAACTAGATTTGAAAAATACAATCAAAATATCTTCTGTAATAAGACAAAGGCCTTTACATGGCCCTTCAATTTGTGGGGCTCAAGGTTTCACTTCAGAATTTTTTTTTTTGAGCCTTCACATCTCCAAAGAAAATGTTCAGCCTTTTCTTGCTCAGAAATGGGCGTCTTGCTTGTGTGGACTGCTCCTGAGAGCTGTAAGAGGCTGTCGTGGAAAGGAGCAGTGTTGGCATCTCCACCACTGCGTGGCAGGGCTCTGAAAGGTACGGCATGAACCAGGGTTGATCCAGGTCCACCCCAGCGCCGCTCGGTGAGGGCAATCCTTTGCCACCGCTTGCGGGCTGGAGGTGAGGAATGTGCTTTTTTTTTTTTTTTTTTTCCTCCTAGCACCTTTCAGTGATTTGATTTTCTGCCGTTTGTTAGCCAGACTGCTGTGGGTGTAGGGGCTCCTGGGCGCAGGGTCTTGGCACTGCGCTGTCCCCAGGAGGTGGAAAAGGGACGGGGCTTCCTGCCGTGGAGTAGGAGTCCCCCAGCCAGCAGTACTCATGTGCTGCTCTTGGGTTTGCCTTATCCGTTGGAGTGTTTTCCTCTCTTGGCGAATGCAGTGAGGGTAAAGCTGGTCTTAACGAGGAACAGAAGGTGTAAGGTGATGCCTTAGTTTTTGAACGCTGAGATTTCAAAAAAGGGCTTCCTGGTTCTTGGGAGTCTGCCGTGAGCACCCAGGGTGGCCACTGGCTGCTTAGAAAGACGGGCTTTTGGCTTGAGCTGGTTTGGTGGGTCCAATCGTCCTCATCTCTCTGGTCACATTTCAAGGACTGCTATCGATTGAAAAGGAAAGGTTGGGGGACAGGTAAATGAAGGTGTAGTAGTGACAGTTTAACTAAACACAGTCAAATGATGGAGTTAAGACATGGAGGGCCGCTCCTCGATGAAGAGGGCTTGAACATGAGCCATTCCTCCTGAGCCTCTTAGCTTAATTGACTACATTGAACAAGTCACTCGCTACTTTGTGACTTACAGCGTTACATGACACATGCTAAGTCTCTCTATGATTAATATATTTTAAGAAGTGTCCTATGCTGCAGTCAATGGCTCCTCAAGTAAAGACGTGTCTATGCACGTGTACCCTCTAGTGCCTTTTTTCCTCCTACTGTTCCATCACTAACTGATGTGTCTCATGTTTTTGTTTTCCAGTGATTCACTGTAGATGTTCCAGGTGTTTTTCCTTCCCTTCAAAGCGCAGGATAAGAAAACGGCCCCGAGTCTTGACATTGTTAAGTCTGCCTGAGGATGTTCTTTTTCATGTTCTGAAAGGCCTTCCTGCTGAGGACATCCTCTCGGTCAGAGCTGTGAGTCTGCTGCTCCTTCCCTTCCGTCATGCGCGGTGATTTATCTCTGCCATTAGGAGCCAAGGCTGCACATGGAAAAGGCTAACTTCTCCTGTCAGAGTAAACCTGAAGAAAACCAAAGAATACATGCAGTAATTAATTAGATTTTTGCTATCCCATTAGCAGTTTTATTTCTCAGTACGCAAGCTTAAGAAGATTAGCAATAGTATTTGAGTGCGCTGTGTAAATATTCTGTGGGAATTGTCCTGTGAGATCACCGTGGCTGAACAAATTAGTTTGTTTTGGCATCTCTTGCCTTAATCATGATTAGGCAGGTAATGAGTTATGATTACCTTGTGATTAATTAGTTACCTATCTAAAATTAGATTGCAAAGAACTATTTTTCTGTTGGTCCCTTTACTTTAGTAATTATTATTTTACGCTCCCCCTTTGCAGGTGCACTCGCATCTTAAATACCTTGTGGATAATCATGCTAGTGTTTGGGCATGTGCAAGTTTCCAAGAAATATGGCCTTCTCCAAACAATCTGAAGATGTTTGAAAGGTAAGCTTTAAGAATCAAATTTGTCTGACATTGTAGAAGAGGATGCTTGAAGGTAGATACACAGCTCTAACCAGTCCTCACCGTAAGTGGGGGATCTGACTTTCCCTTTTCGTCAAGGGATTGTTTTTGTGAAGAATTATTGGTTTCATGTCTGAGCTGCAGCTTGTAACTGCTGTCTCATTACCTGGAACAGGGCCCGTTGCACGTGCCAAAGTTATTTCTCTTTAAGGACATTAATATTCTATATCCAAACATAGCACATTAACTGAAATCTGTTACTGGTGCTTCCATATGAATGTGCAAGTGAGATCAGAGGCTCAAGAGCACAACCATATTTCTGAACTGGTTTGGTCATTTCTTGTGCAAACCAGTGTATTGAAATGTAGGTGAATTTCAGTACTAAAACGAGTGAAGTTTGAAACGGTAATGATAAATCTGCTTAAAAAGGACAGAGTGTCTTTTTATCCATCTGATTTAAAGGGAAACCATCAGTTTAAATGTCATAACTGTTTTGCTTTTGGCTATTGCTTCTTTGATGCATGTATTATCTTCTTTCTGAAGAAGACTACTATGTGCACATCAGTTTGGAAGGGAGGAGCACAAGGGCTTGATGCATGTCCTTGAGGGTACGAGTACCAAAACATGTTATTGCGATCTTATGTTGGGGGTGCTGCTTGGGAATGGGAAAGAGTTCCTGTGAATTGTCAAATTATGCTGAACATCGCTGTACGAAAGGGTTGCAGCCAGAAAAGCCTCAGCGTAACTTAGGTTTAACTCCTGTGGTAAAAGCACGTATGGTTCTGGTTGGTGATCACCAAATTCACAGCCTGGCCTCCTTGAAGTAAGTTGTTTGAAGACCTGGAAGCACCTACTGACTCCAACCTGAAATGTCTTCTCTGTTTCCCTTCCAGGGCTGCTGAAAGGGGAAACTTTGAAGCTGCTGTGAAGCTGGGGATAGCGTACTTGTACAATGAAGGCTGTAAGTGTGGAACCTTGTACTCGGGTCTCTGGGGAAGATGGCACGACAGAAGGAAATGTAGATGAGCTAAAGACTTATTTATACATACAGATCAGACTGTTTCACCATAAAGATGGCACTTTTACTGGCTGCTTACAAAGCTATTTCTCCTGTATGTCAAACACCAACGCTTATGTACCGAGGCTGTAGAGCAGTGAAGTGCTGAGCCAGCTTGGTTCCTTCAGTGTGTGCTTAGGTCTCATTTACTATTGTCTCTCTTCAGTTTTACCTTTCAGCGCAGCTTAAGTGCTGGCCACTGAACTGCTAGGTGTTAAATGGTAGTATAGTGCACAGCTCTTTTCTAAAAGAAGTCAATGCATAGGAATTCATGTTTAGAATTTGTCCTTTGTAAGCTTCTGATCAAACCTGGCTACTTACCTAGTCAGATAAATGTAACGAAAGGGACTGACAGTCGGCAGGAGGAGCCGCCTTGCCGAGGATGCTGGCAGGGCAGGTGACTTGCACACCAGTCTGTTTGTACACTGACAGGAATTCACGTTGCTTTGAGAGTTGGTATTTGCAGAAGGCCACCACGCATACACCCCCCCTCCCTCCAGCTTAGGGTCATGTGTTCCTAAAGACCCATTGTAGTAAGATTTTTCTTCTTTTGTCATCTCCATGATTTTTAAAGCTGTAAAGAGAAGACACTTTTCAATCTTTTCCTGATTGTATCCTATTGTCTGTCTCGACCTCGTTAAATGCCGAACATGCGTTGTGAATAAACTAAATGATTTCTGGCTTTTTTTTTTGATCAGTGTCCATCTCTGACGAGGGTCGTGCAGAAGTGAATGGATTGAAGGCATCGCATTTCTTCAGTCTGGCGGAGCGTCTGAATGTGTGCGCAGCTCCGTTTATCTGGCTTTTTATCCGTCCTCCCTGGTCCTTGAGTGGAAGCTGTTGTAAAGCTGTGGTCTATGAGAGTCTCAAAGCAGAGTGTCAGTTGGAGAAAGTAAGATTTCTTTCTGCTCTCGACTTTAACATAGGCCAGTAGCTGCGTCTAGTTCTTCTGGAAAAAATATTTTTGTTTTCCCAAGGAACTCCTATGCTCTTGTTGCTTAAATGACTGTGGATCAATCATTTTAATGAATTTATTGCCAAACTACACTTGATATATCATGAGTGCCGGAGGCCTGTACTGTCTCTTCTGAGAGATTCAGTACTGCCTCGAAAATGATAAAACACTGAGAAAAGCAAGGGGGAGGAATGATTGAAAGGCAAACAAAATTGTAGTCTGGATTTACTAGCAAAAATTGCTATTGTTCTTTGTTTATCTTTAACAATGCTTTATCTTAATGCTTTCTTCAGGCTCAGAAAGGATCTATTCTCCACTGCTTGGCGAAGGTCTTGAGTCTCTTTGAGGTGAGTGGTGTTTCTGATTTGATGTGTTTGGGTACTTTTTTTTTGGTGATGCTAATGCTGTTTGCCTTGATTAAAAAAAAAAAAAATCAGCCAAATGTTCTTATATTCCTCAAGTGGCCTAGGAATTTCTGCTCTCATGAGTTTAATTTACTGGTTGTTTAAAGGAATGTTATCAACTTAATTTATTGAATTTTACAAGCAGTGAAATTAATTTTGGCTTGATTATGGGCTTGCAGTGTTGTCAGGTCTCAAAGGAAGCTTTCCAATCATAATGCATATCAAAAAATAGTCCTTCAGCCAAAAAGCTTTTGTCTAGCTGAGGAAAACCACTAACCACGTCCTGAGCCTGGCTCTTCGAATGAGAGCCCTGAGTGGAGGTGGGAGTACCCCTTGTAGTGTGAGGGGGATTTGCGACTGGTTGATTCCACTCTGTAGCATTCAGTACAGAGCTGTTCTGTAGCTTCTGAAGTTTTGAGATCTGGTGCCCAGTGGGCTGGACAGCATAAATACCATCGTACCTTTTCTTCTTAGGATGAAGAAAGAAGAAAAGAATCCCTTGAAATGTTTGAAGAATCTTCAAAGCAGGGTTGTTTAAACAGCTCCTACCTCCTTTGGGAAAGTAACAGAAAGGCTGCTGTAAGTATTTTTTTGTCTCAAAACAACTTTTTTGCTGTAACCTCTGGACCTCTGTTATGTGCAATGAACATACGCAGAAAGAAATTGCTGTTCCTCAGAGCTTACCTTCATAAACAAGGAGAGCACTAAGAACTCTCAAATGAGCTTTGGTGTCTGTCTTGGTGTTTAAAGTGAGTCTCCAAGCAGTTGTAGCCGAGGTGCAAGCAGAAGTTCCTTTATACTAACCCTGCTAGAGGCATAGGCACTGCTGGCTAGTGATCATGTGGCTCACTTAGGAACAGGAGGGGGCAGACTGCCTGCGTTGTCGTTAATAAATCTGCCAAAGCTCTCATGTTGGAATCCTGAGTGACTTGTCTCATTTCCTGTGAGACCTTGGGCAAGAACTGAAGAAAGCTGCTTTAAAAACAACGTTGTCGTCATGATGAGAAACAGACTGGTAGCTGAAATAATAGATGGACCCACAGGCAGTTTTTTTTCCTCTGGATATTAGGACTACAATCCTTCTGTTCATTGTGTAAAAGTAATGATTTTTTGAAATCTGTTTATATTCCTCTCTGTAGATGTCAGATCCTGGCAGATACCTCCAAAGTCTCAGGAAGCTACGAGACTACGCAGCAAAGGGCTGCTGGGAAGCACAGGTAAGACTGACTTTTCCCAGGAAAACAGTCTTTGTTCGGTCTTTTCTATGCTGCCATTGTGGGTTTAGATTCCTCCCTTTAGAAGCAGGGTCAAAATTGTTGAATAATAGCTATATATGCATGTGTGTATTTAATCTGCAGGCCCCCCCTCTTTTGGAAAATACTGCACATCTGTGGTACAATCTGAGTAAAGGTGCATCTTTTGATGGACTTAAAAGCCTGCCCCCAAATAATGTGTGTGTATACGTCTGTGTTCAACATTTAAGCCAAACTAAGAACTACTGATTCAAGTCGTTTGTCATGTTCGCTCTCTGTTTTCAGCAGGAAAATTACGGGACCATCCTGTACTGCCTTAGTTTGTTTTTGGTTTAAAAAAAACCCAAACCCTAAACAAAAAAAAAAAACAAAAACTTTCTTTTGTGTTCTCTCTACTACAGATAGCTTTAGCCAAAGCTTGTGGGAATGGAAACCAAGTAGGATTGGAAGCAAGATCTTCCAGTGAAATGGTGTCTCAAATCTTTCAAGCTTCCCTTCCTATCAGCAAGCAAAGTATCTTCACTGTGCAAAAAGGAATGAATGAAACAATGAGGTAAAAACTCAGATCCAGGAGTCAGGCCACACAGCAGAAACCGTTGCCTGTTTCCTTCTATGTCTGTAGAGGGAAACAAATCTAGAATGAGGTCTGTTGGAGGATGGAATTTTTTGCTTTACTCTTCTGTTATGTGTTATGTACATTCAGAGAAACGCATCCTGTTTTGCAAAGAGAAAGTATCAGAGCCCTTATTTCAAGCTCCGATGAACTGAAATGAGGTGTGTGAGGTTTTTTCTAGACTGTAAGTTCTCACATCTGTCAAGAGTAACAAGCTCCTCAAGAACTGGAGGCACTGTTTGGCTTATCGGAGCTATAGTTACTCTCTGTAGTTATTTTAGGTGGCCTTTAGCCTCCTAATTCGTATGCCCTACCCCTTTCCTTCTGCAAGTGCTATTATAGGGTAGTTTCTAATTGCATTTCACAAACAACTTAAGACCGTTGACCCTTCAGAGGATATCAGACCTCTGGCTGCAAATCCTTATCTCAAGTGCAACACGTCATTATTCTGAAAATTCTTTTGGTTGAGTTTCTTGGTTGGAACTTTTGAGTGGAGAAGAGACTTGGCAACTAGGTGTGGGGAAGGTGCTGAGCATGGCTTTGAGTGGCTTCTCACTGCACAAATTGTGTCTCTCTCTTTCCTGTCCAGGTACATCCTGATTGATTGGCTGGTAGAAGTGGCTACCATGAAAGACTTCTCTAGCCTATGCCTTCACATGACAGTGGGATGTGTGGATCGTTATTTGAAGCTGAGGCCTGTACCTCGGGCTCGACTCCAACTCTTGGGAATAGCCTGCATGGTCATTTGCACACGGTAGGGGTTCTGACTGGTGAACAGAGGTGGTCATTGTGATCATTCAAATGCATTTCTGCAGCTCAAGCTTTTTTTTCCCCCCTCCCCTTGCTAATAATAATACTGGAAAGAATCTTTGGCTTCCCTCTACATTGACTGTTGCTTGATCTGTGTTCACGTACAAACACAATCTCTGCAAATGAGATGCAAAATGTAATTCCTTGAACATGCTTTTAAATATGAAAAAAAATTAGTGGTGGATTGATCTAAATGCATTCCATCAGCAATTGAAGTCTTTCATACCATATTGGCATGAGTAACCCTGTAAGGAACAACTGCAGCAGGGTTGTCACCTAGTTTAGTCTCTTATGCTCGGATGAACTACGTGGTGTGGTGGAAAACTATTCTTCTGTGTTAGTTTCCTTAATATCTTGCATCTTAACCTAGGAGAGGTTTCAGAAATGAGGAATTAGGAACATTCTAGTAGGTGGCTCCAGCTTAAAGGTGAAATCAATGAAGAGCAGCTGTTCTTTCTTTCCTGGTCTGTACCTGGGAAAGTACTTTATAAAGTTGTTTAACTCTTTGGTCATCTTGGGTGCATTTATCTGCCACAAAAAAACATCAGTGCGCAGGTGCACGAATTCCCTTTCTTCTGGGGTTAACCGTTAATATTTAATATTGCAGTTTCATCAGCAAAGAGATTTTGACAATACGGGAAGCTGTGTGGCTAACAGACAACACATACAAATATGAAGACTTGGTCAGAATGATGGGTGAGATCATTTCTGCCCTAGAAGGAAAGATAAGGGTGAGTTTGGAAAGTGGATGGAATGTTTCACCCCTTGGGCTGCTGTTGAAGTCAGGCTATTGTAACTAGCACTTCTCCTTATCTAAGATGTTGGGGTTTTATGTGTTCCCAATCAGCAGTGGAGACCACGCACGTTTAAGAGCATACAGATACAAAACCCTCTGCCTTTCTGTAGCGACTAAACCATAGGTTTTAAGAGGCCACTTATCCTTTCACTGGAGAATGTTTCAATATCAGTGTAGCAGTTAAAAAAACCCCAACCAACCAAACAGCCCCTAATGTAATGAAAACAGCATCTTCTGGAAACAACTGTGTTCTAAATACTTGGTGTTTGACTTGTATTGCCAAACTCTGTTCTCCTTTCTGTGCTAGATACCTACCATTGTGGACTACAAAGAAGTATTGTCAAATGTAGTCTCGCTGGAGAGAAGAACTCTTCACCTGTACAGCTTCATTTGTGAACTGTCACTCTTAAACACAAGCCTTTGCGTGTATTCCCCAGCTCGGCTGGCTGCTGCAGCACTGCTGCTGGCGAAGATTCTACACAGGCAAGGTAAGGAACCTTACCGTGAGTAGAGCTGCAGCGTGGTATGTTGCCTTGTTTTGTCTTGTTTCTTTCTTTGGCGTTTTCTTGGTGTTGCTTTGTCTTTAGGCAAGATGTCCCAAACACTGGGCTGGGGGAAGGTGGGTCAGGTTTAAGGCTTCAGAATGAAGAGTTGGGTTCAGTCTATTTTGCCTCTTAATAGCGATGATGAACAAGAGTATTGGCACCAGACCACACAGGCTTAGTGTTTAAATCAGACTGAAGATTCCTATACTTAAGTGTAACTTCAGTTTGGCAGGTAAACCTATCCTTAAAGCTAACAGTGAACTTGAACGAACTATGTACAGGCATAAGCCTATAAAGATTGTGATCTTTATCCCATTAAAAAATAAAGTGTCTGACTACAGAACTCCCAAGCCTTGTGAAATGGTAACATGTATTCTCTTCTCCAGCACACCCCTGGACCAGCCAGCTGTCTGAGTGCACCGGTTTTTCTCTTGAAGACCTGTTGCCCTGTGTGCTAAGCCTCCACCAAAAATGGTAATAGTTTTGGAACTCTTCCGGGAGGGCACATGAGTGCTTGGGTTCCATCTCTTGCAGACAAGCTGCATCTATACGGTCAGCCCTTCTGAACAAAGGAGGTGGCTTTGGGAAACTGCCTTCTTCCCCTCAAGGCACTGAGGCCAGTTCAGGGACAGCTATTCCGTTTCTCCCAACGGGTCGTGCCCTAGGTTACAGAAAACGTGATGCTCCTCAAGGCTAACAGGTTTCAGCTTGCCAAACATCACTATTTTCACTGCCTTCTTGGTGAGCTTCAGAAGGAGTTCCAGTAGCAAAAGTAGCTCACCTCTTTAAAGAGTACAAGGCAAATACCTTGTATGAGCAGAAAAGGAATTAGTTGCTCATATGCTTAGGAACCAAGTGTCCTGGCTAGCTACTTAGCAGCTCTGCTGAAACACCAACTTCCTTAGCACAGAGCTGAGCTGGACAGAGGGAAAGTACTTAAATTGGCAGGTTTTGTTATCACTGTTTCATATAATCTGTTCTAAGATTTCAGCTTTAATCTTTCTTTCCAGTTTCCATGATGATGTCCCGAAGGATTATAGGCAGGTGTCTTTAACTGCAGTGAAACAACGATTTGAAGATGAGCGTTATGAAGAAATAGGCAAAGAAAAGGTGGGTTGAGCTCTTTGTCTTCATTTGCTGATGTCTGGCACCCACAGCAAAGCTTCCATATGGCAGGATGTAGTAAACTTCAAGTAATGGGAAGTGGGTTCTAACTTTAGACTTTTGGAGTAGAAGATATCTAAATAAAGTGGTGGCTTTACACTTGATATGCAGGGACTACAATTACTTTGGTTGAGTACGTGTGGGAAGTACTCGCCGGGATAGGTTTCTCCTAGAAAATAGCTAGCCCAGCAGAGGGAATCGCACCGTCTAATTCTTACTGACTTTTTTTCATTTTTAGATGATGAGTTACAGCCAGCTCTGTTCGTTGTTGGGTATGAAACAGGAGGACCCGGAGCCCAGTCCCTTGCACATGAATGTGGTGGAAATTCAGACCTTCCTTAGCTCTCCCTCTGGAAAGAGAACTAAAAGGCTAGTATAACTTGTTGCTGTAAACGCCTCTGAGGACTGGCATGAGGCTTTACTCCTCTCTGGTATCCTGAGGCTTCATTCTTAAATATGATCAATTTTTGTATAATCATCTTAATTGATATATCTATCAAAAGAGCTGGGAAAGAAGACTTGGCATTTAACATGTGACTCCTGGATTTTCTTTCTACAGGAGGAGGGAAGACAGCATTCAGGATGACAGAGGCAGCTTTGTGACTACACCCACAGCAGAGCTTTCCACTCAGGAAGAAAGTCTCCTAGATAACTTCCTAGACTGGAGTTTAGATTCCTGCTCCGGTTATGAAGGTGATCAGGAAAGTGAAGGCGAGAGAGATGGAGATGGTGAGGGTTTTTGTCTCCTTATAAAAAGCAGACAAGAGAATTGAAACTGTCTTTTCATCTTTGCTTAAAACTGTTTCTCAGGCAACAGAAGCCTGAACTTTCTGCTGAAGACCAATTGGAAAAACTCCCCCTTCCCCAGTGGTTATAATTGTTAAACTATTGGAGAGGTATCTATCTGTTCTCTTCCTCTATACTGCTTCAGAACATGATGAAGGGGTTTGTAGCTGCTTAGCATTTCAGAGAGACTGTTCTCAGATACTGCTGATGGTGGACCAAAGGTGATGAATGGCCCACTGTGTTAGAACACTCCGTTACCTGTTTGTTTCGCTGACTTGGGGACTGGCTGTTTATTTTCTAAACAGCTCTTGGTACCTATCCAAACAGTCTGAGGGGGGAAAGTTGCTGTTTTAAATGAGGGTGAACTTAGTGCTCTACTCACCCCTCTGTGTGTAAGTAGACATCGTGATCTTGCTTCGTTCTTTTTCTGCTCGATTCTGTGCTGAACGCCCGCTTGGTGTTGCCTGAATCAAAACTAACCTTTTCCTTTTATCATTCTGCAGTGACGGGTCCCAGTGGGATCCTGGACGTGACGGTGGTCTATATGGATCCTGCGGAGCACTGCTGCCAGGACTCCAGCGATGAAGACAACCTAGCTATAGAGTGGGCCGGGCATGTGGCACCACCGAGGGAGGCCAAGCTGCTGGATGACACTCGCAGCCTTTCAGCATATCTCACCCCAAGAAATCCTAACCTGGAAGGGAGCTCAGGCTACTCTTCTGTCAACAGTGGCAGTCCTACATCTTCTGCAGAAGGCAGCCTTGGAGTACCTCTCAAACCTACCTCAGCACTGGCTCCTGGCCGTGCCCTGAACAAGGAGCCGTGCCTGCCTCGTTACCTGGAATCGTGTTTACAGTCAGTCTGTGCTAGGCCTGGCGAGGGCAAGTGCGACAGGAGGCAAGTCAAGCGAAAAAATGTGGCAGAACACAGTGCAGAAAGGGTGAACTTGGGCTTCTTAAGCCTCTGATTTCTTCATGCTCTTTACTTTGCTAGGGTTCGTGGAAACAGTGTTTCTGTGTAGTCATACAGGGATGATAGCGAATAATTGTCAATACCTCCAAAAAGAGCCCTTCCCTTTGACTTTGCTTATGTGTATCTTCTAATTTTGTAGCTCACTTCTGGGCTAGCTGCTTCCTTCCTTGCTAGCTGCCTTTTTAAAGTATTCTCTACTGTCTGATCCTCTGCAAATTAAGATTCTCTTCCACATATGAAACTTTATAGCTCATTTTTGTCATACCTCACCAGTTACTCCTCGGTGAGAAGAAAACTTGTCGTGTCCCTTGCTTTGCCGTGAGGCCTGGCAATATAAAAGAAAGGAATTGACTTTGATTCTCAAGTTACTGGATGTAACACTATGCTTGAATTCTTCCACTTGAACGACCTTTTAGAGGCTGTGCTGCCTTTTCCTTCTGGCCAGGTACTGTCTCAGCCAGTGCTTCCCTCTTCTCTGTATATACTATTTGCTGCACTGATCTAAGGTTTTTATGGCTACAATCAAAAGGTAAATGAAGGCTCACTGCAGGGCTGAGCTTTTTTACCTACCTCTCAGATGGTTTTAAACTCCATGTGCCTCAGGCTCTAGTTGCCATGTTTTCCTCACCCAAAAAAAAAATTCTTCTGTGCCTTAATGCTTCACTGCCCAGTACTCCAGTAATGCCATCTCTTGTGAACTGGTCTCAGCTGGAGCAGCATGGTTAAACTGCCATCTCCAGCCCGTGGCTCAATGTCATTTCCCATCTCGCACTGTCTTCCTTGCTCTTTCCACTAATGCGTCCTCCAGTAGAGCACAAATCACTTGAACACTAGAAGCAGGCAGCAGGGCAGGCAGTTTGTCAGACAAAGCCCTAGTTTAAGCCTTGCTGCTGGCTCCTAATCTGCAAGGGGCAGCATATGCTTTTCTTAGCAAAAATGAAATCGGTGCTGCTTCAGAACAGTTTGACGAAACCACCCATGCTGCCCCCAGCCTGGGTTAAAGCTCCTTCAGCCTGTGATCGTTAGGAAAACGTCCACCTCTACAACCAGGTAGTGAGCATTGCAATACCAAGGTACAAGACTTCCAGGAGGTGTCACTGAATTTAACACTGGAACTGGACTCCATGACTCTTCCTTCGTTTAGAAGTTACTGTGGCAGATGGCAACAGTTCAGATTACACACAGTGTAGTGACTTTTTTATAAAAACACTTTTTTTTAATATGGCTGGCTCCCTGTCTTACTTCAATGACTGGTTATCCCACTGACCTGGGGCTTGGAGAACTGGTGGGATGTTTGGGGCTGAAGTCAGAGTTGAGCTCTGAGCTGAATTCTTATGATGAAGTTGCAGATGGGGCTGCCTATAGGCTCTGTACATTAAGACCATGAGCAGCTGGGAAAACAGCCTACAGCCAGGCCTTGAACATGCAAATAATCAACTAGCAGCAGCCTTGGGTGCTTGTCCACAAAGTTTATTACAAAACTATGTACTGCCACTGTAGTTTTAAAAAAAAAAAAGTCCCTGATTTAGTTTTTCTGTGCCAGGCTTCACCCCTCTCCTGGTGGCTACACTGCAGTTCTCCAGCTACACTGACTTGCTATGCAGGAGTGTCTTCACATTAACTTGTTACAGCAGCAGTTCAAAATTCAGCATTAGGTCACATTAAAATGGGGAGATAACATTTATAAAAACCTCTCTAAAAGTTCTAAAACAGGTAGGTAAAAGTTAAATATATGCAGGAAGGACCTCACACTGCAGAAAGCTTTGAACTCTCTTCCTGTGCAGATTTTCTTGATCTGAAAGAAAAGGCACAAAATAGGAACATTAATTGGTTCAATTTCTCCCCAGGAACAGTAAATGAGCTCCACGTTCCTGGGGCTTGCTGCCTAATCCAGCAGCCTTGGCTGCTGCAGCCCCAGACCCAAACCAGAGCTGTCTCTGTATCAAGCCTCGGTCTTGGAGGTGCCTCGTGGATAAAATAGCAGTGGCAACACAACCACAAGCTGCTAGCTGAAAAGGGAAAGCAAAACATACAGCCCAGAGCCTCAGTTCTTATAAAAAAAATGGAAGAAAGACCAGATTGCATCAGTCTGCATTGTGTTAGCACCTCCACACATCCGCAGACTGTTCAGCCTTTGCTTTATTAACCCTTGTTTTCCTCCAAGGAAAAGTATTTCCAGAAAAAAATTGAGGAAACATATGCTGTAACACAGGCTAGGCCTGGCTTTGTGTAGCACCAGACTGATCTCTTAACAGGGGCTGCAGAAGGGCCAGTACCCCTCCACGTGTCAGGAGCAGCCCCTAGGTCTCAGCAAAGAGATGTCACAGCCCCCCCTGCCCGCAGCACCCCATGACCAGACCTAGGACCCTTACTTAGGGCACCATTTTGATATCCACAGGGTCATAAGCTGAAGCTTTCATCTTTTCCAGTGGCTTCCTGAATAGCTGCCGCAGGGCCTCGTAGTTGGGCTTCTCCTCGTACTCTAGCGCCATTACTTGCTGCAGGTAGCTCTGCAGGGCATCTGCAAAGCAAGGAACATCACTGCAACCCCAGCTGTCCTTACCAAGCTGCCCAGTGGCCTCACACACTGCTCACCCACCCGCCTTGGCCAGGTGCAGAGAGGGAAAACAAAACCAAAGACTAATAGGAAGCTCAAAGACAGGATGAGGAAATGACCTCTAGCCCCCAAATGCTGTTTTAAAGCCACGAGAACATTTGCTTCTTCAGCAAGGCTCACGAATACAGAAAATGGGTAGCAGCCTCCTTGTTTTGCTGTACAGAAAACAAGGGATTGGTTTGCAGGAGGACCCTGTCAACCAGTCCATGGAAGGCTTGGTGACCATCGCCAGTGGAAGCCACCCTGGACTAGCACCCCAGCACAGAGAAGGCTCTAGTTTCACATACAGTCAATCCTCCCTCCCCAAGTCCCACTGGCACAGAGAGCAAGCCCATACCTGGAATGGATCTCTGCCTGAAGCACAGTCGGAGAAGGCATCTCACATCCCCCTTGTACCTGGAATAGTCAGTGCAGAGTGCGGTCAGATGAGACGCCAGGGAGCAGGCACCTGAAGAGCCTGTCTTTGGCAATAGGGGCACAAAAAAAAAAGGCTGAATTCAGATGGCCACATTCTGAATGGAGCAGAAATCAGGGTTCATCAAACACCCTTTGGCCAGGCTCAGCCTTTACAGTGGGATTTGCCCACATCCCAATAGTGTTCTATGACCGAGTGATGCCTCTTCAGTCACAAAACCTCCCTCACTGTTTTCTGCTGAGCATTTCCCAAAAGAGCAGATGATTTCTCCTACTTTTCCTTCTTTTCCATCACAGTTTCTACTTTGTCCAGCTCATCGGACCAGGGCAAGAAGCCACAGAGCCATTTCAGAAGACAGTATCCCAGAGATTCCAAGTCACTCCGGCGAGATGGTCCTGATGGAAAGGAAGAGATATTCATGTGTGAAAAAAAAAACAAGAGTTTGCGAGCCATCTCAGAAGAGGCGCAGGCTAGTGCCTCTCCTCCAAGGGCAAGTAAGGACTCCAGCGCTCGCTACACAACCTCAGCAATCTCTATCTGAGGTGCCCCTTCTGTAAACCAGGCAGCCTCGTGAAGGGGCAGAAGTCTATAAAGATCAGAAATAAGGAAATGCAAGAGCTTCGTTAAGATGTGCTCTAGGGTATTGGTACTTCTGGGAGCCTGCTAACTCATGCAGTTGAGGAATCACCTCCCAGCCTCTGGAGGAGGATTTGCCCAGTCTGAACAATGGGAGAGAACAGTCACATCCCCACCAGGAGAGGAACTGGCTAATTTAAATGCCTTTCCAGCTCTCATCGCTTCAAGGTCAGAGCAGAGCCTGCTGCAAATCTGTTTTGGGCAGGGATCCAGTCTGGCTTGAAACAGATCCCTGCTAAGCCAGCACAAAGCAGCCCTGTTTTCTATTCCTCGCATGCCTGCAGTAGCCAAGGCTCCAGACGGAGCAGGAACATCCCTGCGCCTCTTGCTGCAGTCACCAAGTGACCTGGCAAATCCCAAGACAGCAGCCCAGAAAGAGGCAAGAGTAAACAGCCCAAACAGGAGCTTGGTTCGAGATGCAGGCAAATGCCTGGAAGGCAGCAGTAACATGCCAGCAGGGAGCCCGAGCTCCAGAGAGCACTGCAGAGTAACAGCTCTAGCTGAGCTTTGCTGGCTTGCGTCAGAGACTCACCTGCTCCCTTGTGGCTGTCCAGACTGATGAACTCTACCGTGCCTTCGTGAGGGGTCCTGCTGCCTTCGCGCTGAGCCACGTGCTTCCCTCCTGGGCAGTAACGGAATGCAAAGCAATAGCCAGCTAGGGTCACCTAGAAGACATCAAGAAGCACACATCTGAGCATCTGTCTGGTGTGAGTTCTGCCCGTAATCCTGCACCACGGCACCTGCTTGAGCCCCGCACAGACTGCACTGCTCCCCTGCCCAGCAGCGGGAACCTGGGTGGTGCTCCACCCCATTTCACAAGCCCACCTTCACTGCTATTTCCTCGCAGCACTGCTCCTGCTCCCTACCTGCGTGAGGTCTGCTGGGTTCAAATAGACATTCTCAGCTGTGATGTCCCCATGCACATACTCGTTTTCATGAATGTACTCCAGGCAGTCTAGCTAGGAGAAAACAGAAGAGGCGAGCATCTCAGAACCACGCAGACTCCTTCAGCACCCTGGCTATCACTGAGCTGGACCCTCCCCAGCTCCTCACAGCTGCGTGGAGGAGCACAAAAAGCACCGTGTCTCACAGCCTCTGATGTTCAAGTGTCAGGTTTCTCTCATTCTCCTTACCCCAAATTCCTTCAAGGTGACATACTGCTCAAAAGATGCTACTCAAGTTTACAACGGGCTCGGGAGGTGCTACTTAAAGACCACAGCCAACCCCCTGGATCAGATTTAAAACACCCTTAAAACATCCAGAAGAAAGTTATAGGCCTTTTCTGAAAAAGTCTCTTGGAAAGTATTGGTTCTCTACATACCAGGCGGACTATGATCTGAAAAGCTGCCTTCTCCTTCAGTAGGTATAAGCCATCATTCAGGACAGACTGAAGAGTTCGCCCTAAGTCACAGAACACCAAAAACCTACAAGAGACAAGGGTTCGGCATGTAGCAGTACCTACCCAATCCGGAAACCCTGCGACAGACGCTCGTCAAAGCGATCCGCCTGGATTAGACCACCCCTTCAACTCCCAGTTGACCTGCACAAACATCTCCTCTACTTTTGATAACTGAAAACTCCTTGAAAAGGAGAGACACGCCAAGCACGTGTTGCAGACGTACAGCCTGAGTCTCCCCTTGGCATTAAGCTCAAAAGACAGGAATAAGGTGTCCCCAGGCCTCAGGGGCAGAAACAGCAAAAGCAATGACTTCACCGGCAAGACAAGGACTGAAGGAAACAGAATAACAAGAGGCAAACCATTTGTTAACAAATGAGACAGGAGCAGTGCGTAAGGTTAGGAGTCCAGGGGACAATGACAAAAGGAGCAGCAGACAGCAAGGAGAGAAGAGGGAAAGCCCTTCGCAGAGTCGCCTCACCTGTAGCTATCTGCGTGTAGTCCAAAGCCAACACAATTGGGGATTCCCAGCAACGGCACAGAGCGCCACTTCTTCCACTTCTCCACTAGAAGGGGAGAGAAGAGGACAGAGTGCGGCAGATGCTGCTAAGGAGCTCTAGAACGAAGCAGCTCAGTCTGGGATGCTCTTTCTCCGAAGGCTGCTCTGCCCTGGGAAGCTCACAGCAGGAAGCCTCTCTCCTACTGATTCTGTCCCAGAAACGCCAGCCTGACGTGCTGGTATTGGCACATCAACGCGCATAGCGCTGCAGAGCAAGAGTAAGACAGAAAGGACGCTGGGAATACCAGAGCGGGCCAGGGCATGTGCTTGCTATAGGGCTAGGTAAAACAAGAAGTGGGGAGAGAGGGAGGGAGGGATGGAGAAGCAGATTTTTATGGTCCCCCCAGAAGCGCAGGTTTGACAGGAATTCCTCCATTCCCCCTGCTCAAACACCTGCCCACGTTGTCTGGTCAGCTCTGCTCTTGCTCAAGTTTTTGGGTCAACGGAGCAAATACCAGACGGCAGCGGCCAGAAACGCCCGTGGAAGGGGCAGAGGAGAGGGAGCCAAGGCAGGTCAGGCTGCAGGGCTGAGCAGCTACCAGTGAGATCAAGCCAAAGCATGGGCAGAGCAAGAAAGCTTCAAAATGCCAATACTGGGTGTCCTAAGGTACACAGAGACTCCTGGGAAAGCAGGCGCGTGGCCCAACTGCTCAGCACTCTGGCACCAACCAAGCAATGAATTAGTTTATTCTAGCCTGGCCTTCCGAGAGACTCTGATGAGAGAGGGATGCCAGTTTTCCTGACAAGCAGCCCAGTCCTTGCCCCTCCAAGCAGCACCAACCTGTGCTTGCCTTCGCAGCTCGCTGGAAAAAGTTCTGTTCGTTGTAGATCTTGCCATCTTTGACATCCTAAAGGGAACGGAAAGGAAGAGCATTACTTCAGCCGCACACACCCTGCTAGAAAGTGAAACTTGGGCAAGACTACTACAAGACCTTCACTACTCATTTTAAAGACAGCAACAACCCCCTACCCCCCCAAAAAATAATCAAATACAGAGCTGGGAACAGAGCTCAGGCCTTTGGGTTCACTATTTAATGCTGTGCCTAACAACCACATAAACTCTGAGCATCAGCACAGAATGAGGGAGCGGCTGTCTCATGTTGGACATTTCAAGCACAACTGCTTACAACTGGCTGTGGGTTAAAAGCACCTAGACAATGCAGACCATCTGGCAACCTAGAGCGAGCTTTAGTCCCAAAGCTGTTATTTTAAAAGGAGCCAGAGGCAACCTTCTCATCCACAGCACAGATGAGGTTATTTCTGCAAACAGGCAAGTCCCAACAAAGAACTGTAACCTTTTATTCTAGGTGTCAGAAAGTGAGACGAGTAAGAAAGTCTGTATTTGTGACATTCAAGTGTCCGGGACATGTGCTGACACCTTACAATCCATCTTTTTTAAATCAGCAAGCATTACTGCCCTTTTACTACTGCTGTTACCAAGTGACCTGAAATGCATACAGTTTACAGTCACTATGTATGCATTCGCCTATCCACACATATATACATACTCAGCATACTGCAAGCTGACTTAAGACAGATGCCGTTATGCATGGGAGGAGGCAGCACTTTTATATTCTGGCTGGTTTGATACCAAAGGCCCTACCCACAACTGGCCGAGGTAGCTGGAGGATCAGCAGGCTCCAGACCACACAAACGAGACTGTTCCAGAGGATATTTTATCCTGCACCTCGCCTGGTGAGCCAATCTGAGCCATCAAACCCGGGAGCCAAAACGCTCTTGTGTGCCGTATCATACTCTGCAGTCCTCTGCAACCGCTGCGCTGTCAGAAGACGACTGAGCAAAACGCCAAAAGATGCCAAAGGTGCAAAATACAGGAATTGTGAGCATTGCATGCAGAAGTGACCACAGTTTCCCACCTACTAGTTCTCGTTTTGTGGCAGTTAGCTGTCTTTTCTCATTAACACTCTACTCTTTCTCTATCCTCTCAAATGGCTTTTCTCTGACAAAAGAGAGAGGGATTTTTCCAGAGTGGGCACCACCAGGTCCCCCCCAGAGCCCTTAGCCAGCACTGGTCTTCCCACAGATGAGCAATCCCCAAGAGCAGACAAGAAAACAGTCTTTCTGCTCTGGTTTGTGAGTTACTGAAAATCAATCAGCTGAATGTCCATTGCAGAACAGCTGTTACTGGAAATAGCACATTTCTGGAGAACCCAGGTCATTGGCAAGTGCCTAGAAAGCTGGCTTCGAATTCCAGCTGTAGCTCCTGTTTGATTGAAAGATGTGCTCTGGCCTTACAGTCTCTCAGTGGTGGTTCATCACCCTGCCTCTGCACGGCCACCAAATTCTAACCTCTCCAGTTTCCCCAGACTTCAGCAGGGTATGCGCACACTTGCCATACAGGAAAAAAAAAGCAGGTCTGACATTAATGAATCAAGAGCTCTACCTTACACCTGCAAATCCAGTTTTGGCGACTGCGGAGCTTGGCGGATCAAAGAGGCAACTTTTTGGGATGAAGGCTTTTCCTTTATTTAATCCTTATACCTGTTTTCTCCCCACCTTTAGTGGAAGAGCCAACTTCTACTGAAATCCAAGCATGACACCCTCAGGAAGTTATATCCCTCTCCTAAGCTAGAAGGGGCCTCTGTGACCGCTTTCTCTGAATTCCTCGGACACTCTTAGCCATACAGGCCAAACATGTCGAGCCCCGGACACTGGACGCAGTACACTACGCGCTATTCCTTACCCAAACAGATCAAAACTCACAAGTTTGAGGGAGTATCTTTGCTTTTGAGGGCAGGTTCCAGATGCTGACTGTGCTGTGGAAGGATGGAACAGATGTGGTTACAGGAGCACGGAGAAAAGGTACTTGCAGTGTCAGCTGTACCACTGAACACAGCCAGTGCAGCTGGCTTTTGCTTATCCTCTGCTTCTTTTACTTGGTCTTTGCAAAAGTATCTTCTGCGACAGCATCTTCCCAGAGAACTACAAAATAATTCTTACCTTGCTCCAGAAGCACAGCACCCCTGACATGCTTCGAATGCAGTTCTGCTTAAGTCACAGAAGCATCTAGGCATGGCTACAGTAGTGGGGTGCTTTGAAGGTGGTACGTAAAGAACAAATCGTTAGTAGGATCTCAAAGGCATCCCCAAACTCATTTGCTGAGCATTCCCTCCAGCTCACTTCTTAGTTTGCCAAGTCTGTAAGTGATGCCAAGGTCCCTTCTGCTCTGCATGGATGTTAGAGTTATATGTGGCCTTCCTCCTTCACAAAGGTGTGCACCCATTACTTGGCCTTGGGGTAGTTCCTCTTCTCCTGCTCTTAGACTGAGGGCTATACACAGGTTATCTGCTGCCTGTCACCCAAAAGGTGCTTCTGTAAAAGCATCCTCCACTATAATAACAACGACAACATTGATTTTCTCTTTTGTAACACCACATCTTCTTAAAGACATAGGTGGATGCCCAGACTTTGTTATGCAACAGCATAAGTAATTAAAAAAGAAACCAAAGCCAACTATCGGGCAAAGCTTACTAATGGATAAAATTCCTCCTGAGGAATGTTTCCAAGTTAACAACGGAGAGTGAAATCAAAACCTTTTCTTTGGAAGTTTACAACTAGACTGGAGAGCAAAGATCAGCAGTCACTGAACAGCTGAGAGGCAGCCCAGTCGATTTAGCCGCTTTCTTTTGGCCCCCCAAACAGGCTGAGACTCCCGAGCTGACATTCGGTCCATACCGACACCACCTGTGCCACCAGCAGTTAGGCTTCGAACCTGAAAACCAGAAAGGGGAAGCGCGGCTCCAAACACCAGAGCAGCCCAGCCTCCGCTCGGTCTCAGGCCAGCGCTAACACCTGTGTTGTCGTTCACGGGCGTGTGCCCAGCGTGGGCCCGCACACCCCCATCTCCCCCCCCTCCTCCGGGACCCCCCGCCCGCCCCGGGGCCCCACAGCACCTTCGTACATCAGCCCGCTGCCGCCCTGCTCCAGGAGCCGGACCAGCCTCCACCGCCTGCTGCCCTGGTCCGCCAGGACCGTCTCGGCCGGGAGCGGCACCGCCGGGCCGGGCCGCGCCTTGCGGGGCGAGCGGGAGCTGGGCCTCGCCGTGCCCGAGGGCCGGGCGCAGGAAGCCCGCGGGGAGGCCGCGGGGCTCTGGGCCTGCTGCCGCGACGGGGCCGGCGCCTTCTGCTCCGTCTCGTCCTCCCGCGGCGGCGGGGGCAGCCTCCCGCCGCAGGCCGGGCAGAAGCGGAAGGCGGGCTCCACGCCGCGCCCGCAGTGCGGGCAGAACCGGCTCACCCTGCGGGCACAGCGGGGACAGCCGTCAGCGCCCGCCCGCGCCGCGCCTCACCGAGCCGCCCCGCTCCCGCTTCCGCTCCCACCGCCACCATCACCTCGGGCAGGCGCAGGCCGCCTCGGGCTCCGGCTGCTCCGGCGGCCCCAGCCCCGCTCCCGCCGGCCGCCGCCCGCGGCCCGCCATTGCCCCGCTGAAGCCGCCCCGACACCTGCCGCCCGCCCCGCGTACACCGCGCATGCGCCGCCACCGGTCACCGCCTCCACGGGTGCGGCGCCGCCCGCGCATGCGCACAGCTCGCCTTCCGCACCTGTTCGTAGCGGAGCCACCGCGGCCTCCGCAGGGCAGGCGGCCTGGGACAGGGATACCGGGGCTCACGGGGCTGCTCGGCTGCGGCTGTCCCTAGGCCGGCCGAGCGGTGTGGGCTGCGCGGGACCGACAGGCAGGCAGGCAGGCAGGCCGGCCGGCCGGCCGGCCGGCCACCTTTGGGGGGAAGGAGCCGCCCCGGGGGAGGCCGGCATCCGCCTCGGGGGTCTCCTCAGGGCTCCCTCAGGCAGGAGCAGGCGGTGTCCCCAGCGCTTCCCGCGGGCTCTGGCTGTTCGTTTGTAACTTAAAAAACGACGTCAGCAAGCTGCTTAAAAACGACCCTAGGACTTCAGAATAGGCTCTCAAAATTAATGAGTGCTAATAGTCGCATAGGGCTGGGAGGAGTAACTGTATATTCAGTGTGTGTATGTGTGTATGCCATCCCTTATAGGCGCTGTACACCTATAAACCTCAAGCGTGCACCAATATATTACCATAAAAGAAGCGTAGGTGGGCTTAGACCTTTCCCGTGGGGGACGAGGCCGAGGTTTGCCCGGGGAAGGTGCCTGGCACACAGGGCCCGGTGGCTCGGGGAGAGGCAGGGGCGAGCGTGCCAGCAGGGACCCGCAGGTTCTTCTCCCAGGGAACATCTCACCTGTAATGGTGTTGCTTTTCAAAGCCTATCACAGTGAACCGAACACCGCAGCTGCGGGTGCGAACAGGAGCGAAGGGGAACTGGAAGGCGATGCTCACACGAGGAAGAGCCGGGTGGCAGCAGTTGGGCTTAGCGGGGAATGAAGAATGAGCTTGCTGTGTGGATGTGGAAGGTAGAGCAGTGGTGGAAGGCAGCATAAAATAACACATGGGGTATCGCCTACATGTCTGAGCCCACCACAGAGCTCTGGAGCTTGTCCTAGACCTCGTTCTACGTAGACCTCGTCCTGCCATGGGCTGGGTGCCCCTTCCCAGTCCCTCCAAACGCCAGAATGCGTGCCTAACGTTCACTCAGCATGCAAAAGGGTCCCAGCAGAGCCAGAACTGCTGAATGACACTGGGAGGCTTGGTGTTGGTCTCTGCACCCTGTTGCCTGGATTTTTCTTTGAAGCACATGGACACTGTCAGGAGCGACAGGGCAGGTTGGCTGGGTTCTCGCATTCCTCCCTCCCACGTTTGTCAGGACACTGCGCTCTACAATCACTCTTTTTCATTTTTCCCTGGCATTGTAGGTGGCAGCAGGGGTGTGCTGAATGGCTCACCTTACTGTCACCCCCACCACACAACCTTCCTTTCAGTCCCAGTTATTCCCGCAGGTGCAGATTGCAATTCCTTTGTTAACCAAAGCATCCCCTTGGAATTTTGACACAAAAGAAGCAGTCCTTCTTCATCAAATGGTTTGAATTTACCTTTACAGGCTGATGTGTGGTATTTTGTCTTCCTTTAGTTCTTGAATCAAGACCAACGATGATTGTACTAAAGCCCTCCACAGTGACGGGTGGCACTGATGTGAATGCCTTGTTTCTGCAACAATTTATTAAGCCTTGCAGTTACCATTTTATTTTTCTAAACTTTTTAAAACAGTGTTAATTCATGATCATAGCTCTATAATTTTGTTGGTGGTTGCCTAGAGAACAGTGATCGTGACCTGATTACATTCAGTTTGGGCAAAGAACAACCCATTCAGTAAACAAAAATACATGGTGCTTTAAAAAGTCAAACCCCATAAAGGCAAGAAAAACTCGGTGATGGGAAAAGGCCGATAGAAAATTGTGGGGAAAGACAATTCTTTAAGATTTATTTCCAAGAGCCACAAAGCTAGTATCACGGAAGAGAAACCCCCACCCTATTTCAGTGACGTTTTGAAAGTACTAATTAGCAATAAAAAAAGAAAGCTATAATAAATGGATGAAAGGGGAAATAGATAGCAATTTTCTCCACTTCATAACTGGTAATTTGCATCAGCAGTGCAGCAGGGCAAGCTACGTGCCTGCAGTTACGTTGTAGGGAAATGCGTCTGTGGGCATTGCGCCCTCCGCCTGGTCTCAGCTCAGCAGGAATTTGTTCCCTCTTTCCTGCCTCGGGCATTGAAAACCAGCCTGGATTTTGGGCTGCAGAGGGGAACTGACTCCTGGGGAGCCTCCAGAGAGCAGGACGGAGCAGATCCCGAGGTCGAGCTTTGCTGCTTTGAACCTTTAGGCTCTTGAGCCCTACAGGTGAGTGTGGGAGCCCCCGACCTGGAGCTGTTCAGGCGCTGCTGGTGTCCCAGAGGGCTGTCAGGGCACGCAGGAGTGGGGCAAGGAATTGGGGAGTGCCAGGGGCTGGTCCCGGAACAGGTACCAGGCTCTGGATGCTGGGGAAGCGCCACTGGACCAGTGTGCCCAGTGCAGCTGCAGCAGGCTAAGACCAGGGTGGGGAGACCTGGGACTGTTCAAAGGCTGAGTCAGAGCAAGCAACAGGGATCTTGTCCTGGTCCTCTTCGCCCAGCAGTGGCCTGGGAGCATCCCAGATTGCCACAGCCCCAGCAAACCAACCCTCTGTGTGCTCCCTGTGCCTGTTCCCATTCCCGTGGTAATCACAGAATCCCAGACTGGTTTGGGTTGGAAGGGACCTCACAGCCCATCCAGTCCCACCCCCTGCCATGGGCAGGGACACCCTCCACTAGCCCAGGTTGCCCAAAGCCCCATCCAACCTGGCCTTGAACACTGCCAGGGAGCCAGGGGCAGCCACAGCTTCTCTGGGCACCCTGTGCCAGGGCCTCAGGACCCTCACAGGGAAGAATTTAAATCTCCCCTCTCTTAGTTTAAACCCATTCCCCTTGGCCTGTCACTCCCTGCCCTTGTCACCAGCCCCTCTCCAGCTTTCCTGTAGCCCCTTCAGGGACTGGAAGGGGCTCTAGGGTCTCCCCGCAGCCTTCTCTTCTCCAGGCTGAACAAGCCCAACTCTCTCAGCCTGTCTCCATAGCAGAGGTGCTCCAGCCCTCGCATCATCTCCGTGGCCTCCTCTGGACTCTCTCCAACAGCTCCAGGTCCTTCTTGTGCTGGGGACCCCCGAGCTGGACGCAGTACTGCAGGGGGGTCTCAGCAGAGCGGAGCAGAGGGGCAGAATCCCCTCCCTCGCCCTGCTGGTCACACTGCTGGGGATGCAGCCCAGGACACCGTTGGCTTTCTGGGCTGCCAGCGCACATTGCTGGGTCATGCTGAGCTTCTCGTCCCCCAACACCCCCAAGTCCTTCTCCTCAGAGCTGCTCTCCATCCATTCTCTGTGCAGCCTGTAGTTGTGCTTGGGATTGCCCCGACCCACGCGCAGGACCTTGCACTTGGCCTTGTTGAACTTCATGTGGTTCACATGGGCCCACCTCTCCAGCCTGTCCAGGTCCCTCTGGATGGCATCCCTTCCCTCCAGCATAATGCACGGCTTGGAAAGTGCTTCCCATTGTTTTAAACCAGCTCCAGCCCTTTGGTGTTGCTTGACACTCTGTTCTAGGAAATGAGAATATTCCTTCCTTTTCTCTCCTCTCAGTGACCCCTTACCAGGTCCCTTCCCCATGGCCCTGCCAGGCCACAGTGTGCACCGACTCTCTCCCCAGGGGAGCTGCTCCGTCTCCCTGCTTCCCTGCCTCACTGCCCTGTCTTCTGCAAGCCACCCTAGCCGTGCTTGCACATCGCAGCAATCCCAGCAATTCCTTCCTAACGCCCTTTTCCCTCGGTTACCAGCGCAGAGCCTGCAGGCGAGGCACCCGCAGGACTCCAGCATCTCTTTCCTGAACAATGAAGCTCATTTCAGAGCCCGTCGTTGCGTACACATAGGGTTACTTCTACATTGCCTTGAATTTAATTCCATTGAAAATTGCATTTGATGTCTGTCTGCTCAGCTGCGTGCGATCTCTTTCCAGCTCTTCACGGTGAGCTTTAGATTTGACCATCGAAACACTGTCTAGCGTCAGCAAGGTCTGCTCTCTTTCGTGCGGGTATTGACTAGCACAGGTCTGGCGCAGATCCTGTCCATTTATTCCTGCCCTTGTCTCCTGACTTTTAAGCAGTTAATTTACAAGGAAATCTCACTGTTAATCCACCTTAACGTCCTGAAGAGCTTTTGGAGAGAGATTTTGTCACAATTTTGCCAGGATTGTTGTTTATATGTCATCTGATTCACCATTATTTACATCTTCCATGTAATTCTAGCAAGACTTCCCTCCTCCAACCCATGCCAGATGTTGTCTCCGCACTGCATGTTTATTCATACATGTTCCAATGCCATTTTTTCCCTCCATCTTTCAGAAAATTTCCCTGATACCAAAGCCAGGTTTAAGATCTCAGTGTTTCCTGGATCCCTGTGGAGTCCTTCCTAAAAATTAACCTGGCATTTCCACCTCCCTCCGCAGTGCTGGGATGGTCGGGGACCTGCTGCCTGCGTCCCGCTGCGGGTGCGGGCTCTGCCCTGAGCATGCGCCAGCCACAGTGGGTTTCCAGCAGACTTCCTGCTTCTGATGGGTTTGCAAAAATATGCTGGCGTTAATTTTTATGTGGTAAGGAGATTATGCTCAAAATATTTTTTTCATCTGTGTGAATGTGGTTTTTAACTTGCTGGGGGGTTTGCATCTTGCTGTTTTCCTGGTTTGAAAAAGAAAATGCCAGGTTTTGAGGAATTTTTATTTAATTTCATTTTATTCATTTTAGGTTTATTATTTATTTGCATTTTGGCTAGCTTGCTTTGCTGTTAAACCACCCTCCTGCAGGCTCACCATGGTATTGCATTAGGAGCCACACATCCATACCAGCTAGACGGTATCACCCTATCGTTTGCAAGGATTTTCCTCTGTATTTGATTTTCACCTCTTCCAACATGTTTGTTTATTTTCCATAGTTCCTCCTGGCAAGGACAGGTAATCCTGCAGAGGTTTTCCACCCTTGACTACACACGCGTTGGAGCGCGGCAGCTCCCGACAGGGATGCTGACTTTGCTGAGACGGTGGTGGCTGGCAGGCAGGACAGAGTTAGGAATTAACCTCTGGATGATTCCCTGCCCCACTCATCTCACCCGCTGTTCTCGATTTCAGACCCCTCCTCTGGTTGTTTTTATTTCAAGGGCTAGCACCCGGCTCTATTTTCCTTTAGCCAGAGCTCATCTTTCCTGGAGATGCTCACCCTATCCCAAAAGTTTCTCTAGTTCTTTTCTAAGCTGAAATCCAGCCCACACGCCAGCAATTCGCTGAGCTGGCAGCACTGCCTGCCCTGGGTCCAGCTGCCTCTAAAGCTGTGGTTTAGGTGAATTTTTAACTCTCCCTTGGTCTTGGAGGAGGGAAATATCAAAATTTTTAGGACAAGACCCATCTCCCTCTGGCCTTTGTGTGCTGAGGATGGTCCATGCTGCCGTGCCCGCTGGGAACGTGCAGGCAGCTGGGCTGGCCACAGAACGATCCCCATCTCCTCCCTACGGGGATTGCCTTGGTGTCTGCTCAGTTATGTCTCCCTTATCGCACCCCTCGGCACGGCTGCCAGCAGCCCAAACATGTGACTTCTCGGATTTACGTGCTGGCAGAGATCTATGAGCTTGACAGAGTGCCCAAAGCTGCCGGTTCTTCAATTGCCCGTAATGAAATGAGGCTATTCCTTTGCATTTACACACCCCCTTGATCCCGAAGCGAAGTGATGCTGCTCGCACAGTGGTGCTGCAGTCCCTCGGGAGCCTTGCGGATTCGAACTGCCAGTTCCAATCCAGCGGCCGTAAGAGGTGCCAGCCGTGGGTGCAGGATGGCCGCCCGCCCACCCGTGGGAAGGGGCCGTGGGGACACGGGCTGCCTCTCTGGGGTGAGGGGACAACCGGCTTGCCCTTGGCAGCGGTGGGGCAGTGCAGGCAGAGCCTGCCCACACGTGTCCCGGGCTGTGCTGCCTCCCCAGCTCCATCCGCCACCTCTCCCACCGCTCAGCCGGGCAGGGAGCAGCAGCGGTAGCAGATGTTTCCAGCCATGTCTCCCGGGTGCTGGCAGTGCACCGGGGTCTATCAAGGGCACTGAGCTCTGTAACCCCCAGCGGGGACACGGCGACAGAGCAGGGACATCCCGGGGACACTTTGCTGCAGGCCAGAGACTGCGCCAGGGGAATCGCAGTTTGAGGAGGGCAGGGATTGGGAAGAGCAGCAGGGGATCCTGGAAAGCTTCCTCCCGTGCCAACCTTCCCAGCCCACGGAAATCTTCCTGCGGCTGAGCACTGCAAGGGGAATCTGTACTCCCTGCACATCTGCCCAGCGCTTCCAGAGCAGAGGGACACACTGGGAGACTCCAACTTGGCAGCCAAGGCTGCGAGCCAGCATGTCTTGTGGGGCAAGGGAAGAGGGAATCCACCTCGGGGGAAAGGAGCCCGAGAGAGCTGGTCCTTGCCCCAACAAGCACCCGCACCCGGGCACGGCAGCGAGATGGCTTCGTTCCCTCCCCAAGCCCCCGCGGTGGGTGCACAGGCAGGCTGAGAAGCTGAACCTCTTCACCACCGCACCCGCGCTGCAGATGCAAGGGAGGATGAGCTGCAGCAACCCTCGGGGTCTGGCTTGGGAAGCGACAAGGACAAACCTTTCCCCAGAATAAGACCAGATGGGAACCCCCCCATCCCGTCTGCTTTTATGCAGCCAGTGTTCCCAAGAAAAATGGTTGTTCCCACCCACCTGGCTGTCCCCTGAGTCTGGGGGAGCAGAAGGCGCTGGATCCGCTCCCCTGCTTTCATGGGAACTATCATCCCTCCTTGGGTGGTGGCGCTCGAGGGTAAAAAATGCCGGTCCCAGGGTTGCCCCATCAGCACTGCAGCGAAGTTAAGGAGTGGGAAGAAACCAGGACAAGATGGGAAACGCTCTCAGCCGACGTCGGCATGCTTTACCCTGGCCCAGCAGCTCACAGGATGTGATGTCCAGGGAAGCCCTCGCTGCACGTCCCCAAGCCACCGGCTGCCCTGGAGGAAGGTGCCGCCGGACATCGCGGGGCGTCTGCCCTGGCAGGGAGCAGCAGGAGGCCAGGATGGAGGGCAAGGAGCAAGGCAGGGGCTGTGGCACAAAGACAGCGGCAGTGAACACCAGCCAAGGTCCTTGCCCGGATACTGCCCCAGGCAGCGGGGCTGCGGGGAAGCAGAGGAACCGAAGGAAGAAGTTGTTTAGCAATGTTCTCATCCTGACACCTCCCTTTCCCTGCTGGCTGCGGGAGGTGAGAGGAGCCAGCGCACCCTGTGCCGGGCCTGGGCCGTGTGTTCAGGTTGGCATGGCTGTGCTGGGGACGTGCTGGCACACAGCACCTCTGCCAGCCCCTCCGGCATTTTGGATGTTGTTCGGATGGTGCAGAGGAGGCATTGCTTCCACGGGCAGCTAAGATGGTTTCCTGGCACCTGTAAAACACGTGTGACCCCGAAGGCAGGCGTGGGGTGGGCAGGGCTGGGGCTGCTGAACCACGCAGACGGTCTGGAGTGGTGTGGTGGGCGTCCCCGCTGCTGGTCATGGGGTGGCCGCAGCGGCTGCCCCCTGGGAATAACCCCTCTGTGGAGGGGGGTGATGGCAGCCAAGGGAGGAAGGCAGTGGGGAACAGCTCGGTGCAGTGAAGCCACCAGCAGGCAGCAGGAATGGGGCTGGCAGGCTCGGCCTGCCGGCACAGGGGCTGATTCCTCCTGTCGGATGCTGATGGGAGATCTCAGAAGGGGACACCCCCCAAGCTGTCTGACACCCCACTGCCCTTTTCTGGCAGCGTCCTGTGGGTTTCTACTGTGTCCCCACTCAGTCTGCCGCCACGTCTCCTGCACGCTCCCCGTCCCGGGTGCGAGCTGAGTCACCGCGATGCCACTGCGCCTCGTTGCAACATCTCCCGTCTGTTCTAGGAGCCATGAGGAGCCTGTAAATACTTTCTTTGGCAAGACTTTTGTTTTGATCTGATCGCTCAGCTGGCTTCAAAGGCAGGCACAGAGGAACTGCGTGAGGCAACAGGGAAGGTCACGGGGAGAACTGAGGCGGCCGTAATTGGGGAGGATCAAACCTGGGCTCGAGCAGGGGTGTGGACAGGCGGCTCAGCCCGGGCTGACATGATGCTCTGGTGTGTCACCGCGGGCACCAACTGTCCCAGATCTTCCCCAGGACCTCGGTCACCTGGCTGCAGGCATCATCTGAGATGGGGCCAGGGTCCCCAGGCTGCAGCGAGCACTGGGGTGCAGACCCAGGGTGAGACCTTCCTCACGCCATTCCCGCAGCAGGATGCGAGTGCAACACGGTGACAAGCGATGGGGGAAAGCAAACGGAGAGATTACAAGCCCTCAGCCGGACCACGCTCGGTGGGAAGGCACGCGCCATCCCCACGCCCAGCCAACCTGCATTATTCACGTTTCAAAGCGCACGTGCGGCTCTGCTGAGGGATGGCAACTCGCTGAGCCGGGCTGGCTCCTTCCTGCCTCTGAGCCCTGTAATGGGTTTTGCCGGATGTCGCTAAGCAGATGAGTGCGAGCTGGGAAGCTTTGCTGTGGTCTGGTGGCTGCTCGGCTGTCCCTGACAGACGGGCTTCGGCTCTGCCGGTGTCTGTTGAACGAGCCAGGGAAGCACCGGGACATGGGTCCCGGCTGTGGCTCTGCAGGCAAGAGTCTGTGCATCTCCCGGGGCAGCCCAGCGGGACGTGGGGCCCCAGCACAGGCCGGCCAGCAGGGACGCTGCTTCTGAGGCCACCCCCGTCCAGCGCAGCAGTACCCTCCAAGCAGAGCACGGCTGGTGGGCGACCGTTACGGGTCGAGACCCACGGGTGTAACTCGCTCCAGGTGCCCCGGGAAGCCAAACCTCGGCTTTTGCCAGCGACAGGAGCAAAGCCACCGAGGCCGTCACGGGGTGTCACTCTCTGTTCACACATGGCTATTTTTAAAGCTGCTGCTTCCCTCCCTCCCTTACCACGACAGCTTCACCCTTGCCCCGGTGCTGGTTCTCAGTTTATTTTCTCCTCTCCCAGGGGCCAGCCGGGGCACGGCGGATGACTACGACACCCCACGCCGATTGCGGTGAAAAGATGCAGAAGACCCTCTCCGAAGCAGTCACGCGCAAAGCGGTCACCGCAGCATTCATCTACGTGCAGACCCCCCCCAAAACCGCTGCTCTTCATCGCCCGGAGAAGGGAGGAGCCGGGCAGAGGCTGCCCTGCTCCCCTGCCTGCCGCGGCCCAGAGGGGCTGGGGGTCACTGCGGCACCCGGACACCCCCGGGCACTTCACAGCACCTGGCCGCTGCCCGCAGAGCTGCATCGAGCTGCGGCCGTCCCTGGCCTCGTCCCCTCTCCCCACCCTCCTCTTCCTCCTCCCTCTCCCGTAACACAGCCCACAGCAAACTTTTCCCCCCTTCGGTGTTCCCGGCATCAGCGGCCTCCGGCCCCTTCGCCTGCCAACTTGGCAGCAGGCAGCGGGCGCGGGCAGGGCGGGCAGGGCGCGGGCAGGGCTGGCGGCCATCGGCCTCGGCAAACCCCCTCCTCTGCCGGCACTTTCATCCGGACCTGGACGGTGCTGCCTGGCACTGAGCGGCCCCAGCGCCGCGTTCCCACGCTCGCTGCCCACCGGGCGCGGCCGGAGCTGGCGCGTGCTCCCAAAAAGTGGGACAGGGCACGGCACGGAGCACCGCGGCCGGATTGGGACAGACAGACGGACACGTGGGCACCGGCACCGAGTGTGCACCAGCACCGAGCGTGTCACCGGCACCGAGCGTGCACCGGGAACCAGGCTCAGCCCAAAGGGCCCCACGGCTCAGCCGTGCACGGCTGCTGCTCACACCCGCAGCCCCTGAGAGCGTGTGGGCCTGTGTCATGTGCACGCACAGCCCCTTGCACACACACAGTCCTGTACACAGCCCCAGGCCCCTCGCACACCCGCAGCCCCTTACACACCGCCCCAGGTGTTCCCTACAGACGGGTGTCCTGGCAGGCACTCCGGGCACAGAGGTTCAGCTCTGCACTGGGACACACTCATGTGTGCTGCCCTGAACACATGTGTGCACATACACACACACTCCCACACGTCTGTGCACACGTCCCATTCCCAGTGCACCCCCCGTACACATGTGCACACATGCAACGCCCAGTGCACGAGCACACGCACAGATGTGCACTCATGCAGGGCTCCAGGCACGCGTGCACGCACACCTGTGCATACACACAATGCCCTGTGCACACGTACCAGTGCACACACACGCGTGCATACACACAACGCCCTAGGAGTAATGCACACACAGAGTAATATATACACACACGCATGCACACCCCATAATGCACACACATGTGCACACACACGGAAGGTGACACACGTGCACACAGTACTACACACACAGGCTGATGCGTACACACCCAGTTACACACACCCAGTGTGATACACAGGGACACACACAGGGTGACACACAGAGTCATATGCACACGTGTGTGTGCACACACAGGATGACACATGCAGACACACACAGAGGGTCACACACACCACAGAGTGACACACACACAGACACCACCCCCCCCAACCACAGAGACACACACGGTGAAACACACAAGTGTGCACACAGGGACACACAGAGTGAAACACACACGTGCACACACAGACACATCTACACATCCCCCCCACACAGAGTGAAACACGGACGTGTGCACGCACAGACACACACAGTGAAACACACACACACAGTGAAACACACACACACACACACACACACACACACACACACACACCCCCCCCCCACCCCCCCCACACCCCCCGCGATGACGCACACCCCCCACGCGCCCTGGCCCCGCCCGGCGGTGCGGCGCGTGCGCGGGGCGGGGCGGGTCCCGGCTGTCGGGGCGGGCGGGGCCGCGGGACGGAGCTGCAGCCGCAGCCGGAGCCGCCCGGCCCGGTGAGTGCGGGACGGGGGGAGCGGGGGAGGGAGCGAGCGAGCACCGGCGGGCGGTGAGTGGGCACCGGCGGGGCGGGACACCGGGTGGGGCCGGGTGGGTGCGCGGGGGCAGCGGCCTTCCCACGGCCGGTCGGCCCCGCCCGGGGCTGCGGCAGCGTCCGGGGCCCTTTTCTCGACTCCACCCGCCGCGGCCGCCGGTCCGTCTCCGCGCTCCGGCCCGGGCCCGGTGCGTGTCCCCCTGCGTGGGCCTGGGGGGGGGCCGGCTCGGCCCGGCCCGGGGCAGCCCCCGGCGCTCGCACCCCGCCGTGCCCGGGTGCGGCCGGCGCGGATCGCGTCCCCCCCCTCCCGCCCGCTTCGGGGAGCGGCGGGGTCCGGGGATGCTGCGCCGCGGGCGGGACGGAGCAGGCCCGTGTGCCCGGCTCCCCCGCGGGCAGCGCCGCGCCCCTGCCAGGCTCCGCCGGGGATGTGCGGCCCGGCCTGCGTCGCTCCCTGCTGCCGGGCTGGGCCGCGCCGGGCACCCGGCCGTCGCCTTCAGCCGTGGCTGGTGCAGGGGCTGCCCCGTGGGGCTGGGGCACCGGCTCCTGGGGGCTGCCGGTGACCGAGCGAGCGCCCGGGGCTTCTCGCCCAGCGGGTACCGCCGGCACGGATGGTTTCCTGAAAGCGTAGCTAGCCCGCGGCTCGGGTCCCCGCGGTTCAGCCGTGTGAAACCACCGCTTCACGGGCTGCTCCCACGGCTGCTCTCGGCCCACGGCAAGCACGGCCCACGCGTGGGGACCCCCCGAGGGAAGGGGGCTCGCCCGGCGTTGTTTCCGTGGGCTCGCTGCGTGTCCTGCCCGTCCCCGGCCGGGTGGCTGGGGGTTCGCACGAGGGCTCACGAGAAACCCCCCGTGGGGCTCTGGCCCTTGTTCCTTTGCCAGATCCGTGTGGCCGCTGAATTCGCAGAGTTCAGCTCTTCACGTGCGACTGCAAACTCTGGGCGAACCAGCAGCGGGGTTTTTAAAGCAAAGGGTGCGACCAGCTTCTTCCCCGCTCTCCTGCCACTGCCTGGGCGCGGGGGCTTGTCGTGGGCACGGGGGCTTGTCGCAGACGCAGTTCAGTCCCCCAGGAGCCCGCCAGCCTCCCCGGGCACACCAGACCCCCTCTTGCCTTGCTCCGGGGCAGCGTCCAGGCCCAAAAGCACCCCCCCGCCCCTCCCCAGTTCTGCAAACAGGACCCAGCCCCAGTGCTATTTGTGTTTACTTCAGCGTTTTGAGGCCTGAAGTTCCCGTTTGGGAAAACACCGGATCCGTTGGGGACCTGCGAGGCTGCTGGCTGCTGCGTTCTCGGTGCCTGCGCTGGGTCAGCAGCCCCTTGCGCCCCGCCGGGATCACAGCCTCGTAGAAAGTTTTATTGCTCTGTTTGCACAACCGCTCCCGCTGCGGTAGGTGGGGTTTTTCTGGTCTGGCTGTGTCGTGACTCTTGCGTCTCCGTGAACAGTGAGAGGGGGGAAACAAACCAGCGGTGAGAGCTGTGTGCCGCGGAACGCTCGTGGCTGGTCTGGTGGCCGCCGGCCCCGGTTGCTTTTTGCAGGACCCAGTTGTAGGAGACGGGACTTCCTGGACGCGCAGGCGTCGGAAATCACTCGCTCTTTCTGAAAACACTGGCCAAAAAAAGTCCTTCCCCTTGCCATGGGTGCTCATGGTTTTAATTTCCAGCATGGGCACTGTGGGGAGCAGAGAGGTGTTTCCTGCTCCGGTGGCAGCGTGCAAAGCACCTGGGTACCGACAGCCCTTGCCAGGAATGATGCTGCCACCCTGGGCACCGCGCGGTCCTCGGCACAGCAATGGAGATGGAGGTGCCCGGCAGGGTCTGCAGCTCATCTTCCGGGCATAACGCGGTGCCTCTGCAAGCCGGTGGGGAGAAACACCGATTTTATTAAAAAAAAAAAAAAAAAAAAAAAAAGGCAACGTCTGCCATTTCCAGGCCTCGTTTCTATGGGAACGGGATATCAGAAGAGCAGAAATGCGGCGAGTGCTCTAAAATAACTGCCAGCTCCCGGGAGCATGTGGCCTTTGCTCGGCTCGGCCGGACCTTTCTACTGAGATGGTGGCTGGGGACAGCCAGCTCCCGGCGAGGAGGCAGCATGGAAATGGGTCAGGAGGTGGGATGCTGTGGCCTTCGTCCCTGCCGATCCTCAGCCTATCCTTATGTCAGTCCACCAGCTTGCGAGCTCCGGTCCAGGCTGACAGCTGGCACGGCCGCCACGTTGTCCGGCAGGGCTTTACGCTTGGCAGCATGGCAGGGGCTGGCGGTGCCGGCCAGGTGGTCAGGACCTGTCTGGCTTCCACCCGTCGGGGCTGCGGGCAGGCAGGCAGGAGGGTCTCCTTCCTCGCTGACCTCCCTGGTGATGGCCAGGGCAAATCCACGCTCACGTATTTAGGAGACTCTTCCTCCCGCTGCGGTCGGACGCAGAGAGCAGGGTATTTCCAGTGAGGGGGAGAGGAACTGGGTTGTTCTCCCAGATGGTGGTGGTGGTCGTATCTCTCTTCCCCCAGATCTTTGTCTGTGCCTCTTGCTGGGGAAGTCGGTCTGACCTCACGGCACATAGAGCTGAGGTCAGGCAGGAGAGCACCTCCAGAGGGGACAACCTGACCTGCCACCGTGCATTGCGGAGTATCCTCCTGCAAGGTACGGGCCGTGCCTCTGAGGGTGTCTTGAACCCGCTGTGACAGCCATCCTCTCCTGCCAAAGGTGGTCCCGGACGCAGGCAGGGGGGCGGCCGGGGCTCCTGCCTGAACTGCCTGTGGTCACAGGCACCTCGGGGCTGACCCAGGCAGCACCTGCCAAAAAAGGCTTTTCCCATCTGGTTGAAAAAAATAATTTCCATGGACGCACAGAGCCTGAAAAACCATTTTTGCTCTCAAATCTGGTAAGAGTAGCCCTGGTGTAACTGAGCTTCTTCCTTCTGCCATTCTCCAGAGAGCGAAAGGTCCAGTACGGGTTTTCTTGGGGCGCTTAAACTTCAGAAAAATTTATTGGCAATAATGAAGTTTTCCAACTTTGCGTAGTGTTTGTGTTACCCAAGAGCTGCTTGACATTTTCTCAGCGATGTATGGCAGCCGTAAGACCTGTGTGGGCGGTTGGAGGGGGGGGCAGCTTGCGTTTGAGGGTGCGGCGAGGTGAGCAGCCAGGAGAGACGCGGGAGCGAGAGGTGGGATCTCTGCAGCCCGACCTGTCGCATTCGTCTTTAAAACGAGCAAAAAGTTTGATTCCCTTAATTTGCTCTGGATTCCCTTCAAGCAAACGCGGGAGGAAGGTTTCTGCTCCTGGGGAGGCTCGTCTGGAGGCGTCGGATCCTGCTGTGTGCGGTATGTGGGTGTGTGGGGCAGGGGACCCGCTATCGGGGTCCTGTGGCAGACCGGTGGCATTTCTGCCAGGGCACGCGTGGGCTGGAGGCCAGCTGGAGACACGGCGCTTTGTGATGAGCTTGAAGGTGCTTAAGCTGAAATCCAGCAGCAGCCGCCTTTGCAAAGTCCCCTCTGCTGTTCCTTCCCCGCTCGCTGCCCAGGGGTTGTCTGACGGGCTTTTTTGGGGTGTCTGATGGGCTTTTCTGGGCTGCAGAAGTGGACCTAGTCTGCTTTTTTTCTGCCCAGAGAAGGATCCACAAGCACAGATGTCTCTTGCTGTTGCGGGAATCTGACCTCTGCTTGTGGAGTGGCAAAAAGAAGTTTTCTGTGCTCTGAGAACACGCCTGGGTTTTGGGTTGGGGATGGGAAGGTGCGTGCCAAGCCAGGAGAAGGCTTCTGAAGGTCTCGGGGAGCTGGTGGCGTAGGGCAGGCTGGGTAGATGGATGCTCCTTGCTGTGTCTGCAGACCTGCGTGGTTTTTAGCTTGCTCTTGCTGTGGCTCGGTTGCTCCCAGCTGTCGGTGCTCTGCTCGCGATGTGCATTTACCAGTCACTGGTCTGGTCGCCAGCCTCCCCTCTCCTCTTGCTGCAGCACCCCAAACTCTGTGCCGAGGTTGATGGGTGCTAGCTGGATCCGAGGGGCTGATACTGTCCCAACCAGGGCTGGAAAATGTGCTGCTGAGCGTCTCCTGGGGCGTTCCTGTAGGTAACGTGTCTGTCCTCGTCTCTGCAGTGGCTTTGGAGCTGCCAGGCTCTGGAGCGCAGGCTCTTGGAAACGAACCCGGCGGCTGCCCGCTCGTGGAGGGTGCGGCAGGGCTGATGGGTGCTGCTGCAGCCCAGGGTGGCCCCGCTGCTGCGGGAAGAGGGGCTTTGCCGTGCTGAGGGGCTGGGGGCTGCCCTGTGTCCGGCAGCGTGGGTGGGCAGCTCTGCCTGTGCCAGGGCTGTCCTTTCTCTGTGCCACACTGCTGGCTGACTCGCTGCGGCCACAGCCCGTCTCCTGGTGGGACAGCAATGCTTCGTCAGGAAATGCCGCTGCAAACGGAGACAAAAACAACTTGGAGGGATGGCAGATGCTTCCTAAAAGAGAGGGAGGATGTGGGTGTGTCGTCCTCGAGTGCATCGTCCCCCGAGCGCTGACCTTCCCTTCTGCTTCCCTGCCCTTTCCTCATCCTCAGCTCTCCAAGGGGAGTTTCTGCTGGGAAAGCATTGTTAACGTTGCAAAACCGACCCTGCATGTTGCAGGAGGCGGAGGCACAACTTGAAATCTTTACCAGTCCCAAAATAATGGGCTGCAAGGAGTTTGGTGGCCTTCCTCAGGCCGATGTTTGCAGTTCTATAACCCGCCGCTCCCACTGCCTGCGGCTGGTGAAGGACCCGTGATCCTCGCAGGTTGGGTCTAAACAGCGGCCTCCCTCTTGCAGCTTGGGCCATGCTGGTGACCAGGAATGGTCAGTAATGACCCTTGGAGAGGGAGCAGGACGGTTATTTCCCCCAGCGTGGAGCCGAGCCAGCTGTTGCAACATCAGGCTGGAAGCAGCAAGCTGCCCCGGGGTTGCTGTTGGGTGGGCTGCGGGACGCTGCCCTGCCAGCCGGCTCTGCGGGCGCCCGGCGTTCACGGCTCTCTCCTCTCTTCCAGGGTCCTGCGGAGCAGCGGTGGTCCCCTTCTGATGGGAGGATGGTTGTTCTCAGGCAGTTTGGGCTGCTGCTCTGGAAGAACTACATCCTGCAGGTAGGCTGGCACCACACTTTCGGGGGGCTGCTTCTGTCACCACTAAATGTGGGTACGTCAGAGCTTGCCTGGGGTCTTGATTCTCCAGCAAACCTTCACCATGGGCCCAAGGCATCACCTGGAGGAAAACAGATCTTTTTATGCGTGTGGTGTCATCCTGCTTTTGTGCTGGGGGGATGCGGGCAGGGCCGCGTGCCCGGCTGTCCCTGTCCCCTTGAGTGCACGCCGTGCCGTTCCCCTCCTGCAATCCAGCCGTGAGGTCAGCGCCCCTTCTCAGGGGCAGGATAACCCACGCGCCCTCCTCTGCGGTGGTGGGTTTCTTGAGCTGTCTTGTCACACAAATCCTTTAACCACCTCTGGAGGTGACGATCGCTGCACGGTGCCTGTAAACCCACCAGGGCCCAGATTTTTTTTTCCCCCCCGTTACTTTCTGCAGCCCTCAGAACCAGCTTCTGGGGGTCTTAAACCACCATCGTCCTGGCATCCGCTCCCCAACTCCCTGCGTGGCAGCTGGCTAACGCTGAGGGATTTCGGGACCTCGGGGCCTCCTTGCCCTCTGACCGGCGGCGTCTCCCTGCTGCTGCGGCACCTTTAAGCAGCGTGCGGGCGCTCCTGGGTGGAAGCTGCGGCTCCGCTGGGACCCAGAGCCGACCCTGGCAGAGGGCAGCGGAAGAGGAGGGAGCAGAGATCGCCGCAGCCTGGCTTGACGCTTTCGGTTACCCTTCTGCGGATCAGCACGACGTCGCTTTAAAAAATAAACAAAAGGAAGAGGGAAGGGCTGGCTGGGCTGCCTGCGCCCAGCCTTCGGCAGAGCAGGCAGCAGGGCTCGGATGTGACCGAGGGGACGGGCAGCAGGTCTGGTTTGCAGCCAGGAGCGTTCTCTGCGGGCGTGCGTGATGGCCAGTCCTGTGAATCCCCCCGGTACACGTGCAGGACGATCCCCCACCCCCTCTGCAGGGGAACAGCATCTTCTGAGTGTGCTTGGGGTGGGGGCACCTCTCCTCCTGTTTTCTGAGGCCACGAGCTGACTTGGATCTACCGTGCTGTAATGTGACCTGGGGTCTTTGCTCCTCTCCACCAAAAAAATGTGCTCCCGATGAAGACACAGAGCTCCCAAGCCATCGTCACCCCGCTGTGAAGGTGGATGCCGGGACACGTGGCTTGCTCAAAGCTGGGGCGGCCCTGGCCAGGCAGAGGTGGTGATTATGGATGAGTGTCCCCATCACCTCTGGAACAAGGCAGCTTAAACGACTTCTGCGGCAGCGAAAGCATGTGCTGGTAAATGTGTATTAGCCTGCGAGTTCAGGGAGCCAGGCAACCGTTCTGGAGGCAGCCCAGGAGACTGAGAGGGGGTTAATACGATAGTAAATCAGCGGGAGGCAGCTGGTCCGCCAGAGCTGCATTATAAAACCATCAGACATCTGCATCGTTCGCTTTTATGAGCGTGGCCTTTGCAAAGGCTCCTTTTTCCCTGCCTGCTCGGAGCCAGGGCTGCCTGCAGCAGCGGCTCGTCCCTGGCTGCGCTCAGAGCGGGCAGCTCCTCCCCAGGGAAGGCCAAAGCGGGGTTTTGGCTTTGGCGGTGGGCGCTGAGTGCCGGGACGATGTGGGGAGCGGCTGTGTGGCTGTACGCCCGTGTGCGCCCTCCTGACAAACCGGCCGAGAGCCAATTCACTGCTGCTGCAGGGCGGGCTGTCCCCGTTCCCAGCAGGTCTGGGCTGGTCTGAGCTCAGGGCTCCGTTCCTGCCCCACCAGCGGCTCTGTGTGCCCTTAGTGTGCCCTTAGTGTGCCCCACTTGCTGCTTTCTGCCCCCCCATTTAAAAAATAAAACCTTTTTCCACTCTGCAGAGATCCCAGGAGGTATAAGTCAGCCCAGCTCAATGCTTGGTGTTTGCAGAGCAGAAGAAGCTTTTGTGGCAGCCGGGGTGCTGCCTCCAGCACGTGGTCAGTGCAGGCAGGAGAGCAGGCAGGTGAGGAGCCCTTGCAGCCGCGGGGCTGTGTCATGCCCTGCCTGCAGTGTGCTCACCCCGTACGGGCGCCTGGCGTCTGTAGGTGTGTTCGTTACGGCACGCAGCCCGTGGCTGTGCCCAGCGGTGATCTGGGCCGTGGCACCGGCGGCCGTGGGGCCAGGCAGGAGGCGGTTTAACGGCACTGAGTGTGCAGAGGTGTCAGGGAGGAGCTGCACCATCGCATTAAAAAGCAATTGCTGAGACAGCAGAGTTGAGAGAATAAACCTCTTGGTGCTCTTCTCGTGCGTCGTGGTGCTCTTCTTTCCAGCCCGGTGGAGGGGAGGGTGGAAAACTCCCTTGGTTTTGTAAAGCCTGGCTTAGCCAGAGCCCTCAGAAGAGGTTAGTGCCGCTGCTTCTGCTCTGGGCAGTGCTCCAAGTGAGCAGCACCATGAATCCCCGTGCCCAGAGCTGCTCCTGCTGCCGGGACAGCTCATTAGCTGGCGCCGCAGTGAGCGAGGTTTGGTGCTGCGCTGCTCTTGCACCCGGGCTGGGCTCAGGCGAAGGCAACTCAGTTTGTGAGGGGGAATAAGTTCACCTCTCCTCCCCAAACCTGCCTGGCCGCTGTGCTGAACGTGTGGGACTCCTGGCCGAGCTCTGGGTGCTGCCTCCATCTTCCATCCCCCCCGGCTGGGTGATGCAGCTTGTGGTGGGAGCAGCCCGGTGCTCACCGCTCCCCTCCCTGGAAGCAAGTGGGACCCTTGCAGTGATTCCGCGAGCAGAAACCCATCGGTCAGCAGTGTGTCCCAGCACCTGCGGTATAACGGATTGGGGGGTCTCACTGCAGGGACGTGGGTGTGCATGGTGCTGGTTGGGACCACTGTTCCCCCTGCCCCTCTGGTCAGAGATGACCCCTGTTCCCCTGGGACGAGCAGAGTTTTAAATGCTAATTAACCTGGGTTGGATGCTAATTAACCTGGGTTGGTGGTGGATGTTAGTGGCTAGGGGGAAGCCTGCAGGAGAGGCAGCCCTGGGAAACGGGCAGGGGCTGGAGGGTAAAATGCTCTGGCTTTGCTGCCTGGGTGCGTTCACCGGACTCAAGTTCATTGTCTGCTTGCTTGAACCTCAATTAAGGAAAAAAAAAAAAAAAAAAGAAACAGCCGCCGTGTTTAGTGCAGACAGGCCTTGGGTGGAGGCTGAGCTTGTGGGTACGTTCGTGCTGCCCAAGGGCACTGGTCCCTGTAGCCAGAGGCTCTGCCCGGTCCCATCCTGGGCTGGGACGCAGCGCCCGTGTCCTGCTGCCTGCGGCCGCTAAGCTCCGGCAGAAAAAACTTCATTGGCTGCAACAGCTTTGCCGCGCTCCACTTTACCTGGTCCCAGCCTTTCATTTAGTCACAGTATTTTTAGCTCCCAGCCCTGTTAAGCTTTGGGCAAGGTTGCTCTGCTTTGGCAAAAGCTGTTCCCTTCGCTCTTCCGGCTGCGGCTGGTCCCCACGGCGAGAGGTGCAGCGCTGCGGTTGCCTGCAGGAGCGGTACAGGCAAGCGCTGAGCGCTGCCTGCTCCTGGGCAGAGCCCCGTTGCACGGGGAAACAGCCACCGACCAGCTCAGCTCGTTCAAGCCCAGCAGCGTGACGGGGAAGGCTCTAAAGGAGGGTGGTGTGAGAGGGAGCGGTGTTTGGGGAAGGGGGCTGGAAAGTCCTGAGGGACGTGGGAACTGGCGCAGTGTTGTTCCCGGTCTCTGGAAAAACCCAGGTTGTGAAACCTTGTGAAATGCAAGACCGCTTCTGCTGGATGCATCCGTGTGCCCTGAACCCTCTCGCTGTGTTTGATCTACCTTCGATGTTTACATCTTCAGTTTTATATGTTGGGGTTTTTTTTCTGCAGAAACGGCAGATCTTGGTGACAGTCATCGAAATCTGCCTGCCGCTGCTCTTCGCCGCCATCCTGATAGCGCTGCGGCACCGGGTGCACTCCATCAGCCACCCCAATGCCACCACCTACCCCCCCGAGACCGTGGATGACCTGCCGGGCTTCTTCTACCGCCGGCACCCCAGCAACCCCTGGGAGCTGGCTTACGTCCCCTCCAACAGCAGCGCCGTCAGGAGCGTCGCCGAGGCGGTGGAGAGGGCTTTACCCATCAGCATCAGAGGTGAGCGGGGCCCGGGAGCTGCGGCTTCCACCCCAGAAATGGGTACGAATTTTTACTCCCATAAATCCTGATGCTCTGTTCCAGAGATGCAAAAATTTTCTCAGAACTTCAAGGCAAAGGTTTTATTTTTGTTTTACTAAAACTACAGGGTTTTGTTTTGATTTTTTTGGTCGCATTTTTTGTTACAGTTTCCATCTAGAAAAATATTCCCCTAAAATAGTTAAAGAAGGTGGCTGTCACTTCCCTGAGACAAAGTATTTTTGGAAATGTTGTTGCACAGAAAATTTTAGCGCTTTGTGTTCCAAAGTGAAGATGAAGTTAGGATTTTCTCTGAAAGGAGAGCTGACTCCTGCTCTCCAGGAGGAGCAATCCCCAGGGTGCCCCGCCGTGCATCCCATATAAATCCCCCGTGTCTGACAGCAGCGGTGTTTCCCAGCTCTGGCTGGAGCACATCCCTCGTGTCCTGGACCAAAACGCTATTTTTGGCGCTGGCCGAGCATCAGCCCGCGTTGCCGTGCTCCGTGCCCGCATCTCCGTCCTTCCCCCCTCCGCAGCTCAGGGCTTTGCCTCGGAGAGGGACTTCGAGGAGTACGTCAAGTCGGACAACCGCTCGGGCAGCGTGCTGGCTGCCGTCGTGTTCAAGCACCGCTTCCAGCACAGCGCGGCCCCGCTGCCCCTCCAGGTGAGTGGAGCCGGGGGGGGACGACGAGGACGGGGGGGGGGACACGGCGTCCTCCCGCCCTCTGCGATCCAGACACCGCTCCTCTCTGTCCCTTTGTCTGTCCCTTCCAGGTCGACTATGAGCTGCGCTTCAAGTACAGCCCCAGGAACGCCCCGCGGAGCGAGCAGACGGGTCTGAACCCCAACCTGGACCGGGACTGGCACACCAGCTACCTCTTCCCGCTCTTCCAGCTGCCCGGGCCCCGGGAAGCCAAATTTGCCGATGGGGGGACGCCGGGTGAGGGTCACCTCTGCTCTGCCACGGGCTATTGCGCGGCCAAAGAGATGGGCGTTACAGGGATTCCCTGAGGCTCTGAGTTTTTAAATAAATAGTTTAACTTATTTTTTAAATTAATCAAATTCAAATAATTTAATTAATCCATTTTATTTAAATATTTTAAATAAATATCCCATGCCGTCTTGGGCATCGCTGGCCTCTGGGTCCCTCTGCTGAGAGCAGTTGGATGCCAACAGATTTTACTTACTTGAATTTTTTAAATTTAATCTTTTTTTTTTCTCTCTTTTTAAATGTATTCCTAATGGAAAATTTATTTCCGGGTCCAAACTGCTCACGGTTTATTGTGCTGCTTAAATACTTTAAAAGTAAGTAGAGCGATTCTGTGGTTTGAGCGTAGGTTTTTAAGGAAAGCCAAACCACTGACGGAGCAGGAGGCAGCGGGGACGTTGCCAGAGGTTTAGGACTTGATTTTTTTGGGAGCTTTCTCTGTGGCTGCAAAAGGGATATTTCCCTCGGTTGGGTTTCTCCTTCCATCATTCAATATCGATGTCAAGGAAAAGATTTAGACGCCGAGAAAGCAGAGGAACAGGTTCTGCTCCCGCAGTGTAAATAAACCTGAGCCCAAGAGGACGGTATCTGCTGGCTCAAATGTTCTGCGGGACGGGGTGACCAGGGGCCAGATCAATTCCCTCGCTACAGTGTTTGTTTAGTAAATTAGTTAATATAAAACATTGTTCACGATCTCATATTCTTACCTTTTCCTTCTCTGTCTTGGTTGTTTTAAGCAGCTAACTTTCAAAATGCTTGTTTGGGGCTTTCTAAGCAGAATTTGAGTTTCTGTTCAAGTAACATGTGGCAGAATTCCCACATAAAAATAGAGACTGGTCGGGGAAAAAAAATTTCTCTGTTTTCTAATGCACAAAAATTTAAGCCAAATGTGTGAGTAACGAGATGTATTCGTCCTCACCAAAACCTGCGTAATATCCCATATTCTCTTGTTTTACCAAAAAAAGGGACCAAATACAAGCTCAGCGACATTGGTGGTGGTTAATGATGATGGACAATCTCCCCCCTTACAAAAATAAAGCCGTGCCTGCAGAAAGGCGACTGCAGTTTACATTGAGTGTTCCTGCCAGCTGCTTTTAAATGCTGATTATGAGACATCTGAATCGCTGTGATATAAATCCTTCCTGAGCCTCTGTGTCTGCAGGGATGAGAGGGAGTGTGTCGATAGCGATGTTTATTTTGCTTTTCCTATGAACGCTTTTTTTCCCCCTGTTCTTCCCAAGCAATCCCTCCCGCAAAGGCTGTTTCTCTCCTTCTGCCAACTCCTCCCTCCAAAGCCCAGACCCGTCTCTATTTCCCCGTGTCGTTTTGGCCGTGCAGGTTACATCCGAGAAGGTTTCCTGGCGGTGCAGCACGCGGTGGACAGAGCCATCATGCAGTACCACGCCAACGCCAGCTCCGCCAGCCTGCTGGAGAACATCACGGTGGTGGTGCAGCGCTTCCCCTACCCAGCGTACGTCAACGACCTCTTCCTCCTCGCCATCCAGAACCAGCTGCCCCTGCTGCTCATGCTCAGCTTCACCTACACCTCGCTCAACATCGTCCGCGCCGTCGTGCACGAGAAAGAGAAGAAGCTGAAGGTAACGTGAGCGGTGGGATGGCTGGGTGCTCCCCTCCCTCTGCGGCGTTTCCCAACGGATGCTGCCTTTAAATTAGGAACAAAATCCCCGGTGGGTTTGGAGCCAGCGAGCAGGAGGTGGGGATGGCAGCGGATTAGCAAGCCCCGGGGAGGAATGTCGCTAATCCTGCCGCTGGGACGCGGCTCGGTTCTCCTTGCCGTGCGGCCGAGGCTGCTGGGCTGAAGGAAGGGCTGGTGTGTCTCTTGGGCTGGGAGGTGGCGTGGAGAGACGGCAACACTCCCGGGTTCAAGGGTTTTGTAGATTCCAGAGTTTGGTGCGTGGGAAGCAAGATTTTTGTCTTCTGAATGTAGAAACCCGTGCGTCTGAGTTGTGTTGTGGGGGCGGTTGGTGCCCGCCTGGTGTGGTGGTTGCGACAGCAGGGCCGAGCGAGCAGGGCTTGGCTTCCCCTGCGCGGTGGGTTGTCCTGCCCGCTGCCCCGTGCCGGGGGGCCGTGGTGGCCCGGCCAGCATCAGCTGCTGTGGGTTTGGGTTCAGCTCAGCTCTTTGGGGAGATGTTCTCCAGCAGCGGTGACAGCCCCTGTCCGGGGAGGTGGGGGACACCGTGCGATGCCGAAGGCTGCACAGGACCACTTTGGTGGCACCTGGGGCTGCCACCTCCCTCACTAGTGCTGCAGGGCAAAGCCACCACCGCCCCGACCAGGGCCTCCACCTCGCCCTGGCCGTGCCCGGGGAGCGTGGATGCAGCTCTGGGTGACGGCATGACCCCCCCGCAGGAGTACATGCACATGATGGGCCTCAGCAACTGGTTGCACTGGAGCGCCTGGTTCCTTATGTTCTTCCTCTTCCTCCTGGTGTCCGTGTTTTTTGTCACCGTGCTCTTCTGCGTCAAGGTGAGTGTCTTTCCCCAGGCCACCATTCTGCAGGCCAGAAGCTCTGTGCTGGCAGGGCACAGGGATGACAAGGCTCCTCTGCCGTGGGCTGGACCGTCCTGGCATCTCAGGACTCCTCCACGTGCGTAGCAGAGGCTGGAGTTGGCCTTTCCTGGAGCGGGGTGGGCAGAGCTGCCCCCCACCGCTGCCTTTCACGGCAGGGGTGACCTCCCCAGGAGGGGGGCTGAGGGGTGGGAGCCCCACGGGCACCAGGGGGGCCCAGGCACTGCTATGCAGAGCAGGACCACCCCAATCCCACTGCCCTGCGTGCCCTTGGAGGGTTTCGAGCTCTCCTCTCTGCTTGTACCTGCACCGTGAGAAGCTGGAGGTGGCTGCCTGGCTGCTGAGCGAGGTGTCCCCTGCCTTTAGACCCTGAGTCACACGAGGGCAATCCATATTTTCTCCCTCTGGAGTGGTCTAGGAGGGCCTGGGCATGCTCACCCACCTCAGTTTGTCTTTAACCCATGGAGAACGTCAGGTCTCGGTTGCCCACGCGTGCCAGCCATGGCCGGCTCAGCAGCCCTGGGTGTAACCAGATTTTCTCGGTAGGTGAGCGAACAGGGAGCGGTGCTCACCAACAGTGACCCCACGCTGGTGTTCGCCTTCCTCGCCATCTTCTCCGTCTCCTCCATCTCCTTCAACTTCATGGTGAGCACGTTCTTCTCCAGAGGTGAGTCCCTCCCCAGCTGCCTCCTTGCGTTGCTGACCCGTGGGGCTGGGGGGAGCGGTTTGGGCCTCGTGCTGTAAAATCTTTGGTTAATTTTGGTTGGGAGGCAGCTCTGGAGGCCATCGGTCCATCCTGCTCAAAGCAGGGCCAGCTCCAGAGTTACGTGAGGTTGCGCAGGGCTCTGTGTTGGATAACTTGCTTCGGCATGCGGAGTGGGGGCCTTTCTTCCCTTTTTTGGCTCCATTTTCCCCACGGTGCCTGGGAAGAGATGTGTGCACTGTCACTTCCCAAACCAGACAAGCTCATGTGTTAGGGCCCCAAGACGCTCTGGGTGTCTCTGCCCACCACGGGGTCGGGCTCCGGCACTGCTCCTGCCTTGCCATGGGACATGGGCATGTCCTCATCCTGCCCGCCCTGTAACCACACTTGGTGCAAAAGGCTTGAACCTCCCTGGATGGAAAGGTGCTGAGAAATATTTGGTGGCATCACCATATTATTGACATTTTCCCTCCTGCTTTTCTCTGTGCTTGCAGCAAACGTCGCGGCTGCTGCTGGCGGCTTCCTCTACTTTTTCTCCTACATCCCTTACTTCTTCATCTCGCCCCGCTACGACCTGATGTCCCACAGCCAGAAGCTGGCGTCCTGCCTCATCTCCAACGTGGCCATGGCCATGGGGGCACAGCTTATAGGCATGTTCGAAGGAAAAGGTGAGCAAGTGCCTCCTGTCCCTCAGGAGAGGAGCCAGCCTTTTTTTTTTGTGGTGGGTTGGGACTGGCTTGCGTGTGGTGTGAAGGATGGAAGGAAGTCAGGCAGAAGCACTTTCCTGCTCCTAACGAGAGCAGGAGGGCTAATTGCTGATTGCTCCTGCAGGTCGTATCAGCACCAGGGCTCTGCCCCTCCAAACCTGTGCCCCTGGCAGTCTGGGCGGTGCAAAATGCCGTCATCGCTTTAATTACAAAGCAAATTCTGTTCTAAGGGATGGGAATCCAGTGCATTTCCTCCTTCCCAATATATATCTGTAATTTCTACATTAATAAGATTTTGCTGTAGGTTCCAGCAGAGGCCATGATTTTGCCAAGCGATGGCACTAGAAAGGCGGCTGCGGTGACGGAGGAGCAATGGCTGGCGAAGAGATTGCTTCTTCCCCGGGCAGCTGCAGGGGATGTGACGGAAGAAGCGCGATGGGGTGGGGACCCTCGAGATGTCAGCACGCTTTCTGCTGCATCTTTTCCCTCCATCTATAGAAGGGATTGTAGAGCCGTGCACGTGCTCCTCGTTACCGAGCAGTGAATTAGGACGGTCTTGGAGAACACTTTGTCCTTCTGGGGACGCAGAGGTAGGCAGTGCCCCGTGTGCGTTGCAGGGACTGGCATTCAGTGGAGGGACCTCATGAAGCCCGTCAGCGTGGACGACAACTTTACCTTAGCCCAAGTGCTGGGGATGCTGCTCCTGGACTCGGTGCTCTACGGCGTGGTGGCCTGGTACGTGGAGGCCGTCTTTCCAGGGGAGTACGGCGTGCCTCAGCCGTGGTACTTCTTCTTGACGGTGAGCACTGCTTACGCACCCCTTCCAGCGGGCTTGATGGGCATCACTCGGGGACGGTCCCCGCTTCCGTGCTGCAGTGGGCTGGACTAACGTACGAGGGTGGCACCATCTGGCCTCCGAAATCAAGGGGTCTGCAGCACGTCCTCAGTAAAGGCTGATGCAGCTGGATTTTTTTTACTGAATATGACGGTCGTCTTGGCTTGAAATCTTTGTCCTGACGCTCGTTGGCCTGCAGGGTGTTGTTAAGTGTCTGGAGAGAAGCCCCGGGTGCGAGCAGCCAGATCCAGTCATTTGAAACTTCCCGAGCGCTGCCGTCGGGGTGGACCTGGGTAGTCTGCGTCCCGCCGCCAGCCCCCACGTGCCAGTGCCAGGGTGACGACTGTCACCCCGTCAGCTGAGCTGCCCTCGCTCTGCCAAGACAAATGCTTGGCATCATCTTCAGCGGCCGTGGCAGCGGTTACAGCAGCTCAGCTGCCTGCTGAGAATCCTTTAAGCCACAGCAACACAATCAGTTTTGATCCTGTGGCCGTATCCCTTGTTATTTGTTCGGGAGATTTTTTTCCTCCTCCCCTCTGAATTCCTTATCCCAGCATGGTTTCACTCCAGCATCCCGCTCTCTCCTGCAGCCGGACCCGGGTAGCAGCGATACAGCTGTCTGCCAAAAGCCGCAGCAGGATGCTGATTGTGGGCCCAGGAGTTGTTGAATTGCTATTTCCACAGGGATTTGAGATCCCAAACACTTATTTTCATTCCTAGAGGGCCAGGTCACATAAAAAACCCGCTGTAATTGCAGCAGCCGGACCCCAGGCATTTTGTATTTAGTCTTCGTCAAGGTTTTTAGAGGGGATGATGATCATCCATTGCGTGGGCTTTTCTGGACAGGGTGCTTCTGCCTGAGCAATTTTGCTTCTCATCAAAGTACTGACCTTTTCATGGGAACGAAGACGAGGAAAAGCTGTCTGTGCAGTCCCGGGCAATCCTGCTGAAAGGGAGAACCAGGGCAAGGCAGGAGGGTGGGATGAGCAGTCTCATCCTTAGACCTGCCCGCTGGAGATGGGCTGGTTGGCAATTCCCAGGCCAAGGAGGGTGGTCTCGCAGATCCCTGGCAGCCGACTGCGTGGGAGGAGAGTGGGTGAGGCTGGGGAGAAGAGATGATCTCTGCCTGTGCCTGAGTTTATCTCTTTCTTGTCGTCTTCCATCAGCCCTCGTACTGGTGCGGACGCCCCAGAACTGTCGTGGGAAAAGAGAAGGAGGAGGAGGAGGACCCCGAGAAAGCCCTGAAGAGCCAGTACATTGAGGAGGAACCTGCTGACCTCGTGTCAGGAATCAAAATAAAGCACCTTTCCAAGGTACCGACTGCCCGGCGCAGCACACACATGTCGTAATGTTGTTTTTGTAAAAACTGCTGCCTGCAGGCAGCTTCCTTATCATTTCGCTGCCCTCCTCGCCTCTGGCTGTGTTTCGTGGGTGCTGTAAGGCAGGTAAGGCTCTTCCTCAGAACCGGCTGCATTTTGTAGCAGGATGAAGCGTTAGATACTTGCAGGTGCAGTGACATCTATATTTAACCTGAATTAGACCTGTTGTCTAATGCCAACACAACGTGAGCCTCGCAGGCTTTGACTGCCGGGTGGAACGGAGGGGACAGATCTGAGAGCGCTTGCCTCAAGGGCAGCATCAACTCATTAATGTGATCTCTGCAGGTCTTCAAAGTGGGAAACAAGATGAAAGAGGCAGTCAAGGACTTAACGGTGAACATGTACGAAGGGCAGATCACCGTCCTGTTGGGACACAACGGTGCTGGGAAGACCACCACCCTGTCCATGCTCACAGGTGGGAGCCGCGTGGGGCTGGCACATTGCAGGGAAGGGCTGATGGCTTGAGTTGCAAAGAGGAGCTGAACCCCATCTCTGAGGTTGGGGAGGGGGTTTTGCTCTTCCCTGGAGCACCTTCAGGTCACTGAGCTGTTGGCCAGGGATGCCGGGGTAGTGAGAGGCATGTCGCTGCCTGGGGAGATGGAGGGGGTCCCTGCTCAGCCCTCCGCAAGAGTGGGGTCGGCCGATGGGGAAATGGCAGCCAGTCTTTGTGTTGGAGAGCCCCGAGAAGAGAAAGGACCCGCTGTAGGATGGGTCTCTGCAGGCTTTGTCATGATAAGGCAGAGAGGGCACGGGCCGAGAGCTGCTCTTCAACATTCTTGAGCTGCTGAGCTCCGGGCAGGCTATTTTGGCGTGGTGGCCATGGAGACCTTTGATGGTCCTCTCTTCCCTGTTCTCTGTCACTCTGTGCTGCTCCTGCCAGCCCAGGGTGCTCACGGGACCCGCTTCACTCCTTGCCTGCCCGCTCCGGCAGCGCTGCCAGGTCCCCCTCCCGCCTATGGAGGCCCTGCAGCCCACCCTGCGGGCGGCAGGAGAAAGCTGCCGTGCCCCAGCTTGAGCAGGAGACTGGCTTGCTCCGATTTTTGGCAGAAAGCTGCGTGTGGGGGGGAAGCTCAGCAGGACCCCTGCCTTTCCACTGGCTCTTTGCCTCCTAGAGTTATCCTCTGCCCCAAGCCAAGGCTGCTGCGTCTCGCTCCCCCCAGGTCTGCACTCTCCGACGAGCGGGCAGGCGTACATCAATGGCTACGAGATCTCCCAGGACATGGTCCTGATCCGCCGCAGCCTGGGCCTGTGTCCCCAGCATGACGTCCTCTTCGACAACATGACAGTGGAAGAGCACCTCCACTTCTACGCAGGGGTGAGCACGGTGCTTTGGGGGGAGTGCTGCTGGGCCCCCGGGAGCCAGCCCTAGGGGAGGCACCCTGCAGCCACCCTGTGCCTTCCTGAGGCTGGGAAAGCATGGTGAGATCCATCAAGTGGGTCCACAGGAGGCCACAAAAACGATCAGAGGGTGGAGCACCCCTCCTATGGGGACAGGCTGAGAGAGTTGGGGTTGTTCAGCCTGGAGAAGAGAAGGCTCTGGGGAGACCTTAGAGCCCCTTCCAGTCCCTGAAGGGGCTCCAGGAAAGCTGGAGAGGGATGGTGACAAGGGCAGGGAGTGACAGGACAAGGGGGAATGGCCTGAAGCTGAAGGAGGGGAGATTCAGACTAGGTATAAGGAAGAAATTTTAATGCTGAGGGTGGTGAAACACTGGACCAGGTTGCCCAGAGAGGTGGTAGATGCCCCATCCCTGGAAACACTCAAGGTCAGGTTGGATGGGGCTCTGAGCAGCCTGAACTAGTTGAAGATGTCCCTGCTCACTGCAGGGGGTTGGACTAGATGAGCTGTGAAGGTCCCTTCCACCCCAAACCAGTCTGGGATTCTGTGATGAGCAGAACAACCCTTGCCTCCTCTTTCCACCTCATCTGCAGGCAGGAGCTCCCTGCTTGGCTGATGGAGTAGTGGAGGGTCGCGTGGCTCTCTGGAAACCCCCACGCCAGCTGTGCCAGCTCCCTCGGGGCTGGGCAGGAGCCATCTCTGTGCTTCCCTGCTTTCCTGCCTGGGTGTGGAAGAGGGAGTGTGGTGGGGTTCAGCAGCCGGTGGCTGATGTGGTGGGAAGGTCTGTTGCCAGATTCACTTACTGCTGCAGGCCGGCTTAACCCTCCCTTCCCCCTGTCTGGCAGCTGAAGGGGTACCCCCCCTCCAAGTGCCCCGAGGAGATCAACCACATCCTGAGGATCCTCAACCTGGAGGACAAGCGCCGCTCTCTGACCAAGGCACTCTCTGGCGGCATGAAGCGCAAGCTCTCCATCGGCATCGCCCTCATTGGGGACTCCAAGGCAAGCATCTTCGGTGGGGCTCACCTCGAACCCTTCTCCCCTGGGGCCGATGCAGGTCCTTCCGGTGACTCTGAGGTTGAGCCAGTGGGAGATGCAGGGACATCGAGGAAGGGGCAGGAGCACCCCCACAAAGGGGGACAACTCTGAGGACAGTGTCCTAAAGCCGCCGTGCAGCTCTGCTGCCTGATAGCTGCTCCCCAAGCAAGATCGTCGCACACATGTTGCGAGGTCAAGGCTCCTTCTGGGCCCTGGCGTTGCCCCCTCGTGCGCTGCTGTGCCTCTCCCAGCCCTTTGTGTCCAGCACCCATCTCCTGCGTGTAGGTGGTGATGCTGGATGAGCCGACATCTGGGATGGACCCAGCCTCTCGCAGGGCCACGTGGGACCTCCTGCAGCAGCAGAGGAGCAACCGCACCATCCTGCTGACCACCCACTTCATGGATGAGGCTGACCTGCTGGGGGACCGCATAGCTATCATGGCCAAGGGCGAGCTGCAGTGCTGCGGGTCCTCACTCTTCCTCAAGCGTAAATACGGTAAGGGAGGAGCAGGTGGGTCGTGCTCCATGTCTTCTCCTTGCCAGGGAGGAGCAGGAGAAAGCGACTTGGCCGCTTGCTCCCTGTTGTGCTGTTCTGCCTCTTGAGGCCCATCCCCACGCTTGCTCCTGCATCGTGTCCATAGCCCGGGCAAAGCCATCGATGCTCTGCAGTGCCTTAGCATCCCTCTCTGCTCCAGCACCCCGGGGCCAGGCTGGGCCGCGATTTACCCTCCTCCTCCCCTTCTCTTGTGACTCTGCCCAGGGGCGGGATATCACATGGTGATGGTGAAGGAGCCCTACTGTAACCTGGGGGAGATCTCCCGCCTCATCTGTCAGTACGTGCCCAACGCCACCATGGAGAGCAATGCTGGGGCAGAGCTGTCCTTCATCCTGCCCAAGGAGAGCACGCACAGGTAATGGCATCGTCCCCTGCTTGCCCTCTCTGGGTGGGTCCCCTTGTCTGGGGGGACGCGCTGTTGCCACGGGCTTGCTGGAAAGGGGAGCTGCTCTCTGCGTCTTTGGGAAGGCGCAAGGGGAGGCGTGAGCCCGTGACTGCAATTGGAAAATTGTGTTCAGTTCTTCTTTTCACCACCATCCTCCCCTGTGTCTGCTGGGGCACCGACCTCGTGCCACGTGCCCACCGTGTCGCTGGCCGTGCAGCAGCTGCTGGTGGCTGATAGCTGGTGATGGCTGCACCGTGCAGGGCGGCACAAACAAGGACGAGTGGTTTGGCTCCAAAATCAAATATATGGATAGCTGGGGCTGCCTGTGGCAAGGAAGAGCAAAAGATGGAGCCCAAAAGCTGCTCTCTTGGGGAGGGTGGGGTGCTGAGCGCTGCAGGCAGCCCTGCTCCTGGCTGCAGGACCCATGCCCAGAGGGTCTTAACCCCTGAGTGCCCCCTCGTCCTCTCCTCGACTTTGGCCGTGCTGCAATCCAAGGGGATCCTGGGGACCCAGGGTAGTGCGTTGCACAGCTTTGCCTGCCATCCGTTAAACGCAGGAGGCACCATCTCCCTGGCACCCCCAAACAGAGGGCTGGGTCTGCTGCGTGGATCTGCCCTTGGATGCCAGGAGAGGGGCTGAGCAGCAGCATCTGACGCCTCGCTTCTCCGTTCAGGTTTGAGGCCCTGTTCACGGAGCTGGAGCAGAGGCGGGAGGAGCTGGGCATCGCCAGCTACGGCGCCTCGGTCACCACCATGGAGGAAGTCTTCCTGAGGTAGGCAGGAGGGAGCCGGCCCTGGTGGGTTATCATCTGATGGTGAGCAGTCCCCATGTGCTTTGGCGACGGCCGTGTCCTACACAGCTCTCCGGGGCACGTGTTGGGTTTTCTCTCTTGGGTTTGACTGCCTCAGCTCAGAACAGGTTGATCCTGCCTGGGTCAGTGTTTCATCACCCACTTTCCCTCCTGGTGCAGGGTTGGGAAGCTGGTGGACTCCAGCATGGATATCCAGGCCATCCAGCTGCCTGCTCTCCAGTACCAGCACGAGAGACGCTCCAACGACTGGGCCATGGATGACTCCAGCAGCCTGAGCGGCATGACAGATATGACGGACGACAGCGGGGCGCTTATTACGGAGGACTGCTCCAGCATCAAGCTCAACACTGGGGTGAGTGCTGGGGCTGTCGGTGCAGCAGGAACGGGCAGAGGGCACGTGAAGGGGGGTTTTGGAGCAGGGTTACCAGGTGGGGCCTTCCCGAGGCTGGTCTCGTTGCATGTGGTTTGGAAGATCAAATTGGAATCCACATCTTTAGGGCAAATTATTTTTAGGGTTATTGGGTTTGGTCACTGCCATCCTCTTCATGTTAATCTTGAGGTCTACAGAGATGCTCTTGAAGGTGTCCCAGGTGATCTACAGTGGTTTTCACCTACTGTTGCTACATCACTTGGTTTTTCTCATCTCCCTCCTGGAAATCCCATCTTCCTTCCCTCTCCGAGCCTGCGTTTCAGATCCCTGGCAGCCCTTCACAGCCCACTGCTATGCACCTGTGATAAATTTCCCCGCACTTCTCAAGGGCACGTCTCAAAGGCAGAAGGAGAGAAAGATGTTTATGGGTTTAAAAAGCCAAGATGATGCTTTCAGGGGCCGGGCTGGGAGCTCGCGGGCGTCTCAGCCCAGTTGCTTTGGCAGACAGCCGTGTTGCAGTAATCCTATTTATGAATGCTGAGAGGTGGAGGAAGGTAAAGGTGATGGCTGAAGCTGCCATACCTTTAACACCTGAGATCCCAAAGCGACGGCGTCCCGTCGGGAAGCCGTGGAGTTTGAGGGGCCGACCTGTGCTGGAGTCAAGCAGCTGCCCTGCTGACGTTTTACAGGCTTGGCTGGAGAGCAGGCTCTGCTGCGGGCTCGTGGACCACGTGCAGGGCGGGGAGGTGGTTTTGGGGTCCTTCCCCCCATCAGCTGCGTGGGGTGATGCGGCCGGTGGGGCTGTCCACAGCTGGCACTGCTGGCGTTGACCTGACTTCTCCCCTCCCAGTTCTACCTGTGCTGCCAGCAGTTCTACGCCATGTTCATGAAGCGAGCCATGTACAGCTGGCGCAACTGGAAGATGGTGGCAGCGCAGTTCCTCGTGCCTCTGATCTTCACCGCCTTTGCCCTCATCGTGGCCAAGACCTTCCCGGGGCCCAGGGACTCCTCCCTGCTGAGGCTGACCCTGGAGCCCTACGGCCAGACCATTGTGCCTTTCTCCATCTCGGCCACCTCGGGTCTGTCGCAGAGGTTGGCGGAGCAGTACATGGAGCTGCTGGACGCCCAGCATCAGTCACCGCTGGAGATGCTAGGTGAGGGTTCATGGAGCACCCGTGGAGCAGGCGATGCCCAGTGGGGTGTGCAGGAACCACGGGCTTCTCCTGCCAGCGCCCTTGGTGTGGGTGGCTCAAGACGCCAGCTGCAGCGTTTCTGACCTATGCCCTTGTGTCCTTTCCTGCACGGGAGAGTCCCACAGTTGGCAGGACCCCTCCTCACCCGAGCAGAGCCGTGTTCTCCATAACCCTGCGTTTGTGGCCATCGTCGGGGCTAGGGCGGGCCACCAGGGCCGGGGCTGCTTGGGGTCTTTTCCAGTTGGCCCCAGTTAGCTCTCGTGCTGGAGCATGCTCGTAGCAGCCATGGTGGTGTTTGGCAGGTGGCCTGGAGGAGTACCTCATCTCAAGAGCCTCTGAGGAAGGGGGAGCCTTCAACGAGCACTACATCGCAGCTGCCTCCTTCGAAGGAGTCGGGAACCGCACAGTGGTCACCGCGCTCTTCAACAACCAGGCATATCACTCCCCCGCCACGGCCCTTATGCTGGCCGACAACGCTGTCTTCAGGGTATTGGCGGGCCCCAACGCCTCCATCACAGTCACCAACTACCCTCAGCCCCGCAACATCACCGAGAAGGCCAAAGACCAGCTCATGGAGTACGTCTGATGGCACGGCACTCGCTTTTCTGGGGGGCTTATGACTTCCATGAGTACAGATCGGCTCGGTTGTACCGGTGTCAGTGGAGGAGCCAGGCTGGAGCTCCTCAGACCCAAACGTAGCTGTGATTGCACTTAGGCGCTCAGGAGAGCAAAGCTGTGAGGATGACTTACCTGCCTGAGCCTGGCAGCCGCGTCACCCCGTGCACATACCGCAGTGGCTGGGTATTCCCCTCTAGATATTCATGGCTCTGGTTAGGGATGGGTTTTCCCTGGTGCTCAGAGCCCATTTCTCCACCCGGGAGCAGAGGGGACTGTATGACCCTGCACTTCACAAAATCCTGCATCCAGGGTCTCTGAACCTCACCTGTACCAGAGGGGACGTGTGTGGGACCTCGCAAAGGCAGGGCGGAGGTTTGTGGTGGGCTAGGAGGGCTGTGGTAGGAGGTGCTCATCTTGCGGAGATGCGCTTTCATTGTGGGGTGTTTCTTCTGCATGCTGGCTTGCTGGGTGAGGGTAGCCTCCAGAAGAAGCGCGGCGTGGGTGTGCTGTCCCGCATAGCCTCGGTGTCAGTCTGTCAAGCTGTCCCTGTCCTAACCTGCCCCGCTGCTGTCCCCACAGAGGCCAGACCGGGTTCGCCATTGCCATCAACTTGCTGTACGGCATGGCCTCGCTCGCCAGCACCTTCGCTCTGCTGCTGGTCAGGGAGCGGGCCATCAAAGCCAAGCACGTCCAGTTCGTCAGCGGCGTCTACGTGATCAACTTCTGGCTTTCTGCTCTGCTCTGGGACATCATCAACTTCCTCATCCCTTGTGCTCTGATGCTGGTGAGTCACCTCTGACACCCTGATGCTCTTGTCCTTCCCTTGGGTGGGAACTCTGGGTGCCGCTCCTCTGGGAGAGCTGGGATGTGCATGGGTGGGGGGAAAAGGATGAGGCCACCTGGCTCTGGCACTGTCTCAGTTAATAGCAAGGACCAGCAAGAAAGCTGTCCCTTGGTCCTGCTGGGAGCTGGGCCATGGCCAGCCAGCGGAGTCGGTTGGCTGCAGCCTCTGGCACCTGAACATTTGGGTATGGGCACTAGAAAATCTCAAACACGTGGGAGCATGGAGGGGAATTCCCCAGATCTGCCCCCCTGCATCCCAGTCTGCGGAAGGAGGGCTTCCCCTGGGGACAGGCGTGGGCTGCTGGTAGGAACCATCTGTGAAGGGGTTATCCAGGTCAGTGTGGTGCTGCTGTTACCTTGCTGCCTGGGCTGTTGAGACAAGGAGACATCGCTTGCAGTCAAGACAAACTTGCGTTCTCCTCGCATTGCTGTACCCCAGGTAATATTCCAAGCCTTTGACGTGCAAGCCTTCACCCAAGACAGCCACCTCGTTGATGTGATGCTGATCTTCCTCCTTTATGGCTGGGCAATCATCCCCCTCATGTACCTCCTCAGCTTCTTCTTCTCGGTGGCAGCCACAGCCTACACCCGTCTCACCATCTTCAACATCCTCTCAGGCACGGCCACCTTCCTCGCCGTCACCATCATGAGCATCCCAGGTGGGTCGCTGCCCTCCATGCCTGCCCAGCGCTGCACCCTGCCATCACCAAGATCCAGCCCCCACGGGGACTCTTTCACCCCAGGGCTAGCCAAAAAAACCTTATGACAGTTCATTCTTGCCCATTAAATGTGACAAAGTTTGTTGGTTTTCCTTCCAAACTTGGAAGTAGTAGGGTCTTTCTCTAAAACCAGCTAACTCCAATCTGTTGATCCTCCTGTGCTCCTCTTTCAGAGCTGGGCTTGGTGGACCTCTCCAAAACCCTGGATAAAGTCTTTCTGGTCTTACCAAATTACTGCTTGGGCCAATGCATCAGTGACTTCTACCAGAACTATGAGTTCATTCAGTTTTGTACCTCCTCCGTTGAAGCCATCTTCATCTGCAAGGCGTTCAGTGAGTCTCTGTGTTGGCCCTCACCTGCCCATCCCGCCCATCCCACCGTAGCCGCACTGGGGGGTCTCTGTGGGGTGGGTGGTGGATCTGGACAGTACCATGGGGCCTCTAACCCAGCCTGGGCAGTAGCTCCGGTACCAGTTGAAGACAAAAGCTGGGCAGCGTTTGACACTCAGTTAAGGAATTGTCTCCTTATTAATGATTTTGAGGAAAATGTGGGCCAGGGAAAGTTTCATAGCCAAGTAAAGAAACCCCAGTCCCAAGAGGGACTTGATCTCCTCTGCGTGCCTCCACTGGGTATCTTCTGCCAGATCCCCTCCAGACCTGAATCCCCTTGTGGGCAGTGTTGGAAAGAGCTGTGGGCAGGGAGCCCAGTGTGGGCTGGGCTGGAGCTGAGCCTGGCAAAGCTTTGGGCTCACAGTGTTCTCTGGAGCTTATCTCCCTCTCCACAGAGTGTGATTGATTCAAGTCTGATTTTGTTCCATCCCTGCTCAGATATCAGTTATCAGATGAACTACTTTTCCTGGGAGACGCCTGGGATCGGACGATACCTGACCTCCTTGACCATCCAGGGTTTCTCCTTCCTCTTCCTCCTTTTCCTCATTGAGACAAACATTCTCTGGAGACTGAGAGCTTTGGTCTGTGGCATCTGCAGGCGGCGGAAATGGGTGAGCTGAAGCATGTGAGAGGGAGAAGTAAGGTGCCATTGTGCCAAACCAAGCCCAGGAGTCCCTGCGACCTGGAGATGTGCCCATGTTGCTTGCTCAGGTCTTGTTTGAATTCTTGGGGTCTCTGGAGTCGCTCAGCTCCAGCACTCAGGGATGCAAATCCTGCTTCTCCCACCATGCAGGACAAAGTGTCACTCGTAGGTCCCAAACCCCACGGGCTGTTTGCCTCTTCACCTAAATCATCTTCCTGGGGGAGCATCCCTGGAGCCAGTTGCTCAGAGGGGCAGATCCTGTTGGATGCGTGGGTTGGCAAAGGGAGTGAGGCGTCCCCGGAGGTGGCTGATGGAAAGAAAAGGTGGATCCTGCCCGCGTTGGGAGCACTTGCCCCAGGTCAGCCTGGAGGAACCTACTTGTTCGTCAGCAAGCAGGTAGCAGAGTGTTTTTTCGCCCCTGTGTTTAGGTGGCACTGCTGAACAGGGTGTCTGTGCTGCCAGAGGACCGGGACGTGGCAGATGAGAGGAAGAAGGTTTTAGAGTCACCACCAGAACTGCTGTCATCTCTCAGCAGCCCTCTGGTCATCAAGGAGCTCACCAAGGTGAGGAGAGCGTGGCCCTTCCTGAGCACCCAGCTGCCAGCTGAGCCGTGGTCCCCACGGGGCTGGTAAAGCCACCGCTTGCCTTGGCGTGGCACCTGTGGTGACTGGCATGGCTTGCGCGTTGGTCTCTGCCAGGTCTACGACAGCCGGGAGTCCCTGTTGGCGGTGGACAGGATCTCCTTGGCGGTCAGCAAAGGGGAATGCTTTGGCCTTCTCGGCTTCAACGGAGCGGGCAAAACCACCACCTTCAAGATGCTGACTGGTGACGAGAGCATCACGTCGGGGGACGCCTTTGTGGATGGCCACAGCATTCTGGCCAACATCAAAAAGGTACCGAGGGCTGCGGGGACGGAGGGTGGCGTTACAAACAATCCTGCGTCTGCCTGGGCTGGGCCACCTCACAAGTGCCTCTGAGGAGGGCACGGTTGCAGTTGCCAGGGGTGGATGTAATATCCCAGGGACGGTGCGTCCTCGTCTGGCCCAGCTCTCCGTTATCCGGCCACCTCTCCACTGGGACAAGAGATGAAACAAAGCCAGACCTTGCAAGGGTGGCAAACCCTTCATCAAAGGGTTTAGCTCTGTAGTTGGAAATGTGAAAAATGCGAGTTAGTGGTCACAGTCGGGTGACGATCAAGAGACAAGGAGTCAGCCTTTCAGTTCAATCCCTGGGTACCTCTACCACAGTCAGCCTCAGACAACATCAGGCAAGGAGAACACGGTGAGGGTCTGCCCTAAAAACACAGCCCTGCTTGCTTCCCCCCCCCGGGACTCTGCCTTCTCTTGGGCTCTTGTCCCCAGAGGAACCAGGATATGAGGAAGGTACGGACCCTCCAGTGCTTTCCTTCTCCCGAGAGCCTGGGCTGCCTGAAATGGCCCCTCACAATGAGGAACCAGCTTGGGGAACGCAGCGTGAGACCACGCAGTTGCCGTCCTGAGGCACGCTGCGTGTCCATCCCCGCCAGACTGGCTGCTCCAGCGACGGGGGAATTTCCCTCTCGTTTCACCTGCGGTGTCAGAGCTGCTTTAAGCAGAAACCCTGCAGAAATGCATCAAAGCACTGTGGGTGCCAAGGCTTGCGCCTTCTGGCTTGGACACCTCCTTGCAGAGACCTGCCTGTGAGCTAATCATCCCTGTTGGGTTCCTCTTGCCCCAAGGTCCAGCAGCGGATCGGCTACTGCCCGCAGTTTGATGCCCTCCTGGACCACATGACGGGCCGCGAGACCCTGAGCATGTACGCCCGGCTGCGGGGCATCCCCGAGCGCTACATCGGCAGCTGTGTGGAGAACATGCTGAGAGGGCTGCTCCTGGAGCCCCATGCCGACAAGCTCGTGAGGACCTACAGGTGAGAGGAGGCATGGAGACACCCCATCCTCTCTGCCCCTCGTCTTGTGTGGCTCTTCCTGTGCTCACATCGGGTCTCTGTCCCCATTCCCATCTCCTCCTGCAGCGGCGGTAACAAGCGGAAGCTGAGCGCTGGCATTGCCCTCATCGGTGGTCCCCCTGTGATCTTCCTGGATGAGCCCTCCACCGGCATGGACCCCGTGGCCCGGCGTTTGCTCTGGGATGCAGTGACACGGACGCGGGAGTGCGGCAAATCCATCATCTTCACCTCCCACAGGTGACACTTGTCTGGGCAGGGCTCGGCATGGGAGATCGGGGAGCAGCTGGGAGGGTGGTGGGGTCTAAGGGATGGGACCCACCTCCGGAGCTTGGTGGGTGAGCACAGCCTGCAGTCAGCAGTGGCTGGCTTTACCCAAATCTCCCTCCTCCAAAAGCCCAGAGAGGAGGGAATCCACCTCCAGTCCCTTCCCAGAAGCTTCTGCTGTTGTGTCTCGGTTCTCCTGCCCTGCTGAACAAGTCCTCTTCTGTCCTGCAGCATGGAGGAGTGCGAGGCCCTGTGCACACGGCTGGCCATCATGGTGAACGGGCAGTTCAAATGCCTGGGCAGCCCCCAGCACCTGAAAAGCAAGTTCGGCAGTGGCTACACCTTGCTGGCCAAAACGCGGAGTGAGGAAGAGGGCGAGCTGCAGGCCTTCAAGGCCTTCGTGGAGAAGACTTTCCCAGGTACCATGAGCTGCTGGAGCGGTTGTTCTTCAGGGGAGGGCAGGATGCTGGCCGGGAGCTTCAGCGAGTTTCCTAACTCGGAGCCTCTCCTTGCTCGTCTCTCCCAGGCAGTGTCCTGAAACACGAGCACCAGGGCATGGTACATTATCACTTGACCAACAAGAACCTCAGCTGGGCACAGGTAAGGAGGTGCTGGAGCACGTCCCACCTCTTTGCAGGAGGGGGCTGGAGGGTCAGCCCTATTCCTGCGCCTTCGCACGCTCTTCATGCTTTGCTTTCATGCTCAGCTCGTCATCTTTTCTTCCAGAGCCACGCTCTGTCCAAAATCCAGGTGATTTATTAGAACAAAAACATTAAAAAGTGGTTTTCTCCCTGACCCTTTCCCACCTCCTGGCCCAAACAGGTCACCTGCATGTAGCACCCGGGACGCAGGATCCTGCTGAGCCGGGACCCCTCCACCCCACTCCCCCGAGCTGACTGCCCTCCACCGCAGAGGGAAATCAGGGTCTCCCTGGGGAGCAAGAGCTGATTTTGCCTTTGTACGTCTCAAAAAAAGTGATGAGAGCTCTGTGGCCAGCTGGAAGGGATGTGGTTGGCAGTCGCATCCTTCCCACCCCGCATCTTCCTGCTGGGAACGTGGCACGGGTGTACACATAGAAAAAAATAGGTGCTGAGCAGAAACTTTGAGTTAGGATCCCAGCCCAGGGATAGATATTAAAACTACATATATATATATATATGTAAAATATATATATAAACCATATATTTTTAAATGGGGCCAGATACTCTGCTAAATAATCCATCTCCTGGCTTCCCACCACCCTCCTGCCAGGGAAGGTTTCGCTTCCCCCCGAGTCTCCCCGGAGGAAAAAGCTTCCTCCGCTTTCTCAGTCGCAACCCACCGGGGTTCCCCCCGCAGCCGAGGTGCCCTGCAGTAACCGCTGTCCTGTCCTTGCAGGTCTTCGGGGCCTTGGAGAAAGCCAAAGAGAAGTATCGCTTGGAAGACTATTCGGTGAGCCAGATATCACTGGAGCAAGTCTTCATGAGCTTCACTCGCTTCCAGCACTACACAGAGGACAGAGGGAAATGAGCAGAAGCCCCCACCGGTGCCCTTCGTCATGGACTGGCCCTGCTGCCTATACATAGTATATATAGAGACAGTAATTTATATATCGGCGTGTCTTAAATAATGTATAAATGTAAGAAACTTTTCACCGGGGGGGGGGGGGGGGGGGGGAGGATGGCGTCGTACCTTCTGCCGTCGGGAACACAAGTGGCGCGTGTGCATCGTGCGGCCGCAGCACCGGCGCGGGTCTGTGTGTGAGTGTGTGCGTGCATGTGACACTTCCAGCCTTCATTCCTGTCTATACAGAAAAGAAAAAAAAAAAAAAAAAAAAGCCCCAAAAGCAGAGGGAAGCCTGGCTGGGCAGAGATGAGGGTCGAGGATTGGGTGGGTGGAGGGGGAGCTGGATGCTGTCCCCAAACTGCACTGTGCCCCCCACCGCCCCCCCCCCCCCCCCCCCCCATGCCCCTCTTCCCTGCCCAACGCTCACACCCGTCAGGACGCTGCTTCATGGTCTTCGCCCGCATGTCGCCGTGTATCGTTAGCTGGTTTGCTCGTGGTTTAACAGGAGGCTGTCAAATAGCTTAGATCCAAACCGGTCGCTGCGTTAATTAGGATGCACTGTGGTTGCCCGTAGAAGCACTTTGTGTCTAGCAGGAGGGGACAAGGCAAGCTTCCCGTCCGTCCCCTGCGTGGGACGGAGGAGGCTCCATCTCCTTGAACCTCTTAGAAAACGTTGTCCCTTCCTGCCCGTGGGTGGAAGCAAGCCTGTCCCGAGGAGCTGGCACCATCCGGAGCCATGCGGGGGGAGCTGGCTGCGCCGCGCTGGGGGCTGGCGCTGCGCCCGAGGGAGGGGGTGCTGGTGGAGAAGTGCCCGGCGCTCGGCCCCGTGGGACGGCACGTGATGGGTACGGCCGCAGAGCCAGCGCGAGGGGTGAGAGGAGCCGCAGGGTGCGTGGGGACGCCGCTGGGCTCGCTGTTGTGGCCATGGAAAGGCTGACCCAGCGGTGCTGCAGCCACAGGATGGTTTTTGAAGCCCAGCGATGCGCTCGCTGCGCCCGTGGCCTGTGCTTTCCCATTCCACCCCACACACTTGTGACAAGAGCGTGCCCGTCCCGCGTCCCCGTCCCCTCCGTGCCACAGCAGGCTGCTCTGGCAGCAGGCAGGGAGCCTAGGCGCTGCCTGGACCTTGCCCGGCTGGGGGGATGCTGCCAGGCACGGCGCATTAGGCACGGGCTCTGCCTGGCGCTGCCTGCACTGTCAGAGGTGGCAACTGGGATTTCTTTTTGGCGTTTCCCAGTGGTTGGGTTGCGCTTTTTGTTTGTTTGTTCGAAACCTGTGTTGATTCTTGTCTGTCCTTAACTAGTCCCTGTGTCACCTGGGGGCAGTCCCCTTCGGGCCGGCTGCTCCGCGATCAATGCAGAGCTATTTGCACTATAGTAATACACACAATTGCACATAACTAAATGAATTAATATTTATGGCAAGGGGTGCTGATTCCCTTCTGGTGATTGCATTGTCAGGGGTTGGGTTATATTTTTGGGTTGGGTTTTTGTTTTGTTTCTGTGACTGACTCATTCTTTCCTGTTCCATTTTTTCCCTTTGCCTAATGTTGTTGTTCAAACCGATGGTGCATCATGTTACTAAGAACTTCCCTGGATCTTAACGATGTGTGGTTCTTATTAGTAAGCAGCCAGCAGGTGAATGGCAACTGTGGACCACCTCAGAGCCCTTTGGAGCTGCTGGTACCGAGGGGTTGTTCCCGGGACCGTCCCTGCAGCGATGCTGGGGGCACCATGCGGTGGGAAAACCCCAGTGCCAGGCGTTCCTCAGGACACTGCTGGTGCAAGAAAAGGGGGGGGGGCGGGGGGTGTGTGCATGGGGCTTTGTGGTGCAAGAGTGCCTGGAGGCACCAAGAAAGTGCTGGGACTGCCAGGAACTGTTTGTTTCAGGGTTTTTTTGGAAGAGGAGATGTGGTAGGATGTAGTGGAGCCTCTGGGGCTGTGCCTGGGATGGGGAGCGGGGGGGGGGGGGGGGGTCGCAGAAGGGCTAGATGCCACATTGCAGCATGGGCTTATGCCTGGTACCCTGGGCCAGCAGCACCCCAAGGCCAGCAGCAGGCACGACAGCTGGGACCTATCCAGCTGGGGTACTGGTGACCCCTGCAGGGCTCAGTCCTAGGGCAGGTGGCATAAAGGCAGCATAACCCCCACGCTGCCCCCAAACAGCACGGCAGAGCTGGTGGCAGAGGAGTGAAGAGCAAGGGTGGCATCCCCAGCACCAGCCCACCCCCACTGCGGTCATCCTGACCTAAACGAAGAGAGTCTTAACGAAGCAGCGTTTCTCAGTCACACGGTGCTGTAACAACCCTCTCCTCTCACCCAGGCAGGAGCTGCCGACTGTGCAGGGAGCTGCTCACTCCTATTTCAGTTACGGCACGGTGCCCGGGGCAGGACCAGCGCTCGCTGCTCCCCAGACCCACGCTGCTGCTTGGGGGCAGCCGGGTTCCCTGCTGGGTCGCGGCTGCGGTGGACAACGCTCTGGCCTCCCAGGCCGTGGTGGTCCACGTGCAGCAGGAGAAGCATCACTGGCCCCAGGCAGCTGCTGCTCCCCTCTGGCTGCAGCGTGGTTGTTATTCCCATCATTGGAATAATAAAGAATTTTTTTTCCAGTGGGTGTTTCCTGGCCTCCTTCGGAGTCAGCAGCTCCAGCTTAACCTGTGCTGGTCTCCTGTCTCTGCCACGGGGGATGGGCATGGGGAAGGGGGGGTGGTTTGTTCTCCAAAACCTGACCTGGAAGGTCTCAGTCCAGCCTGGAAAAGCCCATGGGCTGAGGGAGCAGAAGCAGGGGTCCCCATCACAGCTACAACCACCTTCTCTTGGCCTCCCACTGTACCCCAACAGCCACAGGCAAGGGGGAGACCTCAGGGCTCAAAACGGCAATGTCAAGGGCCTCCATCGCTGCATCGCTGCAGCCTGGCTCTGAACCACAGCCAGGGTGCTCAGCCCCCCACCCATGTCACCTGCAGCTGCCCACCCACACCCCCCCCATCCCAAACATACACCCAAGGCCGCCCCAGCCCCTGGCTGAGCCCAGGGAGACAAGGCAGTACAGGGCAAGGATGCAGCTCTAAGGAAGATCGGGAGATGCTCCAAGCCCTTGGCCTCCAGAGCAGCACGGTACCCGCTCTGCCACAAGCGTCCCCCCTCCACGCCAGCCCAGGGCACCCCGGCTGCTTCATCTCCTGCAAACGCATCCTCCCCACATTGCAAGCGCCTCTCCACTGGCAGTTTCAGCGCTTTATTGTCTGGCAGTCCTGCTACAGCACTCCACTGTCCTCCCCGTGGCCACAGCCGCAGGGGGGATCCGCTCCCTCATCCCCAGCATGGCACCGCAGTGTCCCTGGGAGCTGGAGGCTGCAGGAGCTGCAGCGGTCCGAGAACTGGCACTTAAGGAATTCTGGCTGGGGCCGCACGCTGCTCCTCCGTGCCGGGCGCAGGGAGGGGGCGTGTGGCCGGGCATGGCTGTGGTCCGGTCCCACTGGCCTCGCTGGGCTGGCAGCGTGGGTCACTTGATTTCAGTCATCTTTTAAAAACGTGGTTCTAAAAATGCCACTGATTCTGGGTTCTGACAAGATGCTCCTCTCAGCTTTGTTTCTCTTAAAAACACCAAACCCAAACCTTTCTTCCCTTTTATGAACAGTTTTCAATTTTGGCCAGAAATTGCTGTGCCCACCACTCCTCCAGGTCGATAGGAACAAAGTCTGAAAGAGAGGGGAGGGAAAGAGGCAAGCGTAGCAGCTGGAGCAGGGAGCAGAGCCCCAGGTGCTCCCCCTGAGCCATACTGTTTGCCACTGGAAAAAGTGACACCCCAAAACTTCCCTGACCCCTGCGCCCTGTCCCCAAAAGGCTGGTCTCTCTTCTTGGAGCCTTCTCGGCTGGGGCAAACCCCCCAGGCTGCATTCACAGCCCGTACCCCAGCTGCCATCAGAGACGCATGCTGTCCCCATCCCTGCTGCGCTCCGGCTCGCCCTGCTTGGCCCCGGCAGAGGCAGGTCCCCACGGCAGGGCCCGGGGGGGCTCCTCGCCAGCGCGATGTTGAACCCACCTTGGGGGCTGGAGAAGGCGTGGCTTCCAGAAGAGTCATCAGCCAGGCATCCTGCTTGCTTGGGCTCCTCTGGCAGGGCATGGCAGGACACCCCCAACACAGTGCAGGGGGCCAGCTGCCCCCCCCCCCAGCACTCCCCGAGCGGCCTCAGCACCAGCAGGACAGACCCAACCCAGCCCTCTGGTCATCCAGCACTGGGATCCTCCTCCTCCCATCACAGCCCTGCTCAGGTGCCCAGCTGAGCCCACACCAGCTCATCACACCCATGAGTGCCACCACCGCTTCCCACTTACTTTTCAGTCCGGGGTTGGGGGTTTTCTCTACGTACTGCACAGGGCCGCAGGCGCTCTCCCCGCTCCGGCTGCCGTCCAGCTGCTGCTCTACCTGCTGCCAGGCTGGGGGGGAAAGCGGGCAGCGGGTGGGTTTGGGATGGGGATTTCCCAGCCCTGGGGGGACTGTGGGAAAGGAGCAGGACCTGGTACAAGGGAGGGCAGCCGCCCAGGCCAGGGACCCCATCCCTGCCACTGAGGTCCCCAGCACGATGCAGCTGCCTCAGGAGGGACCCGGTGTCCTCCAGCCCTCCCCAGGACACAACAGCGAGTGGGTGCTGCCCCCCGGGACCCTCTGCCCTCACCTTCATAGATGAAGCGGACGTTTTCCTCGTGAGCCAGCGTGTAGCATTCCTCCGGGGCCGAGACCTGCTGCGGCAGCACCTGCGGCCTCTTGCCATTCACTCTGTTGAAGATGAGTTTCTGGGCTGGGCTGTTGAGGGAAGCCGGGGGGGAGGTGAGGGGGGACAGGCAGCTCTTCCCACCGCAGTTTGGAGCAAGGACAGGGGTTGCCCAGATGCCCCAGGTTGCCTCATGGCACGTGTACTTGCCCAGAGCCCCGGTCTGGCCAGGGGCACAGTTGCAGCTGGCCAGCCCTGCTGGCAAGGGAGGGGACCAAAAGGGACCCAGGCCCCTGGGAGAGGGGGTTCCTATGCAGGGAGGGGTGCCAGTGAGGGGAGCTCCCCAGGGAAAAGCACAGACTGCCCATCTCCCACCCATCCTCCAGCCCCAGCACCAAGCGCAATCCCTAAAATAAGAAATCTGCCACCAAAATTGCTGAAACATCAGGAAAATGGAAGTAAAGTCCAGTTGGGCACTGGGCAGGGGGATGTGCCGTGGTGCCATCCTCCACAGACCAAGCACCCCAGTTTGCTGGAGCAGCCCCCGACCCCCAGCACACCCCTGAGGCCCCCCAGGACTGGGACAACATCCTCTGCCAACTGGGAGCAGGTCAAGCGCCCTCGGAGCTGGGACCCCCGCGGGAGCAGGACACTAAAACCAGCGAAACCACGCAGATCAAAAGGAAAGGGCTGGGATGAGACTCATGGGCACGTGCAGTGCAAAACTTCAGTATTTTGGCTTTTCTGCCTAGTTTTGGGGCGGGACCTTTCTTCAACGGCCACGTTTCTCATGGGACAAAGTCTAAGGGGCCCTGGGAGTGCAGGACGGGTTACGGTTTGCAGGGCAGCCCCTGCCTGCACCTCCCCTGCCGGTTCTGCAGGCAGGGCAACGCACCCCAAACCACATGGCTGGGGGCAGCGGGCAGGCATCCCTGCCTGCTGCAGGCAGGGCAACAGCCGGGAGCGTGCCCAAGCAGCCTGCCCGAAGGGGAGCGCGAGCGCGGTGGCAGCCGCACTGGTTAATTAGGAAAGATGCTGGGAAGGAGGGGGGCTGGAGGGGGGGCTTTTCTCACCCTTTTCTTGAAGCTGGAGGAAACGGGCAGAGCGTGGTACAGGCCCCAGAGCGGAGCTGCCTGCTCTGCCAGGCCGCGCTTTGCCCCCACTCTCCAGCCCCGAAAGCATCTCCTGAGGAGCAGCAGCCATCGCCCCACCAGCTGCTTAAACCCCCTCCGACACCTGCCCAACAGCTCCAGAAACTGGGGAGCTTCACCCAAAAGCTGCTCTCCCCCCCCATCCCTCCCTTTAGGGACACAGGACAACCTCCAAACCCTGCCCGAACGCTGCCAGCCCCGGGGACCAGGCGGTTACACACCGGCCCCGGTCCAGCCGGGGGGGTTGTGCAATCGGTGCTCCCCGGGGCTGGCGGGGGGGTTGCACAACCCCGGCCCGGCCTGGTCCCCGGCTCAGCTCCGGCATGTGGGCAGCAGCACCCCGGGCAGCAGGCAGCCCCCCCCCGCCATGCCGTGCCGTGCCTCCCCGGGCGGGCAGCCTGCCGCTGCCTGCACTTTGCCCGCTCCACCGGCCACGAGTCCCGTTCCCGTCCTTTTTGGAAACAGCCTCTGCCCGAACCGCCGCGGGGAGGGAGGGTGGCACCAACTCCGGTGTCCGCCCCCCTCCTCCCCCTCCGAGGGGTGCCCCACGCCACGCGTGTACAGGCTCCGTGGGAGGCGGGCGGGGACTGGCAGCGCCGCAACCCCCCGCGCGTCCCGGCACGCGGGCACCGAGCGACGGCCCCCACCCCCCCCCCCACGCACACCCCCCCCCCAACCCCCCCGCGGCCCCTCCCCCGGCGGCGCGGCCCGGCCGCCCCGGTAACCTTTCCCCAAGGTCACGGCGGCCGCCGCCGCGGGGCTCACCTGGCGGGGGGCCAGGCACCGGGCTGCAGCCGGCCCCGCAGCTCGCCCAGCTTGCTGCTCTCCACCGCCTGCTGCGTCGGACCTGCGGGCGGCGGCGGGGCGTCAGAGCGGCCCGGGGGAAGCGGAGCGGGCCGGGGCCCGGACCCACGCAACCCCCCCCCCCCCCCACCTCCCTTCCCCTCCCCACGCGTGCAGTGCCTCCGGCCCCCGGTACCTGTGCGGCGCTGCGTGGCCAGCTTGCTGGGGCCGCGCGTCAGCGTGTACATCCTGCGGCCCCGGCACCGGCCCCGCCGCCCCCGCCCGAGTGCGGTGCGCGCCCCTCGCCGGGCCTTTAACGGGCCGGGCCGGGCCGGGCCGGGCGCCGCGACACGCCCCCGCCCTTAAAGGGCCCGCGCGGGACGGGCGTGGGGGGCAGCGGGGCCGTGCAGCCGGGGAGGGGGGCGTCTGCAGAGCTGCGGGAGGGACACGGGGGAGACACGCGTGGGAGGCGGTGGAGAGAGACGCGGGGAGGGTGGGAGACGTTGGGGAGGCGCGGGAGGCACAGGGGCGCACGTGGGAGGTGCGGGGGGGGGACGCGTGGGAGACGCGGGGAACATAAGGGGCACGCGTGGGATGTGGGGACGCGCAGGGGACGCGCACGGGACGCGGGGGGAACACGTGGGACGTGGAGACACACGTGGGACAGGCGGGAGACGTAGGGGGCACACGCGGGATGTGGAGGGCACACAGGAAACAGGGAACACACGTGGGACGTGGGGACACACAGGGAACACCCACGGGACACATTGAGGGTATGTGTGGGATATGCGGCTGACATGGGACATGCGCGGGACACATCGGGTGTACACCAGGGACGTGGGGACACACAGGGGTGAGGTAGGAGAGAGGGCACAGGAGACACGTGGGACAGAGCGGGCACAGGCACGCGGGGGACACAGGAGTCACCGGGAACACGGAGGGGACGTGCGCGGGGACATTCAGGAGCCAGGGGACACACAGGGGACACGTAGGGAGGTCACTCTTGGGACACACAGGACCCAGGCAATGGACACGCAGGGGATGGCGAGGGGGTGCTGAGGCAGGGGCTGAGGTGCCACCACCATGGGGACAGCGCTGTGATGAACCCGGGGAACCCAAGCCACGCACCCAGTGACCGCCGGGAGCCACGGGCCACCCCGCAGCGTGGGAAGCCGGGGTGGGCAGCCGCGTCCCAGCCGTCACAGTGACCTTTGGAGGCGTGCCAAGGTCTCCCCACGTGGCATGAGGCGCAGCTTCGGGAGATGACCCTGATCCAGTCCCTGGCCACCCTACAGGTGCCCGTGCCTGGGTGGCACCCAGAGTTTTGAGGACAGGCTGTGTGACGAACCCAGCGGGGACTTCAGGGATGCTCCAGCCTTGCTCCGGGGCACCAAAGCCACCACTCAACAGTGACCTTGGCCTTTCCACCCCACGCAGCCCTGCCAGGGTGGGAGGCAGTGCAGGAGGGTGCCTGGCCCCCCAGAAGAGCATCCTGCAAAGCAGGGCCTGATCCTGGGGTGCCAGGTACCCATGGGTGGCACACCGGGGTGCACCCCGCAGCCATCAGCCCCCACACAACTGCCCCCCAACCCCTCAGGGTGCGGCCCTCCTTACCGTGTTTAAATACAACTGTGACCCAGGGGGGCCCCACCACCCGCTCGTCACCTGCCCTGTCACCTAGGGGGGTTGTGCCTCAGTTTCCCCACCTGAGACCTGCCCGGGGTTTATAGGGCACCCGTGGGTGCACCGGCACAGCCCTGAGCCTTTCTGCGCTCGGAAGCCCTAATCCCAGATCCTCGGGTTCTGGCTGGATCCTTCCAGGCGTCTGTCGTTCGTGGGAGTCGTTGCAGAAGGGGGGGGGGTGGGGGTGGGGGGGTAGCTGTGAGCCCCGTGTGCCCAGGATTCATGCCGTGGGGTAATGCCGCTGTCCCACGCACCCTCATTTTCCTGGGGTGTGCACGCCGAGCCGCAACTAACTCCTGTTAGGGGTGATGGGACAGGGTGGGAAAGGCCCACGCGTGGCAGGAAAGCAGCAGCACCCACCGCCCCACGCCACCCCTGGGTGTCGGCTCCGCCCCGCAGTCACGCGTGGGAAGGCTGAGTGCCGGCGGGCCGGCAGGGTAGGCAGCGGCGCCGCTGGTGTAGTGGTATCATGCAAGATTCCCATTCTTGCGACCCGGGTTCGATTCCCGGGCGGCGCAGAACTCCAACTTTCATTTTGTGTGGGGTTTTTTTTTACACCCCCGTGGGATGCTCCACCCGCGGCGCGTGGGGGCGGTCCCCGTGGGGGCGGCTGGGACTTGTAGTCCCCGCACTGCAGCCACCGCCCTCTCCAGCCATGCAGGCGCCGGCGGCGGCGGAGCGCAACAAGGGCCCGATCCTGGCGGTGCTGCGGGAGTACGCGGGGCCCGGCGCCCACGCGGGACCAGACGTCCTGCGGGTGCTGGAGGTGGGGGCGGGCGCGGGGCTACACGCCGCATACTTCGCCCAGGCACTGCCGCAGACGCTCTGGCAGCCCTCCGACATCGACCCCGGGGCGCTGCGCAGGTGAGCGGGGAGCACGGGGTGGGGGGGCCCTGGGGGCACAGCCTGCAGCCCCTTCCCCTCCCGACGGACCCCCGGCCGGAGTGCCCGGGCTCCCCAGCTCGGTGCTTATTTTTAACCAGAAAAGACCCAATACTGAACCCTGGGACAGCCCAGGCTCCCGGCTTGATGCTTTCTTTTTTTCCAGGAATAAAACAATACTCAAGAGTCAGGCAACCCAGGCTCCCCACATTGATGCTTTATTTTTTTTTTCCAGAAAAGACTCAATATCCAATTCCCAAATAGCCCAGGCTCCCCAGCTCCGTACTTCGTTTTTCCCAGAAAAGCCCCAACATCCATCTCTCCGCCAGCCCACCCCACTACAGAGCGACTCCCGCCTGCAAAGCGCCCAGCCGTGCGCTGCGCTCACCCTCCCCTTATCCACACGCGGCTGCGATGCTCTGCGGCGATGCCGGGCCTGACGCCCAGCTCACCGGGACGCCCCGGTGGGTCCCACCGGTGCGGTGGGTGGCTCGCACCCCACTCCCAGCACCGTGCCGCTCTAGCGAGCCGCGTCGGGCCGCGTTTATTTGCTCTGTGTCGGCGCATGGGGGTCCGGCCACGACCAAATGCCCATTCCAGGCATCGCAGCGCTGGGCTGGAAGGGTTCGGTTTCCATTCGGGAAACAAAAATAAACCCCGGCTCTGCAGCACGGGGACGAATTCCCCCACAGAAAAAAAAAAGCCGGTGGGGAAGTGCCGAAATCGGGGCCTGTCCAGGGAGGGTGGCAGCCGGCGTCCTTCCCACCCGTCACCTCTCCGGCGGCAGCACCCAGCACGCGCTGCCCCGGTTAAAAATAATCCCTGGGTGCGGGGCCGCGAGGCTGCGGGTCCCTGCTCTGCTGCCTCGTGCACTGAGCCCCCGCTGGTAAATGTGCCGAAAAGGGCATAAATCCCACCAAACCCACGCGGCACTGGTGCAGTGGTACTGGCAGAGTGCAGGCAGCCCAGGCGCAGGGGTGCAGGCAGCGCTGCGGGCAGCCCGGGCACGTGGGTACGGGGCGGCGTGCAGGCAGCCGGAGCATGTGGGTGCTGGCAGTGCTGCAGGCAGCATGGGTGTGCGGGCAGCCCCGGCGTGTGAGTACAGGCAGCGTGCAGGCAGCCTGAGCACAGGGCAGCATGCTCCAGCTGCCCTGCTGAAAGGCAACAGTGAATTAGGATTTTTTTAGGTGCTGGGGTCTCTCGATCCGTGTGCCGCCAGTGCCCTGGCAGCCCCCCCAGCAGCCCTGGCACCCTTTGGCCTCTTGCAAAGCTTGGTGATACCAGACACACACACACACACACACACACCCCGCCCCCCCCCCTTTGCAGAGCTCCCTGGCTGTGTTGCAAGCACAACCTTGTTAGTAGACATCAGAGACTCCACCTGGGAGATGCTGCCAGCAGGCAGGTTTTGGGTCTGCCTGCAGCGGGTGCTGCTGGGGGGCATGTTGGGGGGCGGGGGGGGCAGCGATGCCCCGGCTGGGGTTGACGTGGGGTTTGGTGCCCACAGCATCGCTGCCTACGCGGAGGCCATGCGGGTGCCCAACGTGCTGCCCCCCATCCTGCTGGATGTCTCGCAGGGCTGGGAGACGTGGGGGGGCACCCAGCCCGCCACCCTCGACCTCCTCGTCAGCATCAACATGATGCACATCGCGGAGCTGCGGTGCACCGAGGTGAGCGGGGCAGGGCTGGAGCCGCGCCAGCCCTCGCCGGGACCCCGTCCCCTGCTCTGGGGGTGCCAGGGCCGAGGAGGGGGCTCCTGGGGGGGTGTCCCCAGTTCCCTGACCTGGTGCTGGGGACCTCTCTTTTTCCCCAGGGCCTGTTCAAGGGTGCTGGGGTGCTGCTGAAGCCCGGAGGCGTGCTCTTCACCTACGGGGTGAGTGCTGCTCAGCCGAGCACCCGTCCCGGGGCGGGAGCATCCCGCCAGGCGTGGGGTGTCCCTGGGGATGCTGGGGGGGTGCAGATGGGACGGCAGCTCCAGGCATGGCTTGTGGGGGGGCTGGGGAAAGCAGAGGGTTCAGCTTTGCGGGGGGGAGCTCAGCCTTTTGGGGCACGTGCTGAGCCCTGGATGGGGCTGCTTTGGCTGCTGGCCCCCAGGACGGGAGGGATCCTGTCCTCCCTCACCCCATCCAGGGCGGGGTCCGGGGGGTGCTGGGACCTGTGGTCCCTCTCAGGGGCCGTGTCCCTTCTCGCTTTGCTCTGTGCACGGTGGGGACAGCAACCCATGGGCTGGGGGGGCTCAGGGAGACACACGATGGCTCGCGCCCACAGCTCCCGGCTTCGTGTCCCGACAGCCCTACGCCGTGGATGGCCGGATCAGCCCCCAGAGCAACGTGGACTTCGACCGCAGCCTGAGGCAGAGGTAGGAGGGGGAGCTGGGGGGGGCCCAGGGCTGCTGGTGGCCTGTCCTGCCCGTGCTGCCTGTCCTGCCCGTGCTGCCTGTCCTGCCCGCAGCCGCAGGGAGCCCCCTGCCAGCACGGTCCTTCAAGAGGACCGCAGCCAGGGGGAGCCCCCCCCACACCTGGAGGCACCCCTGGGAGACGGGGGTGCTTCGGGGTGCGCGGGGGCGAGATGTCCATCTGGCTGACCCACGCCTCCCTCCCCCGCAGCAATCCCGCCTGGGGCCTTCGGGACACGGCGCTGCTGCGGCAGCTGGCCGAGGCCAACGGGCTGCGCCTGGAGAGGACGGTAGGTGCTGGGGGCTGCGGGGGGCACAGTCCCCACACCGGTGGGGACCCCCCCGACCCCTGGCTCTGGGCTTCCAGGTGGACATGCCGGCCAACAACAAGAGTCTCATCTTCCGCAAGCAGTAACCTGCCCCGACGGCACCTCCCGGCACGGCCGCCCCCCCCTCATTGATGTCTCCTCGAGGGGTCGCACCGTCCCCGCGCCGGTGCCAGCCAGGGTTGGGGACAGCAGCGATGGGACGGTGCCCCACTCGCCGCAGCTGGGGCTGGGCTTGGCTGGGGGGTGCCTGTCTCCCCCAGCCCCTTTGGGGCTCCCTTTGTAATGGGGTGCCCCAGCCCGGCCCAGAGATGCCACTGCAGCTGCCACAGGCATGCCACATAGGCATGGGGGAGGGCACAGCACCCCTGGGCATGGGGGGACACTTCTTGCTCTATGCCAGTTTCCCCGGAGGATGCTGTGCCAATGAGGGGGGGACCCGTCCCCCTTCGACCCCCCCACCCTGGGACTGTGCTGCTGCTCCCCCAAATAAACTCTGGGGCTTTGTTCCCCCCAACCCCAGCAGCTCCTTGATGCTTTCAGCACTGACAGTGGGGGGGGGGCATCCCCAATCCCCCCTCCCAGCACCAATGGAGGGGTCAGATACTGTACCGGGAGCACCCAGGGGTGCTGCACTGGGCCCGGGGCTTCAGTGCGGTGGGAAGGTTTTTATGGGTGGGGAGTCCTGGCTGACCTCCCACCCCTCTGCAACCCAACCCAGTCTTTTATTGCTGCTGTCCAGGCTGGGGGTGTACGGGGAGGGGGGGGCACACGGCAGATAAATTACAGGGGAGGTGGGAGCTGGGCTGGGGCTCAGCATGGGGTTGGGGGGGGGGGGGGCTACACAACAGTGGCGATCTCTAGATACAAGCACTGGTGCGGGGGCTCCCCCAGGCTGCCCCCCCTCCAGGGTGGGTCTGCGGCCCCCCCACATCGGCATGTCCTGGCTCTCCCCTAGTCCTGGAAGCGGTTCAGGAGGTCGCAGGTTTTCTTCTCCATCAGCTCGTAGATCTTCTTCACCCGCTTGTCGTTGGCCGCCCGGACGTAGCTGCTGGGGTCGAGCGTGGCCATGCCGTCGTGCACCTCGCCCATGATGATGAGCGGCCCGTCCTCCGCCGTCATGTTGGGGCAAGGGCAGCTCCAGTCCATGTCGGTCAAGGTCACTTCCAGGTACTTGATGTTGAAGAACTTGAGACCCATCTTCTCATCCTTGAGAACGTCCTCGAGGGCGAAGCGGGCGATGCCAGAGTCCTGGTCCTCCACAATCTCCATCAGCCGGCCCACGATGGCGAAGTCGCTGCGGCAGAGGCTCAGCACCATCTTGCTCTTCAGGCGGCAAGCCTTGCACTGCAGGCTCTTGGGGAAGGGGCAGACGTCCTCGCAGGTCTCCTTGCTCTCGAAGTTGTTGGTGTTGCCCTCGCAGCCGCCGTAGACGAAGGAGTGGCACTGCTTCAGCAAGTGGTTGTACGCCCAGCGGGGCTCCCAGTTCTGGCAGGGACCCTGCACCATGGGCAGCAGGCAGGTGGGGCGGGCGCTGCCCAAGCAGGCAGCCCGGCACTCCTCGTAGGTCTCAAAATGGTTCCTGTTGGCCCCGCAGCCCCCGTAGCGGAAGGTGAGGCAGGAGCCCTGCTTGGCATCGAAGTGCCAGCGCACCTCCAGGGCCTCGCACCGCCGCCGGTCCGGCTCCTTCAGGCACTCAGCGCTGGGGAAGGGCTGGGGGCTGCCGGCTCGCGGGGTCCCCCCCGGCTCCCGCTTGACCACCGACAGCGGGAAGTCGGCGCGGAGCAGCCCGGCGGCGTTCCTGGCCGTGCAGGTGTAGATGCCGGCGTCCTCGTGGCGGGCGTTGTAGATGACCAGCTGGCCGATGTTGGTGACCACCACGTTGCCGTACATCTGGTCCGGCCGCATGATGAAGTTCTCCTCCCGCTCGCTCTGCTTCTCCCAGGTGATGTCCGGCCGCGGGCGCCCACTGACGTCGCAGCGGAAGCTGACGGTGCCGCCGGCGCGCACCGACTGGTGGAAGGGGTTGCTGTAGAGGGCGGGGGGCACCGGCACCTCGGGGCCGGCTCCCGGCGTGGGACGCGCCGTCGTCTCCTGCGGCACGGGGCTGGTGTCGGGCCAGGTGAAGATGTGCTTGCAGGGGACGGTGGTGAGGCGGGTGCCGCGCAGGCACGCCTCGGCGTCCATGTAGCACTTGTTGTAGTAGGTGAGGCCGTCGGAGGCGCAGGTGAAGTTGGGCTCCTTCTCGCAGCGGTCCTTGCACTTGCAGACGGGCTGCCCGTCCCAGATGTCGCAGTCGGAGCCCTGCTGTGCACACACGAAGCTCTCGCAGGAGGCTGCCGGTGCCAGCGCCAGCGCCGGCAGGCTGCCGTCGGCGAAGCGGGCGGCCACGCAGCTCCGCAGCCCGCACACGTTGGTGCAGCATTTCTCAAAGCCTTCGCAGTCCTGGCCAGGAGAGAAAGAGGAGATTTGGGGACGTCATGGAGGTCACCACCGTGCTGTGGCTGTGGGTGCTGTTCCCACCCTCCTTGTGGGGCTTTCGGGTGGGCTGGTGTCCCCATGCAGCCCTGTGCACCCTCAGCATCGCTGGGCTCCAGGTAAGAACCGGACTTCCCTGGCACGGCTGCACCAGCCCCAGCCCAGCCTCAGCCCCCCCCCCCCCAGGATGCTTAGGGGTGCAGTGCGGTGATGACGGCCCCTCCCCCCCCCCTCCCCTGGCACACAGCATCTCACTCCTCTCAGCTTTTGCTGGCTGAGGGGGGGCAGAACTCATTGCACAGGTGGATTGCAAAGGAGTCTCCCCCTGGGTCCAGGCAGCCCTAACCAGGCTGGAGGTGCTGGTGCCGCGGTGGAGCCCGGAGCCGGGGCTCTGGGATGGGCAGCCTGGTCCGTGGGTGGGCTCCTGCCCTCAGGGGAAAGGGAGGGGGGGCAGGGGAGGCTGTTCACTGTCTGATGGGGGTCCCTGTCTCAGCACACCCATTCCCTTCAGCCCAGCCCCTCGGCTGGGTGGGTAGGAGCATTCTGGGGGTACACAGAGGGCGTGTCCTGGCCATGGGGCATGGCCCGAGGGGGGGATATGGGGGGGTCTACAAGCAATTTCTTTGCCTGCTTGAGAGGCTGGGGAGCGGCCCTGGGGCACCCCTCATGCCAGCCAACAGCAGAGACTTGGGGGGACAAAGTTGCAGCCAGGCTGAGCCTGTTGCACCGAAACATCTGAACCGGCTGCGCCACGGGGCACGGGACCCGTACCCCAAAGCATCTCCCTCGAGGACCTGGGGATGCCCCCCCTGCCCCAGCCCCATCCCCACCCCCGCAGCCCCCCCGCTCACCTGGTCGGCCTGGCACTCCCGCTCGCAGGTGCTCTGCGCGTCCACCCAGAGGTTGGGGTTCAGCTGGTTGGGGCAGACCCCCAGGTGCCGCATCCTGCCCGGCTCCAGGCTCAGCCCGGCCGCCGCCGCCAGCAGCGGCAGGAGGAGCGCGACGCCCATGGGGACACGCTGCCGCCCGCCCGCTCGCCGGCCCCGGCCCGGGTGGCCAAAATTCCCACGAAGAGGCATCCGGCCACCCCACGCCACCGGCCTGGCTTGTTGGCGAGGGCTCGGGATAAATCACATTCAGGATGGAGGGGACGAGGGAGAAGGCGTGCGGGCGGGGTGGGGGGGGACAAAGAGGAGGAGGAGGAGGAGAAGGAGGAGGAGGAGGAGGGGACCCCACCTCTGCCCCTCAGCACGCCCAGCGCCCGCCGCTCCGCCGCTGCCGCCCGCCGCCTCCATCCATCGCCGCCGCTCGGCTCCCGGGTGCCGGGGACGCGGCGGTGGCAGCGGCTCTTGGGCGGGAGGGGCTCGTCCGTCCCCGGCGAAGGGGCGAGTGGGGTGGAAGGGGAGGACGGGAAGGTTGTAATCTGAATCCCCTCCCTTCCCACTGATGTTTCTGGGTGTTTGGAATGGGAAAGGCGCTGACCTCAGCCTCTAACCCCGGCGAGCCCAGCGATCGGCTGGGCAAACACGGGGGGGAGATCAAAGGCAGACTGCGGAAAGTCTCCAAAGAGTGAAAGGGGAGGGGGGGAATGGGACACAAAAAAACCCCTGCCCGGCCCACGGAGCCGAATTCCTGCAGGATGAGAAAACAGCCAGAGCCTGTTGTCCCCTCAGACGGGGCTGCCGGTGGGACACACGCGGAGCCCACGCTGCGGGGCCGCTGGGGACCCGGCTGGCCTGGGAGCCCCTCACCCCACACCCCGCCTCTGGGCACCCACTGGGCGAAGGCCGCCTTGTGCCCAGGAGCGGGGTGCCAGCACCGGCATGTGTCCATCCCGCTCGTCCCCGCTCGCCGGCCAGCGTCCCACCGGTGCCGCGCTGCCAAGCACAGGCCCCTCGGCTGCCCCGGCAGGGTGGGTGCCCACCCAGCCCCCCCGGAGGGGCTCACCCAGCCGACGGTGGCTCCCAGCCCTCCCTCCCCACTGATTTACAGCCAAGCTTTTTAAACTGGCTGTTTTTTCTGAGCTGGAAGGCAGCGCCTGGCCGTGCCAGACCCTGGCGGGACTGCTCCGGCACGCTGTGCCTGGGCTTCAATCCCGCCGCTGCCTCCGCGAGCACGTCCCGCAGCCGGCCCTAAGCTGGCAGGAGCCGGCCCTGGCTCCCCGGCCAGATTTCCCTAATCCCTGGTGGAGACTGACCTGCGGCAGGAACATTTCATGGCATTTCGGGAGCATTAACTCTTCCGTGACCCATCTGCCTCCTCGGGGTCTGCAGCTCCTGGGAAACAGCAAACCCGCCCCAGGGGGTTTTGCCCCAGGGGAAGCAGCTCAGCACCTCCAGCCTCCCCTCTGCAGGGATGCAAACTGGGGGGGGGGGGGGCAGGTGGTGGAGGGGGGGTAAAAAAAGGAGGGAGCCTTTTCTTGAGATTTTGGGGGAGGGAACCAACCCATCTGCACCCCGAGGTGTTTTTGCATGTGATGGTTTGGTGCTCCCCCCCCGCCCACGGCTCTCAGGGGAAGCCCTGCTGCACTGGACCAGGCATTTCAGGGGGGCTGGTGCGAGCAGGACACAGCCGCAGTGCCCCAGCACGCTGACCTCCCGACGGTGCCGTTGGCACAGCGCCGTGACCCGCAACCGCCACCGCTTCGCTGCCCGAGCGGCCGCCGGGGCCGGCAAACGGCTGCGCTGCCAGCAGCTCCACGCCGGGGCTCTCCTGGGGCCTGAAATCGGAAATCACAGTCAGGCCCGACATGAGCTCACCACGACAACGCGTGGAGGACCGATGCGTGTCCCGTGGCCGTGCCCATGGGCCAAGAACCCACCCGAGGGTCCGGCCAGCCCTGGATGCGGAGGGGAGGTTGCTCTGCCCTGGGACACTTGCGGGGAGGCCGATGAGATGTTTTGCAAACAGGACGGCCGGGTGCAGGAGCCGCTGGGGGCCGTACCCTGCCTGCCCTGGCAGCCCGGAGCCCCCCGGACTCACCTGGCCACCCCAGACACCGGCTGCAGAGTGGGTGCTGCCAGCACCTGGCTGCCTGCAGCAGCGTTACGCGTGGAGATCTCCAACCCCAAACCCACCTCGCTCCGGCCGGGAAGGAGCTTCGCAGGCTGCCGCAGTGCCTCGGTCCCCAAGGATGCACCCTGGGGGCATAGAGCCACTTCGGGGTGCACTTGGGGTGCCCCAGGGTCCTTCCGAGGGTGCTGCTGCAGGAGGGAAGGGGAGAAAAGAAAACCTGGAGCCCAGCTTTCGCCCACCCCTGCGCTGGGGTCCATGTGGTCACAGCAACGTGGTCTGAGAAGATGCCAGCACTGGGGTTTGGTCGCTCCTGCCCTGGCAGCCCCTCTCTGGAGCTGGGGGAGCAGCCCCCGAGGGGTGGCCCGTGCTTCACACAGGAGCCCAAGATGCCTCGTCCCCGTGTCACCGAGATCCAAAGTGGGACGAGTGCCTGCTGGGAGCCTTTGCCTCGGCGGCACGAGGCCGGCCGGCGGGATGCTGGATGCCGCGTGGTTGGAAACACAGCTCCCAAGGACCCGAGCCCCTCACCCATGACCCTGGACCAAGCCCACGACAGACTTTCAGCAGGTAAAGGCTTAAAGCAGCCAGAACTTCAGGCTCTCCCAAACTGTTCACCTCCATGTCCAAGCACTCACCGCACCCCAAAATGGGGTTTTTTGGGGTCACTTTCAAAGATCCCATGCACAGATGTGAGTTTTATGGCTCATCTTCTCCCTTCAATACAAGGGAGCGCAGGAAGGGGCTCAGGGCCGTGTCCCCCCTCTGACAGCACCCTGCACCCAGGGAGCAGGGCTCCTGCCCCATCGCTGCACCCACGGGTAGCTGCACCCTCATTTTCAAGCATCTCGGGTGCAGTCAGACGGAGGTCACCATTTCCTCACAGCCTGCACAGTACAACCCCGCAGGGACAGCAGGACCAACCCAAGACACCCTCAAATCGGGAAGGTGGGTTCAGATAAACGCACCCAACTAGGATAGACCTGAACCAGCTCGGAGCAACCTGCTCCCTCCTCTTCCTCCAAGAAAGAGGGACCTCTAAAGCTCTCCTAGCCTTTCCCCGACGGCCGTTCAGGCTGTGCGGTGTGTTTTCCTGCCCCGCTCTTCCCGAGCAGAGCCAGCTGCAGCAAAGGCAGCTCCTGCTGCTCCAGCGTAATGGGCTCCGGCTGTCCGTACCCCACCTGAAACCACACACAGCCTTTGTTTCGGCTCTGCTGGCAAGGGGGAACAGACACTTCCAGAACCCCCTGAAAAGGAGACCAAAAAAAAAAAAAAAAAGTCTCTGTGACTCTTCCCTGACCAGGCTTTCACCTTAGCTCCAGGGTTTTCCAGGCTGCAGACACTATCTCATTTCCCCCCCTGCCCCCTCCCAGCCCCAGCAATTACTACTTAAGCTGTTAAAACAAGCGTGGCCAGTCTGGTACGAAGTGGAAAATCTGATCCTAGGGAAGCGAGCAGGCAGGGGAAAAGGCAGGTCAAGGGGAGGTGGGCTGGGAGCGAGAGACAGAAGTTTCCCTCCAACCCAGGAGCAAACCCTCTTTCTTTGGAAGCTTAATAACCCCCCCAAAAAAAAAAACCCCAAAACTGGGAGATTTTAGGGGAAATAAAAGGGTGAAGGCCCAGTTGATGCCTCTGGATGCCAAGCCCAGCAAAAGCCCGATGTGACAGGGGTGCCCCAAGCTCCCTGCAGCATCTTTTCCATTTCAAGGTCACATTTCAGCTTGTTGCAGCCTGGGTAGGACGGGTGAACGCCGCTGCAGCTCCCCGAGATCGCCCGGACCCAAACAGGTGATTTAAGGCTTCGACTGTACGTGCAAAACCCGTCCCCATGTACCGCGCACAACCCCACGCAAGCCCCTGGGGAGCCTGGCTTCCTCCAGCCACCCACCGCACCCCATGTGTTGCAGACCAGTCTGTGTTTTCTTAGAGCTCCGCTACCCCAAAATTAGCAATTCTGTGAGAATCGAGCCTTTAACGATACTGATTTAGCTTCTGCGTATACAGAGAAAGGCAAAACCCCCAGCAGAGCCAGGAATCGTGACTTTTAAGACTCCCCAGAAAATGTAATACGAGTTATTTTGTGGACGATCTAGAAGTGGCAGTACACACCTGCACCGCAGGCTGCCCCAAATCCCCAGTTTTGGGGAAAACCACCCCCTTTTCCCTTCAACCTCTTCCCAGCCCACACAAAAATCGATACAACTTCTCCACCTTTCAGTTGGTAGTTCAAAACAAACAAACAAAAAAAAGACTTTAATTTATACAAAACAAAACCATGTATAATCAGTTGAACAACATTGACTGTACAAAGGAATAAAAAAATAAAAGGATAGTCAAAAAAACCCAAAACAACTCAGGAATGGTACAAGTGTTGGAGAGCAGCTACAGACTAGTGTTGACATCAGATGGAAGAATCTTTTCCTTTTAAATAAAATAAAAAAAAAAAAGTTTTTTGCTGAGCAATCGCTCCAGGTGAATCTTTCATCCTCACTCTGGACAGGATCTGTTGAGACGTTACAGGGTGGAAAAAAAAAAAAAAATAATCAACTGCAGGGAAAAAGGCGCGGGGAGGCGTCACACGTGGCAAAGCCAAACCAAGCAGAGGTACATCACGTTTTTCTCGGCATGCAGCAGCTTTGTGATTTCAGAAAGGAAACCTTCATCCCTCTTCGCCCCGCGCACCGGTGCCCGGGAGCGGCCCGGCGAAGGGGCCCCGCAGTGCCCGGATGATGTTTTCCAGGAGAAAAATCGCCTTTTGCGGGGCCGATCACCTGTTGGCCGTATATCCCCGGGCTGCTGAGCCAGCGATTGTCTTCTGCTGTGTGTTAAGTGATGGGAAACAGGTGCCAGCCATCCCAGACAGGTTCTCCAAATCCCCCGGCCTTCACGCCACCGTGCCGAGCTCGGCTGCGGCTTTGCTCTTGAGCCAAAGCACCACTACAAAGGATTCTTCTCCCCCTCCTCCATCTGCCTGGGGTTTAATTCTCTCCTCGCTCATTTGAGCTGGGCAATAAAGCACGCTAGAGACGAGCCAAGAGACCGACCCCCGTATTGTATTTTGTCCTGCAGAGCGGGGAGGGGGACCGGCTCCTTCACCTCCCAAGTCAGCTCAGAAGCAAGGGGAAGGAGACGTCCCCCGGGGAGGGATGCGCCCCTGCCCGCTGCCTCAACAAAGCGGGTCCGTCGGCCGCGCAGGAGCCGCTGCGGCTTCATTCTGCCCGTGCAATGCAACAAGCTGCTCTGGGAGGGGTGGGAGACGAGCAAGCCCAGGCCTTGCGGAGTTGCTAACGCCAGGAGGAAGATGGCAGCACTGTACCGGCTGGTCTGGCTGAGGAGGAGACCAGCCCAGCACAAGGAAAGAGTAATTCACTTTCTACCACGCTACTCACAATCTACACATCCTGGCCGCCTACAAGAATCTGTTGACATAGCTTAGTCCCACTGCCAAGCCCTGCTTAGCTTTTGCGGGAAGGGCTGGGCACTGTTTCTAAGTTTCCAGGTGAATTTCCAGCAAAGATCAGCCACGGGACGAAGCCGGGGAAGCACACGCCCTTGCTTGACGCAAGATCTTCTCCCACAGCATGTGCACATCTCGAGCTCTTGCCGCTGAGCACGCTCGCCCCTCTAAAATCCAGGAGTTTGCTTTCCCGATTTCCCGGGCCTGCCATGGAGCCAAGTGCATTTGCCACGACAGGACCTGGGGATCGCTCTTTTCCCACACAAACTTTTCACCTTCCCAGTCCCTTGCTCCTTCATGCTCCAGCAGGAAAAGCCGCTTCCGTCCTTTCCCCACTTTCATCCAGGAGGAGCCGCAACAACACTAGCTCAGGCAGAACGTCTTTGGAAAAAGCAAAGCAAGAAGCAGCTGGGATTCGGGGGCTGTCGCACGGGGTGGTGTGGTGGATGGAGGGTCTCCGGAAGCGACGGCCAAGGTTTTGCAGCAATAAGGGACAAAATTCAGCATATTCAGCGTTTTTCCTCTGCTTTAGGCACGATGCTTCAACCCTCTGCTCCTCAGAAGGCGCAAAGCGAGCAAGGTATCAGTCTGACCTCAGAGCTCTTTGTCCTGCCTGCCAAAAGCAAACCCCGAGACCCCGGCCTCTCCGCTCTGCCCCTCGATCCATTTACATCTCACCCTGCCTTCGGCTCTCACAAGTTTTAGGGAATGATCAGAATAAAGCAGCTTGGGGTTTGTTACGCACGAATTGTTCTTTCCTTCTGCATATGTAGTATTTAAAAAAACCCAGCACAAGCCGAGGTGGTGATTGAAAGTCTCTTAAAGCATTTGTATATTTTCATCGGAAACTCTTCCACTTCTCCCCTTTTGCTGACACTGGGAAAGTTAATCCAGTGCTTGTATTTACATGGCTGCATAAAATTTTCCCTGACTGCTTCTTAAAAAAAACCTTAAAAAACAAGTGAGATATATATATATGTATAATATTTACATAAATAAATGAGGAAGGCAAGCAGACTGCCTCCTTCCCCTTTTCAATTGGCCAACTCTTGCCTTGTTTTCTTTGTTTTTGGCAACAGCAGGTTAACATCCCAGTGAAAACTGTCATTACTCCCCTGTCCCCATTTTTTCCCCCCCCTACATCCAACGATTACTATTGCACCAGCAATCTGTTCAGGAGTCCAAGAGTTAAAGTTGCAGCACAGACTCTCCTTGCCTACTCCCTTAAGCCTCTCAATCTTCCATTAAATCCATTTCTCCATCGAGACTGGATGGGCTCTTTTCCCCTTCCCCCCTCCCCAACCCGGCAGCTGCTGAATTTTCCACCCCAAAGCCCAAAGCATTCTTGGAGGGTCACTTGGCAGAGTCCTCTCCCCGCCAGCGCCGCAAGATCCAGCCGGCACCCCGCTTCGTACGCGAAGCCAAAACGTGAGCACATTCCCAATGCTTGCGCGAGCCATCGGAAAAAAAAAGCAACCGTGGCCCATCCGAAAGGATCCAGTCGAAAAGGGTTAAGTGTGCAAACAGCTGTACATCGGTGGGTGGGTGTGGATACGTTAGAAGCTCACGGCGTGTCCATCCTGCTAAGAGATCTTGCAGTTGTTGCGTGAGCAGTTCTGTGGGGGGCTCTGGGGTGGACGAATGGATTTGGATCTCTTCAAGCTGTTACCTTTGCTGCCGCTCCCACCCCCGCTGCTGGCCAAGGAATACGACCGGCCATGCATCATCACCGCGTTCATCCCGTTCGCCATCGAGAAGGATTTCAGGTGACTCTTGATGGTGACGGGCAATGGCAGCTTGTCGATGAGGTGGACTGGGGTGCAGGAAACAATGGCTCGGCAGCACAGGTCCTGCAAGCTGAACACTGGTGGGAGAAAAGACCAGACAGTCAAGGGACAAGAGATGTCAAGGGCTGCCTTCTCCCTACAGCTACCCCTGATGCTGTGCAGCTCCTGCTCCTTTGGGGAGAGAAGCTAATAACGATTGCACAGGAGCCTTGAACAGGGAGCAGATTAGTTGGGACAAAAGCTTGGGAAACTCCAGGTAAGCTCTGCCTTAGAGGCTAGTGCTTTGCAAGACACCAGCTTTGGTGTCAACACGGGGCTCGGATGCCACCACCCCTCCTCTCTGCACAGTGCCTGTGCAGGCAGCGCCTTGCTCACAGCCCTGCCAGACACTTGGGCTTCTCAGGCCATCCTTTGGCAACCAGAAGGACATGCCCAGGGAAGGAGGCAGCAGGGTGAGTGAAGCAGGACAGTCTCGCTTGGGACCTGCTCGAGGAGCAGCAGCCACGGGGCAAGCTCTCTGCAGAGTGCCTGCAGAAACAGAGATCCCACCAAGCCAGGAGAAGGCTCTGCCCTTTCAGGCTTCCCAGTCGTCCTCTGAGCTCAGCGTTCATCATGCGGGCATGCTTTGGGAAGTCTGCTTGGAGGGGACTTCCCAGGAAGTGGCCACACGAGGGCACGCGTTCACCTCCAGCCGGCTGCCAAAGCCATGCTGCTGCTCCCAGCAGGCAGCACCGATTCCCAAGTCCTGCCTCTGGAAGAGGTTCAGGACAGGCCTGAGAATGCAGCCCAGCTCCTGCTCCCCATCCTTCCGCGAGCCGGAGACAGTGGCATGGCAGCCAGGTCAGGGGCAGGAGTCCTGGCAGACAATTTGGTGACTGGGGCTAGCAAACAGGATTCTCCCTCCCTCCCTCGCGAGCAGGAGCCGAGGATCCACATGAAGGCAAGGTCACCCCAGGAATGCACATCTGCTGCTGCTCAGACTGCCGGGGGGCACGCTGCTACCTTCAGCCAGGAACGTGGGACCTGAGACTATTTTGCTTCAAACGCAACAGGCTGAGAAGTAATGCGGAGTCTGTTTGCGGTTTGCCGCGCTGCAGCACGCGTGCCTGGATATATGGAACACCCCAGCCCACGGCCACATGCTGACAGCAGGGATGTGATTTAGCCCCTTTCACCTCCGTGGGCTTCCATGTCCCTCCAAAACAGGAGGGACAGGCTCAGGCAAGGGTAAGGACAGAGGTGCTTATGCTTGGATTCATCCCACACAGCCACCTGACCGAAGTACTTTCAAGTTGTGAGCTTAATTGCCCTCAGCCTCATCCAGAATAAGTGGAGAGGTGTAGGATGTCCCGGAGCAAGTCAGATCCTGGACGTGCTGAACTGCCCTCTGGAGCTGCCCATCCCTCACCGCTGCCTGCCGGGTTCCTGTGCTAGTACAGGCAGCTTGTTGGGGCTCAGCTTCAGCTTGTCTGACCCGAGGCATTTCTCCACGTCAGGTGCTTTCAGCTCCCACAGTTACTAATAAACACGCCTCCCACCGAGGCAGTCAGTCCTACCCCTCCATTTCAGCCCAGCCATCTCTCATGCCTTCCCCACGCTCAGCATCTTGCTCACTACTGACCTCTGTTGGGTCTCCAGATCTTCTCCATGCCGTGCCGCATGAGGACGATACGGGACAACTCTGTGAAGGACTCTATGACATTGAAGTTGCACAGGGGGCTGACCTCAAAAAACGTCATGCAGTTCTTCTCCGCGTAAGCCCGGGCCTGCTCCGTGGGCACCTGCCGTTTGAAGGCGAGGTGAAGCCTGTTGCCCACCAGGATCCGAGGGACACCTGGGGCATGCTTAAAAAAAGGAAAGAAGTGGAGAAGTCATGGCTTGTCCTTAGTGAGACCAGGCTACATCCAATATTCTGCTCGGCTGCAATAGCAGTGAAGGGCAAAGAAACAGAAATCGCTCCATGACCGAGGCACTGCCAAGCAGTACTACATGATGAGGAAGACTAATCTATCCCTCCCACAGTCCACTTTAGAGGGAACCTTCCCATCTTTCTTGGCCATTCCCAAGCCCTTTCCTACTACTCCGGATTTATGCACTTATCCCCTTATTTCGCTTATTTGCAGACTGCCATTGTTTCCTCTCCATCGCAGAGCCATTCTTGTCCCCATATCAGAGGTGGCACCTCCACGGATTTTTGCTACAGACCACTGCACGTGTTCTTCCATTCAACTTACCTCATCTATTTCCTTTATCCATCGGTCTATCCCATCAAAGGACCAGCGATTAGTGATGTCATACACCAAGAGAATTCCCTGGTGGAAGAAAATCAGGAGCAATCAGGAAGTTTCATAGTAGGCGAACTGAAAGGGAGACACACCTGAAAGACCATCTCCATATGCAGAAACCAAGAGGCGAAGGGGCAAAACAATTGCTCTAGCTGCATTATTTGTGTGCTGGCTAGGGCAAACATTGAGACAACAGGTCTGTACTAACTCAGTCCCAGACTATTAGGGAAGGTTTTACTCTTGTTTTGCCTTGAACATCCCCCAAATTATTTCCAGAGCAGCAGTCTCTACGAAGGAGGAGGAACTGCCTCAGTAACTGTGCATCCGGAGGAGCGAGGCTGTGCCAACACTCCCTCCTGCCCTTGTAAGTCTGATACAAACTCACTGAGGCAGAAACTGTTTTTCTTTTCCCCTTATGGAGAACAGCTGCATTCAGTGGTAGAACGGTAGCAGAACATGACAAAGTTAATAAAGCACGCCCATCTGCAGCACGCTTTCCCTCTCCACAACCTGTCTCATTCTGTTGTCCTTCTGCCGGCAGGGAAGAAGTTGAGCGATGCCAATAAACAACCCGGCATCTCTGCAGGACTGAGATCTCATGGCCGGGATCCACGCCGGGCTTTGCTGAAGGCAGCTGGTGTTGGCCAACTGTCACTGCCGCACTGGCAGAGAACACACAGTACGGTGATGCTGGCAAACCCCGGAGGGTCAGATCAAAGGTCCCACTGAAGGACCTTTCCTCCTGCTATTTCTTCTGGAAAGAGAAGAACCTACTGTATCCTCAGGCCCACATCCATCTCCCCTGAACACCACCCACATCCACAACGCACTTCACCGTCACCTCTCAAGGCACAGCACAGCGTTGCTGGCAGCCAGCACAGGCACAACTCAAGGCAGGGAATTCTGTGCCTGCAGCCGTGAGGACATGGAGCAGCACCTCAGAGGGTCTCCACTCGAGCCCCGAGCCTGGCTAGCAGGACCCAGGACCACAACCAGACTGCTAGCCACAACTCAGGTCCACAGCAACTCTTAACAAGTGAAATTTGCTTGAATCAAAGTATTTCTGAGGACAGACACAAGGAAAGTAGGCTATGCATGGACCTGCAGGCACACAAGTCAACGCATCAGGAGCTGCCTCTCAGCACCGGTTGGGCATATACAGCGTTTAGAGAATTGTCTTAAGCAGTAGCCCTTCTGCAACGCTCCTGCTATTTTTCTGACTTCTTGTCACTCTCTTTGCAATCAAGAACATTTCAAGTGACAACAGGCACCTCAAGGTTACTTTGCAGAATCGCAATTGAAGATGCCCTGAAATGGGAACTACGGAGGAACAGATGATCTTGCACCGCGAGAAGAGGCAGCCCAGCTGGGAACGCAGCGCCGGATGAAAGGTAACCCAGCAGCAACAGGACTAAGCTAAGGGCAAAACAAACCAGTCTGAGCTAGACTCCAGGATAACAGATCATTTAGCAGCAAGCTAGGCAGAACTGGTCTTCTCTGAATCAGGGGCAGCCCTCAGGAACAGCCACCCCTATGGCAAGTCCCCAGCACCAGCAAGAGAGATCTTAAGTTGGCAAAGGAAAGCCTCAGCTGGCAGCCTCGTCCTCGCTAGGAAATGCCTGGCTACAGTGCAGCGAAGGAGTGAGCTGACAAACTGCCCAGCATCTGTCCTGGTCCAAGTCAGAGGCCATCAGGCACCCTCACGTACCAGCGAGTTGCTCCTTTATTCACTGAAATGGAAGATGGGGGAAACAAACTACCTGGTCCTCCTGAAACACGGCTTTACAATATTTGCTGCTGCCAAAGCCCGTGATGAACCAGGGGAAGCCTGTACAGAAGCCATGTACAAAGATGTGATGTACCTCAGGTTTATCAAAAATAAAAAAAAGTTAGCAGCATGAGATCTGGAGCACATGGTAACGATAAAACACCAGGGACCTGAGCCACAAAGGCACTTGAGTCCTCATAATAAAGTCATGTGTTAGGCTGCTTTTCCCAGAGGGGGAACACTTCAAGTGCCAGCTCTTCTCAGAGTACGCTGGGTGCGCCTCAACGTTGTTTGCCTTTCTCTCAAAACCCTCTCAGAATAAGCAGCTCTCAAAGCCTGACCAATTTTATCATTTTTAAAAGTCTTGGTCAGAACAATCCTGATTCCTGAGCTTTATCCCCAACCTCATTGCACAGCACTTCCACCCCAGGGAGTTGCTCTCCAGGCAAAACTTGCTTTTTCTGCCCTTGCTGGCCCTCCAATATCTGCGCCTCTGCGTTTATACCGTTTGCGGGAAGGCTCAAACGTAGAAAAAGAAGCGGAGAGGGTACAAAAGGCAAGTGGGTTGGTTTTCATGTTTGATAACCCAACATGAGGAGCGAGCCCTTCAAAGTTTGGGTTTGAGATTGTTCCAAGGGACCTGATGATGAGTTTTCATAATTGCAGAAGCGTGTGTGGGGTGAGGGGAGCAGATGCATCTTCAATTTCCTCTGAGGAAGTCCGGAGTTCATGTCTCGAGCCCATAATTTTTTGCAGTGTCATTTCTAGAACAGTCAAAAAAACCTTCATACTCAAAAAGAATTGAAGGTTGGTTTTGTTTTGGAGGAGAAGAGAATTGGTTTATCCTAGGTTTAGATAGGGAAAAATAAGAAGGAAGCAATAATTTTCCATCATTAAAAAAAATTCCACAAACCCAAAAATACTGCTTTCAAGAATCCAATCAAGAAATACCTACTACCGGGATACATCACATTAAGTGCATTTTGGAAAAAAAGTACACAAAAACCCCCAGATTCTGAGCTTGCTTTCTTTTCATTTTTGTTATATTTATTTTGACTTTTAGCTTCCAAGGCTGCACGTGTGAATCAATGAGAGTCAGGAAATAACAAAGCAAAAAGTTTGATGACCCCCTTCCAAGACAAACTGCCAGCAAGTTAAATAAAGTCTACTTATTTTATTTCTGGATTGACAAATTCCTTTAGCCAAGAGAAACAGACCCAAGACCTAGTCTGCAAAGACTTCTTCTGCCAGAAATACGCTCTAGGAGGAGAGTTTTTAAGCTTGCTGGCAGCTGCAGCCTGGATCTTCTTTAAATAGGAATAAGGATAAAACATCAGCAAAAATGCAGCCCCGAGTTTGCAGGAGCAGGGTGGAAGGTCAAGACCATGATTTCCAAATGCAAGAAGAGACAGGCTGCCTGCCAGCTTGCCCTCCAAGTCATAACGCAGCTCCATGCACGCGCATTTGGAGTTGAGATTCTCAAGGAAAGCTTCCCAAAGGCCAGAAGACACCAAGTTGTCTAATGCCTTGCTTCTGTCCTCCTCCTTCCCAGCACGGGTAGTAAGACCAGCTTTACTTTTACTCAGCAGAAGATGGAGGAAGCAGTCTTAAAAACCTCTGGCCAGCTTGCGGTGCTGCCAGATAACCTCCTACTTCTTCCAAGTAGCGCTGGCACGCTCCAGACACCACGTTTCTACAGCACACATCCCAAATACAGTTTGTCATTACCATTTTCTCCCTGAGAGAGAACAGTACACAGACACGCAGGCAGACAGGGAGCTGGCTCCATCTCTGCAGACGGTTCCAAGTAAGATCTGTTGGTTTTTTCAGTTTCTTTTAAAAAAAGAAGTCTCCTTTAGAATAACATGCACAGAATTTTAATTTACTCAACTAGACAAATGAACAGTTTCCCATTTGCAGCCTAAATTGTTCTCGAAGTGCCTAGATGGCTGCCAACACCATAATATCTCTACACCTCTAAAGTTTTAGTTTCCCAAAGCACCTTTATAAGCATTATATATGCCAGGTTCCCACAGCATGAAGCAAAAAGCTGCACCTTCAGGTTCTCAGATCAAGGGTATTCTGGAGCCCTCACCAACCCTCCAACTTTTTTCTTTTTCTCCTCAACCTGCCTACAGGCTTCTCTGCGTGAGGTGGAAGATGACTGGATTCACCCCCAGATCTGTCTTGGGTCTTTTCACAATTGATTTTCAAAGTTCATTTCCACTCTGGTTTTGTTCCACGCTACTGGCATTGGCACGACCCTAAGCATACCAGCGACAGACATTTCCACATGAGTACGTTGCGTAGTGAACAAGGAACACAGATCATCTGTTATCAAATCCAGCAGCACACGTGGATGCTTACTCTGCCAAAACCCAAACTGGTTTTCAGCAGGAGCTTACACAAACCAAGGGGCGGGGGGCAAAAAAAAAAAAAAAGTGTCATCCCTGTCTGCTTGCCGCAGGTTTGGAGCAGGGTTATGAGCAATAAGCTTCTCAAGGCGAGAGAGAAGCAGCAGGCTCGCTCATCAGTGCAAAGCAGACGTCTCCAAGAAGGCTCCTCAGATCCCCAGTTACTTGCACAAGCACGCAAGAACATGGCCGGGGGGGAGCAAGTGCTCGCACAACTGCCAAGGGCTTCAGCTCAGTGCAGGCAGATGGCAGGGTGGCCAGGAAAGCGTCACTCACTGGTGTTCTCCACCAATGGAGAAAAGCTGTTGCTGAGGAAGCCTGGAAGACCCCCTCAGACTGGATTTCTCAGGCCCGCAGGACGAATTAAACCATAAACAAAGATCTAGCGTTGACAGCAACCAGAACACTTTGTCTCTCCTGCCTGCTCTTTTGGAGCTACATTCGGTCATGGCTTTCCAGCTGGCACCTCGGACCTTGGCTCTCGGGCAATTATGTCCTGCTGCCAAAGCATTTCCCAATAGCACAACACGCTGGGGGGGTTTACCTATCACTAAGCTTTTGAGAAACATTTTCATAGGCAGGGCAGACTCCTCCAGCAGCTGGACAACCCCAAAATGACCCGCGGCAGGTAAGGTATTTGCAGCAATCAAGAAAGCCGTAAGGTAGAGCAAGGGCTACATCTCAGTCTGCTGAGCTGCCAGAAAAGCCACCACCTTCCTGCATACTAAGAAGCCCTGAACGGGATAAACAGCAACTACTCAAATCACCTGGCTGAGCAGAACTCAAAATATTCATTATTCTGTTAGGACTACAACTTTGCTGTAAGATGGGAGCATTTGTCAACGTTGATTATGGATTCCCACAGATGGTCTGAAACTATTCATGAAGGAACTTCTGTATCACACTGTCTGGGAAGAGTTGGCAAGCCGTGTTTCCAGAAACAGTTTAAATCAGTGGCACATGAGAACGTCAGGAATGATACTGGCACTGCTTCTTCCTTGCTAGATCAGAAAGCACCACCACAACCCTCTTTCTCCCCTCAGTGATGACTCTTGGAATAGCTTGCATTAGCTCACAGCAGCCAGAAGAGCCACAGCTGCATGCACCAGTTGAGATCAGCACGCCAGCTCTGCTGTCAATGTGATTGTGACCTTATAACCAAGCAGAAAAAGACAAAGAGAAGTCCAAGAGCAAAATGAAAAGATTTCTGAAGCACCTTTAAGCATCACTAAATGCCTTTCACCATACGCTACACCACAACAATTAATATAAAAATCCTTCTGCAACACAGCAAGCTCCAGACCCCCTGAGTTTGTTCTGCAGGTCGCAATGCTGCTGGGTTTCCATCTCTACCCTCCCTCGGCCCCACAGTCACCGTGCTGTGGCCTGCACACTCTCCCTGCCCTCCCAGTGCTCTGCTCTCCCAGACACGATGGCTCCTCCTTTGCCCCAAAGCGAGTCCCTGAAGCAGTCAGGATCTGCTGGCCCAACAGACCTGAAGAGGGAAGGGATGATGAAAGCAGCCGTGATAGAAGGGAAACTCAAACCCCAGGGAAGCAAAAAGAAAAAAGGAAGGGGGTCCCAGGCACACCAGTACACCACCAGTCTCCACCTTGAGCCAAAGAGCTCTTTGCATCCCCGATGGGATGTGATATGCTAGGCAGGGTAGGGAGGGAAAACAAGGCAGATCTGTGATCCTCACAGCAAATCCCAAGGCAAACGTGGCTGGTCCACCTTGGCTGAAAGAAGGGACTGCTCCTCACTTGAAGCCAGCTCATCAAGGACAGTGAAGCTATTTTACTTTACATGCTTTGAAGCGGAGGAAGTTCCTGCGAACATGAAAGCCACATGGCTATGTACCCAGGAATGGTGTGGAATCTGAACTGGGGAAGGAATTGGGGTGCTCAGGAAGAGTCCTTTCACCGGGGAGGGACTAACCTGCAGTCCAGACTGAGCAAAGCTGTGCTGCAGGGGAAAGGAAGACTCCTGAGAAGGTCCACTCCCTATTTGGAGACTGTTTTTCCACTCTGCAACCTCTCCAGGCTTTACTTCAGAAGATTCAATTCTTATCGCTACACTCGAGAAACAATAAGGTTTGTGTGGGAAAGCCAGGGGTCCGTCCCTTACTTGAACCACTTTTCATACCAAGTGCTCTCATGAGCGCTGGCTATTCAGGCAGCGTCACCCTGTCCTCGGCCAGCCCCGTACGGGCTGCCAGGCTGCTGAGGCCAGCCTCCTGCTCTCACAGCTCACCCGTCAGAGTCCTCTTTGGAAACTCGTGCTTCAAGCTCCCCTTGTGCTCCTTACAGGAAGCCCAGGTCAGAGTCTCCCTCCTCTACTCGGTGAGATCCTTCTGCTAATTTTCAGTGTGAAGGTGCTCGTGGCCAGTTCATATTAAGCCGTTCTTGTACAAATATCACACTGCACTTTAAACAGAGCTTTTCCCACCCCAGCATCTCTCTTCTCTGCTGTATTTATTCTTCCTGAGCTTTTGACTTGTTAGGTTAAAAAAGCTGCTTCTCTTGCCTCCAGCTGGATTTGCATCAGGCTTCCTACAGCAAAAGTCTTGAAGTCTGATGATACCAAGAGAGGAAAGCAGACAGTCGAAGCAAAGAAGTCAGTACAGCACGCAATATTAAATACTTCTTGAAGAAACAAGAGAACTCAGGAGCATTTTATCTCTTTTCTCCTGAGACCACACTGGGTTAAGTTGTCTTTATGCTAAGGCTACACCAGAAGAAGTTGGCTTCCGCATACTGAAAATAACTGGAGGTGTTGAAGCCCATTCTTGCAGTGATGCCGGCATTTGTTATTCGAAGCAAAGAGTCCTCTTGCTTTGGTTAGCCATTAAGAGTTTAAATTAAGATACTTTCTCCTTCCATTGAGAGATGCAGTGAGTTGAGAGAGACAATACCTATTCCTGCATCGCCATATGGGAGCCAGTCGCTTGATGCTGAAACCAATCTATGTTTTACTCCGAGCCGCCTGGAGAAGACCGTACAAGGAGTCTAGGCATCAGTCTTCGAGAAGCACCCACTTTTCACCGTGCTCATCTTATGAGCACTTGCAGAGGGCCGTGGAGATATTTCACCCCTCCTCCTGCAGGGCACGCTTGCTGTTTAGGGTTGTTTTGTTGTTTTTAAGGACAAGGGTCGACTGTTTTGGCAGCTCAGGATTAATGCATCACAACAGGACTTTGGAAAAGGCCTTTGTTGCACAAGCAGAATGCAGGCCTGGAGGAAAAGGCGTAAGCTACACCTTGCTGTGCAAGTAAGCTCCATACCCCAGCGTTCAACAATAAAGCATTCACGTTAAAGGTCCCTCTGCCTGGCTGATGAGAGACGCTCGCAATAAACCTCAGGTGGACTCCTTGGGAGGGTAGGCAGATAAGATGGACAAGGCAAGCCTTGCAGATTTGCAGGTGAGAGTTCCTAAAGCAATGCTGATAAATACAGAAGGGCAAGATGTTGCCTCCAAAGCAAAGAAGGTCAAGAACTTCATTCTGAGGAAGGAAGATAAAAGCAATCCATTTCAAGCTTCAGGTCAGCCAGATACAGGACACCTATGGCATCCAGTGTCAAATGTAGTGTCCAGGGAGAACAGGCGGTGGGAACCCAATGGACACCTCGTGCAAGTGCCTTACAGCTCCACTGCAGTTTCTAGACAGATGTGTACCTGTCTCTCCAGGCAGTTCAAGTACTCTCATCACTACTTATTTCACCTTTCCATCTGCCCCAGTTTGCTGCACAGTGGCAGCAGCTACAAATTCTGGCACATGGGTGCAGGCTCTGCTGGGTGCTGCCCTGTGGAGACACGGCACTTGCTCTGAGGAGCTCACAGCTACACGAAGGGGAGAGTCTTCTCTTGGAAAAGCTGGTCAAGCTGCACATACGGGGTAAGAGCTCTTAAATGATATTTCTGGACACATGAGTTGGGAAGCCTGCTGCTTTCTACTCCCAATTTGATCTGGGTATCTGACACAGCAAGGTCTCAGAAAAAGACTGACCAAAGCTAAGTTATGTGGTCATCAGAAAACCACACTGACCGATTCTATTCGTTTATAACTGGTAAGGGAAGTGACGTGGTCTCAAGCCCACAGGTTATGTTTGGACTGGAGCTCTAGATTTTTCTGAAATGTAGTAAGGGTAGAGGGAAGCTTAAAGATAAACTCACATACGGGACTGAGCTGCGAATGAGAGATCCCGTACTCTCCCATTGCAGAAGGCACGCTCCAAAACTCCTTGCCTTGCACTTCTGCAAGCACCAGGAAATTGGCCTCCGCTTCAAAGGAGCTACCTCAAAGCATCTACAACCCCAGAGATGTGCACAAACAAGAATAAACGAGACTGCAGGAGATATCAACAGCACATCCCCGGGAAAGTGCTCTCGCGTCTACAGCACGAGTGAATTTGCAGGAAGTCTCAGGGAAAGAGCATGACAGATTTTGCCAGTTAGCAAAGCAGAAGTCTACGGCTACAAGGAGCAAAAAGCCAAGACCAATAGTGGCAAGTGTTTGAATTCAAGTGGCAAAGTTTCCCAAAGGCTGGGAAGCTGCCCGGATACTGGCGCAGTCAGAAGGCTGATAGATAGCTTCCGACTCTTAGTGTCTAAGAGAGGAGGAATTTCCTCCAAAGTTTTCCAATTTGGAAAGAAAAGGAAAAATACAGTATTTCATTTAGCTTAAGGAGACTTTATCCTGGAGGGACCTTGTCACGTTACTAAAAGGACAACAATAAAACAGTAAGAAAGCTCTATTAACTAACAGCAGTTTTTCAGAGGACCACAAGATTTTTCTGTCGTTCAGAATAGAGATGCTGTTCTGGAGCAGGGCCCAAAGGAGAAACTCAAAATGTAACGCTCTATCTTGCGTTTTAAGGAATGTACTTTACGATCCAATTGAGCTGCTCTACTTTCAAGTCTGCATCAAACATGCAAGAAGAGCCACCCTATTTTAGGAACTGACTTGAAGGCAACACAGACTGGCAGAACTCAATTGGGAAAGCCAGTGTCATATTTAAACAAATTTGACAAAACTCAGAAAGAACGAGCTCCCACATTAAAGCTCAGGCAGATGTAGAGTTAGAATTGTCTTGTCCTCTACAACCCCATCTTCTCAGCCCTTCTCTAGAAACTAATACTGAATACAGTCTGTACCAGACCTTTTCTGTAGAGGTCCAGGAAAGTCTGTCATTCGCTCCTCGCTCTCCCACCGTTTCATAAAAACGGAAGCAAGACGCCACGCAGTGCTTCTTGGCGTGTACATAGATCCCATCCTTTTGATGCTGGATGCATTCCTCTTCAGAGCTGTTTACTAAGGCGTGAGAGGTTTTTACAGCCTAAAGGAAAAGCAAGCGTGCCCCATCAAAGCGTGAGAGCAGCACTTACCTGGGCTCCTCTAGAGTAGGATCTGAAAATGGTGCAAAATCTTCCTTGCCCTGATGTGTCCCTGCAACAAAGAAAAGTTACAGCCATGAAATCTGGAGAATCAAGTCCCATACTGCACATCTCCTATTGGACCTTAAACAAAAAAAAAGGTCAGTGTTGATCTCGTCAGATCTTTAGAAGATGCACGGTACCCAAACTGCTCTACAGTGTTTTTTGGGAAGGATCAGTGGGTGTATCACACCTTTGGTTACAGTCAGACACACTCCAGAGGTCCTCGCTGTTGTCATGCTTCCCATGGAGAAGGTACAAACCAAAACCACTCAGCTTATGATGTACGAGGATGCAAGTCATTTTACTCCCTTGGGCAAAGGATTTTCTCTCTAGTTCCCTATGCTCCATGGGAGTTCAAAGTCAGAGTGACACTGCAGACCTCTCCTAGTCATGGAGAACAGCTGACCTATCGTAAAATGAACGTAACCACTCAAGATAGGAAAAATTGTCTTGCAATGTCTAGTTTCACTTATTTTTCCAAACAGGTTTTAACCAAAAATGAAAGGAAGTATCTTTATATGCAGATCTCTGACAGACCCGGTCGATCATTCCCTACAGAGAGCTCAGGACTAGGGAACAGCTTTTCTAACTGCAGCTCTTGACGTGGTATAACTAACTCTGCCTACACTACCAGCACCTCTCAGCGCCTGCGGGAACATCTGGGGCAGTAAAGCCAGAGCCCAGCACACCGATTTAACCAGTACATACCCTGAAATGTGTCAGGGTAATCAGAGGCACGTTACGATGTTTGTCATATCTATTCACTGGGCCAGAATAAAAGACACTTTAATGACCACGAAGAAGCCTGATGAATCCCTCAGCCCCAGATTTGCACCAGCTATATGAAAAAGGCACTGACCTTAAGTTCAGGACAGTCGTTCTTTCAGATCTAAAGCTTTCAAGGATCATATTATTGGTCCTGGACATCAATCTAACAGTCTGTGCTTACATCTCCTTCTCCCCCGACAATCAAATATATTGGGTTGCATGAGGAAAATAACGGTAAAAGATTACACTAAGGCATCTTAAACCAACGCTACTAGCTTTTCAGGTTTTGTGCTGGTTTTCCAGCTCAAGAATTACCGTATGAAAAAAACAAAACAAAACAGTGTTTCAAGAGGGAAGCAGAAAGTAACTACACACTCGGGATTGAAATGTTAAAATAGACATCTTACAAGAAAGACAAGAGTCTAAGTGGCACATATAAACATACAAGCTAGAAGAGATAAATTAGCTGCTTCTCTTCTTTTGTAAGAAAAATGAGGACATGCAGCTTCAGAGATCAGGTGTATAATTAAACACAAAGCTGTATGCTGCTAGAGTCAGTCACTGAGACCAAGAACATGGTGTTCATTCCTATTTAACCATTCACACAGATTACTAATATTCCTGTTACTTGGCACAAGTGTTGGCAAAGGAGCTCTTTAACTTCATGTTTTAGGGCCTGTGTCATTCCCTACTAGATCCAGGTGAAACCCAGAACAGGGGCGGGCTACCTATCCTTCCTCCTTCAGCTACAGGATGCTCTGTCAGCTTCTCAGCAGGTTAAACCTCAGACAAAACTGGGCCAGGAGGACCCCAGATCTCCGCCTGGTGCTGATAGATAAGGGTCAGCCCTCCCATGCAGCATTCTCCCATCTCTATCCCAGTGTCAGGTCACTCCAGTAAATCCTGCTCTCCAGAGGCTGACCATGCTCAGACGCTAACTGTGAGGTCTATTCATTCCTCTTGTTTTAATTTTCTCCAGTCATTGAGAAATATCCAGATTCACCCATTTTTTTCCTCCTCCTTTCCTATTCTCTTGTCTATATTTCTCATCCTAGGATTTCAAGGAAAATCTAGTATTTCTTCCAAAATAGTACTGTTCCCTCAGTGATGGAGAGCTGTGTGGGAACACGGTTGGATATGACAAAGACCGAAATCGGACTATTCCAGCAGAGAACGGCACGCTGTTTGTGCTACTTGATGAACAGAAAGAGGTCTGGTTGGCTAGAGCAACTCGCTGGTGAGAGTGGCTAGGGGATCCCGCCCGCCTGGGGATGCTCTGCGTTCCCCGCAGCTCCGTACAGCATCCGACAAGCAGCACCACAGCCCCTGCTCGCTGGTCCTGCGCTCACAGCCCAAGCGGCTCAGAAACACTCACCAGAGTTCCAGCTTGACCCTTCTGCCGTCCAACAAGATAGTAGTGGTCTTGTAGTCGATTCCTGAAAGGAAACCAATAAAAAGCTGAGCAAACACCAAGCAGATCTTCAGAGACTGACAAGAAACCTGCTCTGCCCACCCAGATCTATCACCTCGTGTTTACAGAAAGTGATGTTTTCTCCCCCCCCGCTCTGCTGCGTGTTTGTGGAGGGCTACAGAGACTTGATAGAAATAGACCATTGCTTCAAGGCAAAGACTACTCTTGTGGAGCTCCATCCCTCCTCCCTGAAAATACAGTTAACCCCTAGATTGCTTCTTACTTCTCCATTGTGGCATAAAACCAGTTAGGACTCGAGCTAGAGGAGATTCAGTGGTCTGTAGCATTATCCCAAGTGACAGTGTTAAATTACAGACTTTTAAGGGGTGAGCCAATTTAGAAGCTTCTCTGCTAAGTCAGCCTGCAGACCCATCATCTCTCAAACATCCAAAGGACGTTTTAGGAGGCGGGTGATACTGAAAGCCTGTCCAGAGGTTGCCGTTTCTTCTTCTGAGCAGCTCTCAGGTGTCTATCACACAGGGTCAGGTAAGGCAGAAAGCAATTCCCTTTTATCTGAGAAGGCAGCATGGACAACTACTTTTCGCAGAACTATAGCACCAGAGCAGCAGAAGACCCTCCAAACCACCACACCAGGCTGCGCTGACGAGCAACTTGCTCGCACAAGGGGTGCCCAACATCTTCAGATACACAAAGACTTTGTTAAAAACTGGGGGCCTGTCTCACATTCAGACAGAGAAGTTTAAGAAGAAAAGGGCAACTCCACTTGCAAGCAACACGTCCAAACGGAGCCGAACACACCGCTCCCGGGGCCCCAGGCACAGGAGGGAATTGGCACGACTACACCTCCCACCTCCTTCCCCAAAGCCAAGGGGCACCAGGTGCCCAGGAAAAGCAGCTCCTCCAGTTAATAAGCTTCAAGTGTATGGAAGCTGCTTAAACAAAGCACCACGCACCATTACTGCACACCCACTAAAGCATAAACTAATTTACAATCATCTTTAATAAAGCAGAGTCGCTTTGCTCTGATTAGATCAACTTTATTTTTTCCTCTTGCCAACAGATATCAAACTTTGAATCTATATTAAAAACCCACAGTTGTGTTACAACCTGTATTTCCCTTTTCCTGCAAGGAGAATCCTGCCCCCATAACCAAACAGACAAGTTTGTCAATAAAGCAAATGGCTTTCTCTGAGTCATCAGCAGGAGTTCCCTGTTAGTGAAAAACAAATTAGATTTCAGCCTTCACAGGGTGCTATAAAAAGCAATAAAGATAATTATCTTAAATTCCAACTATTTCCAGCGCTTTATCACAGAAAATAGACAGTTTACATTTTATCTTCCTCCAGAGACAAGTGAATGATCTGTATTTATTTTCATAAATCTCCCTGGTCCCCAGGGATGGTGAGCAGCAGTGGGAGCAAGGCTGTTCCACAACCAGGCAGGAGCACCCAGACATCTCCCCCCCAGTTCCGGAACCAGGATCATCCCCTGGCACAGCCCTGGAAGGGGCTAATTAAGCCCACTGCCCTGTTTCAGATGCAAAATCCCCAGAGGCTCTGCTCCACGCAGAAATGCCCCATTTCTCATTAGGCACAAGAGTTCCCTGCAGTCCTCGGCATCCTCCATGCCAGCAGCCCAGGCGCATGGACAGAGCAGTTGCGCGCGAGCACCAAGGAGGGGGAATAACGACACCATTTTTGGGGCACAGAGACCACACACTTCCAAAAATGAAACAATCGATTGACTATCAGCTCTTAGAAGTGAGAGAGGTTCAGCTGGATTGGAAAGAGAATAAAACTTGTTCGTGGGAACGGCAAAGACACAAACCCAGAAATGCCTTCGTTAGGCTCCACGCTCATGAGTTGCCCAGCCTACATCCCCAGCATTAGGGAATGGGGGTTCCCTGTCACAAATATACACGGCTCAGTCACCAGAGCATTGCTTTAAATACCCATGTCCTCCATGTCCATCTGCAACTGCACCACATACAAGCAGCGCCGGCTTTGGCGGAACAATACGGCCATCACCAAAACAAGCAACCAGCAGAAAACAGCACTGGAAAACTTCCCGAGCTCCTGTTGCAACTGCTCCTCGCTCCAGAGATGCTCAGGGAACATAAGTAGGCAAAGCAGACGTCCTTCACATCCTTCACAGCGATATCTATGGTTGGAAGAGAAGGTTTGCAAAGTGGAGGGAGGGAAGCACGAGGTGGGTGGTTGTACTCGCCCCTGCAGATATTCCTTCCCAGGGGACAGGCAGGGATGGCAGCCCATCGCCTGTGCGGGAAATTAATAGAGCTCACCACGGCAGAGCGGCTCTGGCAGACTCTCCAGGCACCTGCTGCCCACCACATCTGACGTCAAATGCCGAATGCAAAAGCACTGAGAAAGGAAAGTACCAAATCTCTTTCTTCATGTCTCCAGACAGCTCCCATCAGCTGGTTTCGCTGCCTGGCCTGAGTCTGTGTCTTTGGGCAGAACTTCTCTCCTTGCCGGAGGTGAAGGGTGAGGATTGCACCCCTGTGGTACTGCCACGAAACCAGCGTGAGGAACGCACGTACGCTCGAGTTAAAAGCAAAGCTGTTTTGACTTTTAATTCTAGGCTACAGTCAGCATTTAAGTAGTATCTGGTAACACGGGCTGGAGGAAAGCGATGCACTTTTTAACTTGCATATGCCCAAACTGGGACTAGGAACCAAATTTACAAAAGGTTTTTGAGCAAACTACCTACAAGATCACTGATAAGGACAAAACCCGCACAACTGCAACATTCGGGAGAAAATTTCACCTTCCCTCTTCCATAAACACTCAGTGCATCAGGACAGCTCAAAGGGACTCCCTTTAAAGCTGGCATGCCACATTTTTTTTTTTTTTAATTAATTAGCTTTGGTTTTTTTTTAGCTGGTTAGCAGTCGGAGCAGAACAGAGCTCTGCTGTAGCTGCCCAGGATGGCTGTGGCTCACTGGTGCTAGAAAACCCAGTCACAGATGCCCTTAGAACTGTGGGACTGGCCACAGCGGCTAACACTGGCACTGGCCACCTCGCAGCCGGTACCCTGCTACTGTAATGCCAGCACCACACAGCAGTTTCTGGAGCCGTAGCCCAACACATACTCCCCCCGTTTCCAGCTGACAGGGCAGCTGAGCAGCCCAGCTTCCTTTCCTAGGCCTAGCTTACAGCTCAAGCTCAGCCTTAGCTTGCCCTTTGTCCCAGGGACCTGGGGACAGAGGGCCACAGCAGCCACTAGATGCCACCAGTGCACAGAGGCCACTGGCAGCATGACAGCGGGTGCAGAGCGTGCTGTAGCCGTGCTGCTCCTCCGCCTTTTCGTTTCAGGCAGCTCAGGCGCTAATAAGTTAAGGGAAGTTTTTAAAATTTAATTTCTGTAGTTGACAGGGTTTCCCCCACCTGAGCATCACCTCTGCTCGCAGCCAAGCACAGCTCATCTCGAGACTGACATTTATTCTCCGCCAGAACGTGCTTTGATCCCCCGGAAGGGATGTGTTGCTACAAACCCCACGCGATGCTCCTGCGGCACACGCAGCAGCAGCACACCCGCCGACTTGCCGCCAGCAGCTGCCTCCGTAACCCTGCCTGGCCCTCGGGGCACGCAGCACCGGGGGAAAAGAAAACAGTCTTGTTTAAAGCTTATTTTACATCAACCGATCTCCTTCTTGACCAATATCTGGCATGATGCAACAAAATGCACAAGGCTTGGAAAACAAGTCTGGGCTGTTCTCTCTAATTTAGCATTCAGGCCGACTCCTCTGCTATTTTTCCAGTCCTGCTTTAGACTCCTACTTACGCTGACGCCATCTCAATCCCACTTCTCAAGCAGCGAGCTGACCTGGCACAGGGCGCTCTGCAAAGCGATCCGCTGTCACCAAGCCTGATGTCAGACACCCGTCTCCCTTCCGCAGAGCCGGGCTTCACACTCCCGGGCAAGACTCCGGGGAATTCCAAACCTCTATTTCTTTTGCCAATTGGTGTAAGGAAAACCTAAGCAAGCAAGCCATTTTCCCATGGGAATAGGCAGGATGTGTTATAGGGAACTCTGGCCTCTTGCAAATTACTCACACAGAGCGCAGCATGGTTTGCACCAATATGACCTGAAAAACCCCACACCCAACCTTAGCTTTCACCCAAAAGATTATATCTGATGTGAACAGGAAAAATAAAACCCCTCCAAGAGAAATAACAATTTTCTTCCAGCACTTAACACTACTTTGTATCAGGCTGTCAGTCCCCCTTCCTCTTGGAATTCTCTCTGCTCTGCCAAGCCCCTGAACTGCATCTGCTCGAGCAGCAGCACACCGAAAACACAACGGAGGCAGCAAGCAAGCAGATACACGGACCTGGAAGTCGCACTGGAAAAGGTAGAAGGACAAGGGAGTTATGTACTTTCTGCTACTCTCAGGCTCTTCCTTTAAACAGATTAATATCTCAGGAAAATTGCTTTAAATAGCTCAAGTGAACAAGGCTCTATAAATATTTACTGCTGCAAGCACAACAGCTTCTTGGCTTTGTGTAGGTTTTTCTTTTAGCAAAAAGGAGAGAATTTTGCAATCGTAGACTCTCAGGATGACTCTGCCCTAACGCCTGCCTGGGTGGGAGACCAGAAGGGTCGTCTCCCCTTAAAAATGTAGATTTGAGGAAAAACTCATAGCAGTAAGAGCAGCACATGCCTTTGTCCCCCTTCAGCTTCCCAAGGCCGTCCCTGCTTAGTGCTGGGGTGAGAGCGATTCCAGCTGTCAGTGTGATCCTAGAGCCAATGCTGCATTTTAGGTTGTTGGCCCAAATCAACTGTCCTCCTCCAGAGATGCTCTAACGATCCAACCCTCAACTAACAGCTTCACTGCACGTACACAAATATCAAGGAGGTACAACTAGGAGGAGCTCCGTGACAGAGGGACGAAGGGACCTGCCCCACATTAAGAAAAGCCATCAGCAGGTTTTCCTGCAACCTTCCGCACAAGCTGGGCTGCAGCAACATCTCCAGTGGCTTTGAGAAGAGCGTACTTGATTCACAAATCTGGGGCAGAAGACATTCCAGGTGATGCTCAGAAAAATCTCTTCCCAAAGGGGAAATAAAAAAATTAAATCAATGCGCTCAAGTGAGACTGATGTAATTTTCAGACAAGCTTGCTTCCCTGCCGAGAGAGACTCTACTTATCACTCAAAGTCATTTACAGTTTGCATGAATCAGATTGGCCAAAAATGCTTTTGCCACCTCATTTCTTAAATGGCTTGTTTTCTGCTTGCAGGAGCTGGGAATCCACCACCTCGCTTTCTGTTAGTCCACCCACAACAAAACCCAATACACGTTATTTGAGCTTCATTAAAAATATAATCAGCTCCCCTAGCTTACAGATATGTGCTGTACAATGCCAGCTCAGCTTTTTTTTTTCTTAAATTAAATTGGGTTCAGTTTGTTTATAATTCAACAGAAGTCAACCAACCCATTTGCAAAGTGATATATAAGGTCAATAGGCAAAACTTGAGGTGTACAGTGATGATGAGCCAAGGCCAATCCTTCACTCAATGCATTATATAAATAAGAAAATAAGACAAATTGAGTAGACTTTTGTTCCCTATCTGACTAATGCTGCTTTTTGGCAGACTGTTAGTTCATCTATAGACATAATTAAGCCAGAGTGGCTCCATTCTGCAACTCTCCTAATAACGACGGCACGTGAGTCCTCAGTGGAGGACTGATGAGCGAGATGTGGCTGGTCTGTTGGCACTTCTAAATAACACTCTGCTTTAGAGAGAAATTTTAATACTGGCTCAACAAGCCACCAGAAACACTCATCGTGTCACCGCAGTGCCTCACCCAGTAAGCCTGGTGATGGACTTTCATTTGTGTCTGTCATTAGTTCAGCCAAAGCCACCACACCACCAAGTGTCTAACTGAAAATGCTGGATTTTCCCCCAAACGCTTCTGTTCTACAGGTCATCAGCTCTGCTGAGTCCAGAATAAGGTCTAGAACTTCTTAAAAGGTCGTCTTAAAAATTTGCAGGACTAATGCCACACTGACCAGCGACTGCTGGGAGGAGGGGAGAGCATGGGGCTGGAATAAAAAAAAATGAATAGAGAATACACATCAAATATTAAATTTGCTGAGATTGCACAGTGAACTTGAGTAACCAGCTATGAAGGGCTGGCCACGCTGCACAGCATTTAAGAGGATCCTTGTGAGAAAGTGATGTAGGTCTCTGTGAGCAGCTGGCATATCAATAACTGAAAAATTTAAAGGCATGCCTTGATTATAAAACAGGCAAACACTATCAAGAGTATCGAGCAAACCCTGTTTCTCCTGGAGCAGCACTGAGAATACCTCCCAGTCAGTACAGTGGACTTCACAGACAAATTGCAATGCATTTGTAACCAAGTGTCATGGAAATCCGTATTTAATACACAAGGATCAGAAGCCGTAATCATCCAGCACGCAGCTGGTCTTGCAGCAGTGAAAACATTCATTTAAAAGTAGATAAACACTGAGAAATGCTTTAGAGTGGGTCAAGGGATGTAAATAATTTTTTCCTTCCCCTTTGAAAAAGGGTTAAGGAGAAGGTTAAGAAGCTTTATTGGAGACTCATTCGTAACAGCAAGGACTCCAAGAGCTGCAGCTAAGCAGAGACAGGTAAATTTAGTTTAAAACCTTTATCACCAGTTCAGACAATGCTGTGGGTGCCAGCAACACCACCATAACCAACTGTGAATTTCTGGGAAGATGCGAAGTACACAATAGAGCCCTGGCCCCTCCTCAGCAGTCCCTTACTGGCCAGACAATCACTCACAGGCAGCCCGACCAGGCTCCCCGGGACAGCCCCCGAGGGGTCCGGCCAGGGTGTCCCCTTCTCCGAGACCCTCTTGCAGGGCTGGCAGAGCCTGGCTGGTATCGCTCGGGCTCCCCAGCCCTCCTTCGGTGCGCCTTTGGGGATGTGCAGGCAGGTTTTTTAATCACATAAGCTAGCAGCTGTCTTACTTATGTGTGCAAGATGTGAGCTGCTGAAAGGTGTGTCCCTCCCTCTCCCTCCTAAGGGCTTCTGCAAACCTTCCAGATAGATTAAAAGAGGAAAATCCAACCAATTAATCTGTGCAAAAACCAGCGCAGTGACCGTGTCTCTGCCTGTACAACAGACCTGGAGCCTTTCCGTGCTCCGGTAAGTTCAGCCTAAAGCCATTAGTGCAGAAATTAATTTATCCCAAAGGCCAGCAATACCTGAGCAGTGTCCAAAGACGGCTGTGCATTTTACCAAGTCCCTGGGTGTCACAAACACTAACTAGACCTCTCTCAGCCGTGGCTCTTGCAGCCCAGTTTTAAAATGGAAAGCCCCGTCCCGTGTGTCCAGGCACCGCACGAGGCTGCCCGGCTCCTTCGGAAAGCCAGAGCGACTGCGGCGTGCCACACACATGGGAAGAATGGCCGGCAATGGCTGGCAAATCGACCCTGGCCAATGATTTCATAGGGGCACGTTAATGATGAAAAGCACTAATTGTTTCCCATGGGGCAGCAGCATTGCCCCACACCCGACAGCCGGGAGCCCAAGGGGCTGGCGTGCCGCGGTTTCCCCAAAACCAAATGAGCGGAGATGGCCTCACCCCTGCCGAGTGCGGAGAAAGGGCAGAAGCAGCAACATCCAGCCAGTCCCGTCCTCACCAACAAGCCGAAGAGAACGAACAAGGGAAGAGAGGTGCTGGGACGTCACCAAACTGAAGCCAAAAGGGGGGTGCAGTAGCTCCAGCTCTGCGTTGGGACACAACAGCAGACCAGCTCCAGAGTAAGAGCATCATTCTCACTTCCAGGCCTCGGCATGCAAAAACCCCAGCCCAAAACCAAGGCAAAACCCCAGAGACCACCCCCCGCCCCCCACAGCCCCCGAGCGAGTACGGTTTGGTTGACAGCGGGAGTTTGGACAGCAAGGACGCTGGCACAGCAGCTCATACCACCGCCTGAGCCAAGAGCCTCCCCGTCAGGTCGTTTCAGGGTGAAATAACCCCCCACCCACAGGGTGGGATCCACAAGCAGTGTTCCCACATCCGGCACCTCTTCCTTTAAGAACAGTTTATGGCAAGATAGTCACTAAATGTCAACCTACAGCTACTACCAGCAGCCAAGTTGCTCCAAGAAGCAGAATATGAAGCCAGGACATGCTATGAGTGTAGATCAAAATGCCTTATTTTAGGGGTTTGGTGGGTTTTTTTTCATGCCTTCACCAGCCTGTGAGTAAAAGGGCAGCCTGGGCTGAAGACTCATATCAGAATTGCTCGTTTCTGGGCAAAAGTCGATACAGAAAGACTTGTCGTTTCATTTCTAGTCAAACGAGGCAGGTGGTTACAGAAGTTACAACCAGCCAGGAGTTGCCAGCTGTTGAACGTATGTTCAAAGCAAACAGGTTTTGCACTGCAGCGTGCAACAACTGAACGTGTTAGTCCAGCACCCAAATCTGCTCCTAGGCAGAAGGCAGCTGCTGCGGCCAGCACCCTAGTAATGCCTGCACCAACGACACGGGGGCTGAGATCCTCTGAAGTAATTTAAAAAACAGGCAGTAGCATCTGTACGTAGAAGACACTACCAGTACATTACCTTTCACTGCAGCTCCTACTATTAACTTAGAGGAGTGGTTATTTTCTTCATCATCTGTAAGTGATAACAAGTCGTTTAAAAAAAAAAAAATGTGGTATGAGCACATAAACACTAGCTGATGAAAAAAGTGAATTGAAGCTATTCAAATAACAACTGATGAAGTCACCCGACCTTAAAAAGTGTGTACAACAGCACATTAAGAGCAGCAATTTAGCTAGTCAGCTCAGAGCTGTAAGCCACAGAAAAAATCCCTTCCAAACAACGCATGAGCTCATCAGTTTGAGTCACTACCTACTCTTTAGATAGGTGAACAACAAATTATCTCCATCAACAACAGGGGTTCAACAAAACATATGCTTGAAAACAAAGGTGGATCCATCCCAGGTCTGTGTCTTTTGGCGTCAGCATTTACCTCTGCAGTATTGCTTCTTTGTTTTAAGCAGGGTGACAAAAGTTCCCGAACAGCATCACTGCAAAACACCCCCAGCTCCCGCCTGCAGAGCTGGAGCTGAGGGTCAGACAGCACGTGCTTTTACCACTGTCCTCCTGTCCTGCCTCGTAGCAGAGCAGCCACCCTGGGAACAGGAACAAGAGGTCTCAGTTCTTACCGGGCACGCAGGAGACCAGTGCTGCTCCCGCACGGCGCTGGCTGGGGTAGATGCAAGCCATCTGCTCAAGGTTTCGTCATCTCCTGCTCACATGGCAAATACAAAATCCACTCTTGCTGCACAAGTCGACGGGAGGTAACGAGGAGCTTCCAATTATCTGACGGTGCAGCAGATGAGTTTGAGCTGGTTTAAGCCGAGGAGTTCAGCCTCCTGCGCACGGCCAGGAGCCCACGTCCCCGAGTGAAGCGAAGCTCGGCACGTGAGCTCCTGCCAACTCAAGGGAGCTGCCGCCGCACTTGGCAGCTCTGCGCGATACATCCAACAAGCTGCCAAGCACCTCGTACAGAGACGTGTAGAAACAGAGAGAACAAACGCCTTTCAATTATTTGAATTACCCAAATTTGTAGATTTTCTCCCAAAAATCATACTCCATCTTCCACTCATACCTGCTGCATTTCAGCTGAGAGCTATTTCGATTTAGACTGGAAGCCTTTCACAAAAAGGCTGCTCGCATCACTTTGTTCCCAGGCATCTTCATCTACAGCTGAGGGCTCATAGGTGGGGATCTCAGACAAATAATTGCTCGTTTGGTTTTGCAACCAGCCAAAAGCAAAACACTTATTTGGAGTCCTCTAGGAAGCCCGGATTTGCAGAAGATTTCACTTGTCCGCTGCCCGCTCCACAGCCCAGCAGCGTGTTGCAGCTACGTGGTCCTCGCACAGAGGAACTCTGTTCTGGGCTCATTTAAGGATGACAACTGCATCTGAAAACGGCATTTGAAGCCAGAAGCAAATCTGTTCCTAAAGCTCGAACAATTTCAGTGGACACCCGGGAAGCCACAGAAACAGTCAAAAGTCAGTCCAGAATTGGGGATGTTAAGTGGATTTGTGCTTTAGAAGAAAATCAAGAATGATTTTATGCACAGAAGCGACAACAAACAAAAGAGTTTCTTCATGCTTTGCAGTTCAGATCTCCATAAAAACTATCCAGCTGCACACAGAAACAAAGACAGCCTATGAGGAAAATCAGAGGGCACCATAACAATCTTCATTGTTGCTGGATTACGATACGCACACCAAGATATACTTGGAGACAAAAAAAACCCCCCACAACACTCAAAAAAATCCAAGTATTTGTCCAAAATACCTTTAATATCAGGATATTGAAGAAGTTCACCTTCCGCATTTACATCTCTCAACACTGTGCATGTTAACACATGGGAAATGCTGCTCTACAGCACCAGACCTTCACGGCATCACCACCAGGCTGACCTGCACGCCACCGTGCATGAGATGCCGGGCTCAAGGATCCTGCACGTGGATCCGGACACACACGGCGGTAGTTTCTGACTGATGTGCGTCCGCAGTCCCTCCTGCCACCCACACCCCGCTCGCTGCTCAACACCGGTTGGCATCTCCAGGTTTTGCCATTTAAAGGGTCACATTGCAACACTGCAACAGAGGCGGCCAGCAATGACGGAGCCGTCTCCAGTCTGACGCCGTACACCCAAATGCCGGGAAAGAAGGCTACAGCATTTCAGCTGGGCGTAGGCAGGTTAAACACGCACGCCTGCCAAGCACATGTACTTGGAACTCCCGGAACAGCTACGGAGAGACCACGTACCATGAATTACACCGGCTCTTGAATTTGGTCTCGCTTTACCGAGCGCGAGCCCCGTGCCAGAAAGGGACCGTTCCACATTGGAAGCATCAGGACAGCAACTAGCACTGGTTTCACATTTCAGTGCGCTGTTTCCAGCGATGACAACAGATCTCCAGGGATCTGACCTACAATACATTGCTGCGTACACCCAACAGCCCCTCCTTGCCCTTAGATGATCGGCGAGCACTCCTCTACACACCTGTACAAAGTGTGCCGCGTCGCAGCGGCTCCACAGCAGCCCTTAAGAGCCCGAAATCATGTTTTCAAACCCTCCACTCTCAGCCCAAACTGGAGCCTCCCAGGCCCTCTCTTCCTCCTGACCTACAGCTGTTGCAGGACAAAGATCTCACCCCCGCTACCATGGCTGCAACTCCGAAGCACAACTTTTGCTGCTACCAGGAGAAAGCCAGCATTTTTAAAAATAAAATAGAAGAAAAAGAATTAGAAATTGAATTTTAACCTTGTAATATAGATGACACCTACAAGAACATAAGCGTTTCTCAACCTAAGGAGGCATTTCACAGCAAACACACATTTTCTAGCAGGGTGAGCAGCACAGACAAGGCTCTCGGGTTAGGTAAGATCAACCCCACAGAGTTTTATCTCCTGGTGCCATAGCACAGACCTGCGCACTGTTTCCTGTAGGGATTTTACCATCGAGTTATTTAAGCAGATTCTCAGCATAAGAACAGGTCTCGGGACAAGAAGAGATGATTTAAGATGAAGTAAACAGGTCAGACAAAATAGTGGGGTGGGGATTTTTTTTTGGTTTGTTTTTGAAGGTAGGTGTTTTCATGTAGTTAGGTCTCCTGTCCACTCCTCCAGAGCCATGGGCAAAACGGATGCCAGCCTGTTGCTGTTAAAACCGGTACAAAAGCAAACAGAAGACAGGTAATTTCTGTGTACATCACTGGGGGTGTGCACAGAGAGCAATCATTTGCAAAGACAGGAAAGTGGTACAATAAAAACCCCAAAAGGGCCAGGGAACTCAGAAGCCAGGCTGAAAAATAAGTTAAAATGGCATCTCTAAAAAGAGTATTTTTTTTTTTTAAATCTGCATTTTCTTTAAGAGGAAATTATTCCAGAGATGCACAGCACCTTCTGTTAAACTGCCAGTTAAATACAGCCTTTCAGTGTCCCCTTCTGCCTGTCTCCTCTGTAACCACTCAGGGTTTAAACAGCAAGTATTTTGTTTGAATAGCATGAGGATCTTTGTCCAAATTCAACACCTGATATTGGAACAGCTGCAGCACTGCACAGCACATACAGGACATTAATCGCAGAGTCAAAGTTTTAAAATGATACAACATTGTCTCATTTCCCAGTGGGGTGATGGAAATGAGACAAAGAGGAGGTAGAAAAAGAGGAAGAAAATTTAAAAAGTTACGGCTATGTAAAAAACGCTCTCAGCAAAGAGAAGCTCTATAGGAACAAACAATCTGAGAGCCGATGTTGCAATCTTACTATTACTACAACTTCTGCAGAAACAGATCTCTGATGGGGGCCCTAGCCCTGAGCCACGATCGTCTACGCCCCAGGAAAATTTCCCTTTCAGGTGAGTCCCAACTCACAGCCAAGCGCTCAGCAGAACGGAGCTGAAGATTTTCACATCGGAGCTTCCTTCCTCCTCCCCTGCCTGCAATCAAGTAGAAATTGGTATGACATAATGCTTCTGTATCGCTGCTCGTCTCATGCCGAGCCTGGGCTGCTGGAGGAAGGTGAGGGGTAAAGGAAAAGAAAATGAGATTTTAAGAAGCAAGGTTATAAAACCTCAGCTCCCAAACCTAAGCTCATAGTGTAGTTATTTTCAAGTGCAAGGGAAAGATGCTCCGCTCTTCCGAGAGAGGGAGGCTGCTGGAGGAAAACATGCCAGGGAACAGCTGGAAACAAAAGCTGAAGGAGACAGGGCGGAGGAGGAGGAGACATTTTCCATGGGCTTTCCTATGCAGCTTATATACCGAAACAACTGAACAAAAAAAAAACCCAACAAACCCAAAAAACCACACACCAAAACCCCAAATGCCAACAGAAGTGGACAATGCCGTCACAGGATCCGGATAGAGCGAAACCTATCTGCTTTTAAAAAATAGAAAATACAGAGAAACTTTCAATCCCAGTTATTAGGAGAATATTCCACCCATTTCAGATTTATACTGCTCAGTTCACATCACCTTTGTGCCCTTAAGGCTCAGAAACACGTTAACAGCCACATAAAGGCAAAGCTTTTATATAAGGGATTACAGGTGGCGAGAACTGCCCAGTGTAATTGAGAACTTTGCAGAGTAACTCCCCAGCTTTAGAAAAAACACAACAAAAACCACATCCCTCCTGAAACAGCCCTCCTACCGTGCTGTGCATCCTTAGTCCTGACTTGAGAGAGAGCTGAAGATATCAAAACCCGCCAGACACTCAGTTTGGGCGGTGGTTTTTGTTTTGATAGGGTTTTTTGATTGTTTGTTTGCTTTGTTTTGGGTTTGTTTCATTTTAAGTTTAAGCCACAGCTAGTTAGGCCCACATCCAACAGAGATGGAGGCTCAATACTCTATGTTTGGAAATACTTTTCACACAAAGGATAAGTAGTAAACGATGGAGAAATAAGAGATGCTGGAGTCATTTCTCAGCCAAAGCCTGCTCTGATGAGATCAGTTTTGCGTCCTCGATGACAGGGAAGCCAACATCCCTGAAGGACACTGATGCAAGTGCTGGCAGACACAGGGAATTGCTGCAACAACAGCTCTCCACTCCGCAAGGCACTGAAAGAGATTTCTAGCAGCACGACCGGCACGATCCAGCTGGAGCATTCCCTGCAGCTCAACTCTGCAGCCACTACGGGCATGTGATGGCAAGGCTGCGCTTAGAACATTTTGCCTCAATCCCCCTCGCATCAGAGCTCTGAAACCTCAAAATAAAACATTATTCCAATTAATACAGTCATGACAGAAAATAAACAGCAGTTTCCACTGGTGTGTAGCATTTGAAACAGCAACCCAGCCCAGCCGGATGGCTTGTGTCTACCATCGACAGGGACAACGCTGCTCTGGCAGACAGCAGGAAGGCACCCGGTGGCACGTGGCCAGGCG